>NC_080846.1:49839132-50142437 GCF_030435755.1 Ochotona princeps | reverse complement strand
TGTCAGTGGTGTGTGGACTTTCTATCCTCTCCTTCCAGAAAGGAATTCAGGCTGGGAGGCTGCAGGGAGATGTGCAAAATCTGTCCCCCTTAATATTTGGGGAGGGGACAGTCCAGTCACAGCAAGGGACGCAGCAGTGACTGCGGCATGCTTGCCTGGGGACACTCAGGATCTTCCCTCCTGGCTTTTCAGAACCATTGTTTGTTTGGCCTGCGGTTTGTTCTTTGCTCACTTGCCCTATGGGCCTGGGGGATTCAGGACCTCCTGACCACAGACCCTCCTCACCTCCTCTGGAGGCTGGAATGCTACTCCCCAGCTCCCCATCCTCTCCTCCTGCCTTGTCCCTGGATCCGGGACTGCCCAGGCTCGGCCCTGTGTTTCCGCGCTTCCACTACACCCCTGCACCAAGGAGGCCCAGTCGCCTCCCCTCGGCGGGCCGCCTGCTTCCTGCAGCCGGCCTCAGCCAGCCTGACTGCGGGCAGGAAGGAGGTGCGCGGGGTGTGGGGCCTGGGGCACGCTCGGAGGAGCCTCCGAGCCAGAACGTGGGATCCTGAGCAGGCCCAAGTCCGCGGGCTGGGTCACCGGCTGCGTCCCAGCACAGCCTCCAAGCTGCCCTGCAGGTCAGGAACGGGTTCGGTTTTTATTTTCCGTCACTTACAGATGGAAACGGCAGTAACATCACCACTAGGACAGACACACATCTGGGAGAGAGAGATCTTGGAAGCTGGGGGTGGAAGTGGTGGTGGGGGGAGAGGAGCCAACAGATGCCCTCCTCCCCTTACCTTCCCCTCCCATCTCCCCTCTGTTCCTTTGTCAGAATCACAAAACCCTAAAGGTCGTTCCACTTGGGGAGGCAGCGGATAAGTACATTTCCGCAGCCCCGAAATGCCGCTTTTTATGACGCTGTTTGTCTCCCAGCTCCGGGTCCTGAATGGGGCCGAACAAAACATCAGCGCGGAGCTGGCTAGACGTCTGGGCTTAATTGTTTTATGGTTTAAAGAAGGTGGACACTCTCTCCTTTGAAATCGGATTATAGGAATGTTTTGTCTATGGCCCACGGAGAACAGGACCCCTCACTGGCTGGGAGGAGAGGGTGGGGAGAACGCGCACGAGAGAGGGACGGGCTGCAAACCAGGGGTCCACACCGCTGGGAGCAGCCACTCCCACCCCAAAAGTCCGGTGGGCAGGCGGCAGCGGGGCAGCGGGATAGGCGGTACGGGGCCGGTGGCGGAGGCAGCCGCAGCGTCAGGGTAAGAGGAGCGAGAGCAGGCTAGGGAGCGGACGCCGGTGGTTCTGGGAGCCCGCGCCCGTGCTGCGCTGGGGTGCGGTGGGGCGGTGTTCCTGACAATGAAACGCACCTGTTTGCGAGGGGGAGGGGTGTGTGTGAGGAGGAGGGAGGCGCGTGAGATTGCGGCACGTCCTTTCTGCACGGTGCGTTTATATGCAAGAGCTGGGGATAGAGTAGTGCAAACAGAGAAAACAGCGTGGGACTTTGACAAGATTTATTTCGAGAACCTGGGAAGCCAGGGAACAGCGGTCTCTCGTGGGGGGCGGGGAGTGGGGCAGCTCCCTGGTGATGCATCCCGCGTCTTTGCACCGACCCACAGGCTGCGGCGGTGTCCCCCCTTCTCACCTTTGGGCCAGGCCTGGGGACCTCTGCTGGTTTTGTGCGTGTTTTATTTTCCCCCTTCCCTGGGCCGAACTGCAAGGGGGCGAGTGGACGCGAGGTGGCGCTGTTGCTCAATGTTAGAGGCGGCGGAGGTCCCGGGGCCGGCCAGGCCCCGCTGACATTCGAGGCCGGGGCGACCACGACCAGGCCCAGCGCGCGCCTCTGCCCGGCCCGGCCCGGCCTTGCCGAGTTGAGCAAATCAATCGTCTCACCTGCGAGATGTAAATAATTGTCGAGTGGCAAGTGGGTGGATGGGCTCGCGCTCTGGTGGAGGGCAAGCGTGGAAAGTCACCCGCTTTGCCTAGGAGATAAGTGCGGCGTGTATTGAACACACAAAAAGGCGGGTGACCCGGACAATCGAGCATAAATCCGCAGTACCTAGGCGGCCGACATGGGCCTGGCGAAGATGTCTGCTTAGGGTGCGTTGAATTCCAGGCTCCAGGAGCAAAATAAGAAACATGTAAAAAGACGGAAAGCAAAAAACGAGAGAGAGGCGAGGAGATACTGCCCCTCCCCCTTACTTGAAGGGGAAACCAAGGTGGGCCAGGGTCTGAGGGGTCTTCCTTGGCAGGCAGGCTGGCAGGGGGGCGGTGGCAGCGATGGCCCGCACACTCCGGACAGTCGCATTCCAAGACACAAAGACCCGGAAGAATCCGCTCTGTGGCCGGGTTTTCGTTGGACCATAAAATGTCGAGATAGCCACCTTTCCACCCCCCCCCCCAAAAAAAGATAAGGCACAAGCCCAGAGCAAATCTGGCCCTCTGGCCCTCCTCTTGCCAGGTGGAGAGGACAAAGTGTTTGTGACAATCCCGGTGACCCAGATGCTGGGAGTGGGCAGTCCACCTACAGGGACTGACAGGGGGTGGGGAGGGGGTAGGTGGAGCTGGAGGCACCAAGGGGGTAACACACACTAGGGAGAGAGTGCCGCCCCCATCACCCGCCCCAGAAAGCCTCCAACCTTGACATTGCATGGGCCTTCCCCCTCCCCACTGCCTAGGGACTCAAAGTCCTGGGAGCCCTAAGAGTAAGAGCAGCCGTCAATTCTCCCTGCAGGTGGTTCTGACTCCACCCCCCCACACACACACACCTCCTCAAGCCAGGGGTCTTGGTGCAGCACCAGAGGTGGGGGGATCGCCCTTGGGAATGTGGCCTGGAATGGTCATCTCCCCCCAGTAATAGCTTAGATAACAGAGGGACACAGGGTGTGCAGGGCAGGGCCTGGGCCCTAGCTGGCCACTGCCCCCAGTCCCAGAGCTGGGCTCCAGCCAAGGGAGAGAAAAGATTTGGCTTTCTAACCACCTCCTCCTTCCTCCACTCCTGGAGCTCCAGAAGGTGGAAGGAATGCGGGGAGGGGGAGATTTTGTCCTCATGCAAAGACCTAAAGAGGCATCTGTGGTGTTGGTCAGGCGAGGTAGTTGTGTGCATGCGTGCCTGTGTGCATATACGGGTGTGCGTGTGTGTGTATCTGCCCTTGGAGGCATGCATGTGCTGGTTTGCGGTTGAGTGTGCACTTGGTGTATCTCGGGGTGAGGACTACAGTGTGTACAATGTGTGTGTGTGTATGTGTGTGTGTGTGTGTGTGTGTGTGTGTGTGCAGTGTCCTGTTTGTGGGCACAGCCCAGTCTGCTGAGAGAGAGAGGACAGGAAAAAAATCTTCCTATTCATCTTCATTTTTATGCACACAGCGCACATGTGCCCTACAGCCTGCTCGCTCCTGCGCTGCTCTTAGCTCCCCATGCCAGGCTCGCTGAGAAGCCAAGGGTCTTTCATCTTTCGCCAGGCATGCCAGTGTGCCCAGTGTTTGGGGCTGCAGGGAGCCCTCCCTCCCACCCACCTACCCCAGAAAGTGTGGGTCAATATTTAAAGAGTGTCTGTGGACAGTGCCCATCCACATCCTGGCCTGGGCAACCTGCCTGGGGAAGGAGGGGCAGGCTTTAGGCGGGGGTGGGAGGTGGGGAGGTCCCCCTTCAGGCTGAGCTGGCTATGCCTGTGGGATGGGAGGATTTGAGGGGCAAGTTAGAGGTCTGCTCCAGTTCCCCGCAACCCAGACAGAAAGGCTCTCCTATGAGGCCACCTCTGCATCCCAGCCAGGCAAAAGCCGAGGACACACACAACTACCCAGCCCTTCTTACCCTCACAGGCACTTGCTGGCATACCTCACCACCACCACCAAGTTGGCAGCCTTTGCCTGGGTCTCCTGCTGCAGGTGGGGGCTGGTGTCTGAATGGACAGGAGAGTGGGAAGGTGGGACGTCCATGCTGTGGCCTCTGGGCCTCCTCTGTACCCCCAGGGTGAACAGGCAGGCGGCAGCAAATTTAGCATCTAAATGAGACAGGGCCCTGGGGAGGGGTGAGGACACAGGCACTTGGAGGATGCGGGACGTGGTCAGCTTGCTTCTGTCCCCCCTCCCCCAAGTCACCAGACCTAACTCATTCCCCTTGGGAACTCGCCTTTTGGGTCAGGAGCCCTGCTCTGGCTTGCCCCCGGGGTAACCTCTTTCTAGGGTCCTGTACCTGTTGAGGTAACCTGGTTTGACCTGCTGGCTCAGGTGTGCCTGGAGAGAGGGAGAGAGAGAGAGAGAGAGAGAGAGAGAGGGGGGGGGGGGGGGAGAGAGAGAGAGAGAGAGAGAGGCTGGGGGAGAGGCACCTTCCAATCTGAATGCATACCTTGGAAAAGCTGGTCCGGCCATTAGCCAGGGCTGGCTCGCCAACCCCCCACATACGCACACCACACCCCCATCCCTCCCCCTCTCCTCCCTCCCCTTCCTCCAGGTCCCCCCAACTCTGAACCCCTCAAGCCCCGCCATCTCTCTCCCTCTCTGTCTCTTTCTCTCTCTCTCTCTCTCTCTCTCTCTCTCTCTCTCTCTCTCTCTCGCCTGTCTTCATGTCGTGGATTGATGAACGCGAATCGCGTGTAAGCGCCGCCACCGCCGGGAGTCTGAGGAATTCGCCTGGGCTGTTAAAGGAAAGAGCTAAGTGAGCCAGCGCGAGCTCTACCTACCCACAGTGAAGACAGCCGCCGCCGCCGCCGCGCCGCCCGCCGCCCCAGCCCGCAGCTCCGCCGCGCCGCCGGCCGCGCTCGCTCGCTCGCTCGCCCCGAGCCGCCCCCACCTGCCCAGCCTCCCCACCCCACCCCCCAAAGCCCAGCAGCCCAGTCCCAGTCCCGGGGAGCCGGCCGGCCGGCCCGGGGGTTCGGTCCCGGGGGGAGGGGAGTTTCGGGGGTACTACCGGGGCGGGGGAAGAGAGAGTCGCGGCGAGCCAGAGGGGAGGGGTGCGCGGGGTTTTCATGTACCCAGCATGAGTTCCTACTTCGTCAACCCCCTGTTCTCCAAATACAAAGGCGGCGAGACCCTGGAACCGGCCTATTACGACTGCCGGTTCCCGCAGAGCGTGGGCCGGAGCCATGCGCTGGTGTACGGGCCCGGCGGCTCGGCTCCCGGCTTCCAGCACGCCTCGCACCACGTCCAGGAATTCTTCCACCACGGCACCTCCGGCATCTCCAACTCGGGCTACCAGCAGAACCCGTGCTCGCTCAGCTGCCACGGAGACGCCTCCAAATTCTATGGCTACGAAGCGCTCCCCAGACAGTCCCTTTATGGGGCTCAGCAAGAGGCGAGCGTGGTGCAATATCCCGACTGTAAATCCTCCGCCAACACTAACAGTAGCGAAGGACAAGGCCACTTAAATCAAAACTCGTCTCCCAGCCTCATGTTTCCATGGATGAGACCCCACGGTGAGAAGAAGCCTTTCTCTTTCCCCCTTGCTCTCCCGCGCGCTCCGGGGTCTCCCCACCCCCTTCCCGCCTCCCTCGCCTCCTTTTTGTCTGCCTTCCCAATTTCCCTCCTGGCTTTGGGGGAGCTCGCTGCCGCCCCACCCCCGGGGGTGCCTGGGTGGGTTGCTGGAGGCTGGGGGGGCTAGGCTGGGGGTGGGGCAGGGGGTGCCTGGGATGTTTTGGGGGGTTGGGTGAGGGTGAGGAGAGGTGGAAAGGCATCCGTGGGGGCAGAGGGTTCAAGCTGGCTGTTTCCCTGTCCGCCTGGCTTTCCCAGTCGAGGCCGGCCGAAGTCTAAGTTGGGGAGGGGATTAGGAACAGCACCCTATGCTTAGCAGCCGTGAGAGCTGCTAACTAGTGTCTGGGGTCCAGGACAGTGGTCAGCCAGGCTGTCTTAGAGTGAAGGGGAGACCCCTGTTCCTCTCCTCTAGCCAGAGAGTGTGGCAACCTCCCCCCCCAATCAAGGACAGGCGCTGGCTTCACAGGCTACCCACTGCCCCCTCCCAGAGCACCAGAACATCACCACTGTGCCCCCCAACTTTTCTATACTTCCCCCTAGACGGTGGAGGAAAAGAGAGGCATGAAGCCCTAGATGGAGGGAAACAGTGTTGCCAAGGAGAGAGGCCAACAGATTGGGGGATCCCTCAGGTCCTCAGGGGCCCTGGCCAGGCTGTCCCCATCCCCATGGAGCGCTGCTGGGTCCCGCTGCGACCTGCTGAGCAGCTCAGGTCACTAGCCCCTCCAAGGGTGGCCCCTCACGGCCCAATTTCGAAGTACAGGGGGAAGCGACAAAGCATCGCGACAAGTTCCGGCAGGGATGGCCGGTGATTTATTTGCTGGTCTCCAGTTAGCAATCAGGCGGAGCGGTGAGACATGCCAGCAGATCAATGATTTGGCTGATTGGGAAAACGGCCAGCAGAGAGAGACAAGCAGGGGCCAGTGGTCAGAGCCCCTCTCTCTTTGCCCCCAGCCCCTTTTCCTTTTCTTTACAAACATACTGGCAGCTCTGTGCACTTGTAAACAAAGCTGCACTGAGCCTGTGTCCTGGGATTGCAAGGCCTGGGGGCACAGGGGTGGGGTTGAAGAGTGGGCTCTGCAGGCGCTCCCTGGGTGGCTGCAAGTCCCCAGTTTCCAGAGACCCCAATTCCTGCCCCACCCCCCACCTCCCAACGTGAAACCAAACCAAAACAAGCCCGCAAACTTTCTGGTCTTCTGCTCAGCCCCTTCTACAACTAAGGAGGGAAAAACTGGGGAGTTGGGGGCTCAGCCAGCCAGGGTCGAGGGGGGCCTCTTGGCATAAAGGGAGGAAAAGTGGCAGGGAAAAGCAGGACAACGACCCATCCACCCAAACATAACCAAACTGGGGTTCTGTTCTGTCCAGCTCCGGGGCGGCGCAGCGGAAGGCAGACTTACAGCCGATATCAGACCTTGGAACTAGAAAAGGAGTTTCTCTTTAATCCTTATTTGACACGGAAGCGCCGGATCGAAGTCTCTCATGCCCTGGGACTGACAGAGAGACAAGTGAAAATCTGGTTCCAGAACCGAAGGATGAAGTGGAAAAAGGAGAACAACAAGGATAAGCTGCCTGGAGCCCGAGATGAGGAGAAGGTGGAAGAAGAAGGAAACGAGGAAGAGGAGAAAGAAGAGGAGGAAAAGGAAGAGAACAAGGACTGAGCAAGAAAGAGAGATGACCCCCCCCCACACACACCCCTTAGCAACTCCCTTGAAGTTTCGTTTTATGGTAGCAGATAAATTGAGAAGTTTACGACTGTCATTTGCTTTTATAGAGAATAGAATGACACTCACAACTCTAACTACCTGTCAGATACTAGCAGCTCTGGTTTTATTACCTTTGGACTCCCCCCCACCCTGCTCTTTATGTGTCTGGGGCTACAGTGGGGGGAAGACCCAGACACAGCAGGGGAAAAAGTTGGGACTCTCTCTCTCTCTCTCTCTCTCTCTCTCTCTCTCTCTGGTCCACTCCTAGCTAGCCCTGGAAGACACACTTGCCCCCTTCTCCCCCCTGTCCCCCAAACCCTTTTGGGTCCTTCCTGGATTTCCTCGCTCTTGGTCTTCTCTCTCTGCCCCCTGGTGCCACACTGCCCGCCCCCCTCCACCACCCCCAATTCATGTTAGTAGGGAGCCCCCTTCCAAGAAGAAGAAGATGAGGACTCGTGGCTTTGTTTCAATGCCAGGATGTAGTGGACTGGGTTGACTTGCTTAAAAAAAAAAAAAAAGAAAGAAAGAAAGAAAGAAAAAGAAAAACGGGAGGGGGAAAAAGAAGAGGAAAGAAATGGAAAACAGCTTTTGAGAAATAAGGAAAGGATAGCAAATAATACCCCCTTCCTCCCAGGGCTCCCTGTTTAGAAAAAAAAAAGAAAAAGAAAAGAAAAGAAAAAGAAAAAAAAAACCAAAAACCCTTGACTTTCTCTAGGCACCTAATGGAATCCTGTGAAGGAGATGTAGCTCTCTCTCACCTCACTGCCCCCATTGCGTGGGGCACCCAGGAGCCTGCAAGAGTCTACCTAGCTCATCCCATGATCGCCTGGGCCCATGCCTCAGTCCTCGCCTGCCTTTGCTTTCATTTCTGTTCTGCTGGGCCCGGCTCTCTGAGCTGCATCACTTGGAGCGCTCAGAAATCGCCACAATCATGAAAATGAATACTAATACTAAGAATAATACTGATAATAAATCTTTAACATACTACCTAAAGGGAACCTGCAATAATCTTGAAAAAAAAAAAAAAAAAAACCCTTACTCTAAGAGGGGAAAAAAAAGAAAAACAAAAAATAAAAAAAAAAAGAGGAAGAAACCTCCAATGTATTTTATCACTACCTATAGAAAGAAATCCTGCTTTGAGAGTATTCGTACCGCGGTTTTGTTGTCGTTTGTTGCTGCTGCTTCACTAAGGGAACCCAACAACTGAGACTGCCTAGCCCGCCGGTCCCGTGCGCTTTCATTGTGCTTCTAACCCCAGTAGAGTAGAACTAAATTGCACTGAGTGTATAGTTAACTTTGTCTTGAGTCCTCTGTTTATGCAACGTGCTCGAAAGGAAAAAAAATGTTAAAATATATCTATAATAATAATTTTGGTCATTTGTCTTTATGTCCAGCTATGAATGTAGATTTTGTGTCCTGACAGCCCTGTCCCTGGTCTAAGTACTTTGTATTGTATACGTGAGTCATAATAAAAAAAAAAGGAGCAAAAAATAGTGGAAGATGACATTGATTGGCTTTTTTTCTGCAACTCTTTCACATCTTCTACCCCCTCTCTCCTCCCGCGCCGCCTCTTTTGCCTGCCAACATTCTGGCAAAGGCTTGCTCCCCAGATCTGACTGGGGTGGGGTGGGATGGAGAGCGGCAGCAGCCTGAAGTGGTAGGGGGCAAGGCTGGCGGGGGGGGGGCAGGTGAAAGAAGCTGTGGCGGGGGAAGGTGAGGGGAGGAAGAAGAGGAACCACCCACTAGTGGAAAGATGAAGGGTCTAGCAGGGGGAATCCTGACTCCAAACCCAGTGGGTCCCTCAATGTCAGGATCCCAGTGGGCAGAAGGATCTCCCTCCCTGGATCATCCTCTTCCTCCTCAGCTCTGTCTGGGCCCAGACAAAGAATCTGCCCCATTCCCCTCTCCTGTGGCATGCCTTCTCCCAGGACTGGGGTTGTGGGTGAGGACATGGACTTCCCTCTAGAAGAACAGGCCCCTGCTGGTGGCTCACCCTTGGCACCCAGCACCCAGGGTGAGAGCAGTGCCAAGGATGCCTGGAGCTCATGTGAGGCTCCAGGCTGCTGAGCCTTCTGAAGGGCTTGGTTAGGAGATGCCTACTGATGGGAAATGCTGTGTGTGTGTGTGTGTGTGTGTGTGTGTTTGTGTGTTGGGGGGTGTTGAGTAACCTTGGGTCTGGGGGAGAGATGAGGCCAAGGGAAGGATGAATGAGCTGGAAGACCAGCTAGCCTGCAGTCCAGGGCCTGAAATTCAAATCCAGCCGGCTGGGGGTTGGGTCAGGAGCACTGTCTGCCAAGCCCCCTTGTGTCCCCTCTTTCCTGGCTGTTTGCAGCCCATTCCAGGCTTTACCTTGGCAAATGGGCAGCCCGCTTACTCCCACAGAGCAGGCCATGAGCCTGGGGGATGGGAAGCTGGGCCAGCTGAATGGACAGTACCCCCCCCCACACACTTAGGAAACAGAAGGGTAAGGGGAGTCTTCATTCCAATTTTCATTCCCCGAAATATAGAAGTTGAGGGCTCTTGGATTATGGGGTAAAGGGGTTTCGCTTTTCTCACTCCTTGACAGAGCAATCTGTTTATGCCAATAAGATACTGATCCAATCATCCCAAATTCCAGAGATATAAATCCTCTGACTCAGCCAGGAGAGGGGGAGGGGGAGGGATCTTCTAGTCTTTAAAAACCAGACCCCCAAAGACTGAAATATTTTTGAAGCCAGATCTCTGTCTCTCTCCCTCTCTATCCTGGTCAATGATTTTCCCAGACCTAAGCCCAGGCCAACAACTCTTGTTTTGTGTTATTTCTTGGGGGATCCCGAACCCGGGCTCTGGCTGCCACGGGGTCCTGAGCACAGCGCAGGGTCAGTTGGCGTTCATAAGGGGGCTGTGCAGCCCCAGGGAAGCCGCGGGTTAGACGCAGAGACCGTGGGCCGCCGCTGCCACCGAGGACAGCCCTGAGCAGGCGTCCTCTCCACACACCCCCCCACAAAATCTCCTTGAAATGAAAAACTGGGGTACCTGCTGGGAGCAGAGGCTGCAGCCAGGTAACCCTAGTTTGCAGAGAAAATGCTTTGATCCCACTTCGGGCCAGCCCGCCGGTGTCCCCCTCCTTGCGCCGCGGCGCCGAGGGATGGCCTAGGGCCGTTTCGTTTTTGAACGTGATATTATGCTGTCTATTCATAAAAATATCTGGCCCTGCTGCCGAGTAGTGGTGGGGCGAACCCTGCAGTAGGGGTTGGGAGAGGCCTCGCCGCTTTCTTCCCTCACCCTGGACACCAAATGTCCCATCTATCCCCTGCCCTGCTCAGCCGTGCCCGTGGCCCCACAGCCTCGGCGCGTCGGAGGGCGGGGTGCGTCTGGCGCCCGGCTTGGCTGGGGATGTCGGGCACCCGGCGGGCGGGAAGCAGCGAACCCCGGCCGCCCCTTCACGCAGCACCCGCTCCCCCTGCCCCCCTGCCCATGCCCTCCGCTTTCTCGTTAGGAAAGAAAAGGAGGTAAAAAACCTGTTTTATGGGGGGAACGTTAATTGCAAGCGGGATGCGCTGTCTTTAGAAGCGCGTCCTCCCCAAAGCTCCCGCCGCCGTCCCATTACCGGAATGGGGACCATTGGGCTGCAACAGATACGAGTCTCTCCCATTCTCTGCTTTTTTATTAGCCAATCAAAGTGGCTTCCGAAAGCTATTTGCGATTTGTGAAAAATAGTATCTTTCAAAATGCTGAGTTGAAGCATCTCGCTCATTTCACTTTGAATTTATTATTCTAATCTCAACAGTAGAGACAAGATAATGTGGTTGTTAACTTGGGGGGCAAATTCGTTCCTTCGGATTTTTATTATTATTATTATTCGCATTTCCTCGCTCATCCACAATCCCTTACGGCAGAGTCCGGAACAACTATGGGCCTGCGTGAGGGTATGGGCAAAGGCTCCTGGGGGAGGGGGAGACCCTTTCAGGAGTGGGCTGACCACCCCCTCCCTCATCTTCGCTAGATGAGATGCCCCCCCAAAGGGGCTGCCTGCCGGGCTGGGAAAGTCCACCCTCCTCCCAATGCTCCCATCCCCTGTCCCAATTAGAAAACTCCGGACAGGTTGTGCTACAGTCTATAAGTAAAATTTCCGGTGAGCTGCCTGCAGTGCTGCCCCATTCTCCCCGCTACCCATTGTGAAGAGCTGGGCCACCACTTCCTCATCGTAATTTTTAACTACCTGTTATAAAATTTATGGGTGGGTCTGTAAAAGAAACGAGGTCCCTGCATCTGGCTGAGGAAAACTTTGCTTTGCTCGCTGAGGTGGAGGAAGTTTGGGGAGGGAGAGGTGAGCAAGCCGACGCAGCAGCTGTCTGCTATGGTGGCACCGCCGCAGCCGCAGCAGCCCAGACAAACGAGTCTCCCTTGTGCCAGCTCCAGGTGGGAACAGGGGCAGAGCCCTCAGAGAGCTCAGAGGCTCTGCTAAAGCCACCCCCCACACCCAGTCTGTTGGGAGGATTTATTCTGAGTGCCACGGCACTGTCCAAATTAGGGATCTGTAGAAACAGGTTCTCTAAACTGTCCGGCAGAAGGGGGCGGTTTGGGCAATAATAAATGGTTCTTCTTTCAGAACCACATATTATTATTGTTGTTATTTATCTCCAGATGTCCAGATATTGAGCCAGAGCCATTTTTCTGGAAAAGGGCAGTGGGAGTGGGTCACCTGGCAAGATGGGAAAGGCTGTACCCGGCTTGCACCCCAACTCAGATTACCCATCTGTGCATTAGTTATTTATTTCTCAATGGATTACAAGATGCCATGGGAACATAAACTTGGTGCTAGGCATGGTTGGAGGGAGAGAGAGAGAGAGAGAGAGAGAGAGAGAGAGAGAGAGAGAGAGAGAGAGAGAGAGAGATTGTCCTTAACTAAGAGATCTGAGGTTGAGGTTCACTCTCGGGGCCCTGCAGGCTGTCCCAAATTCTCAAGCCTCCGGCCCCTGCATGACAGCCCCGGGCAGTCCAGTCTCAGTCCCTTAGACTTACAGCCAGGTCGGCTTCATTGGGAGGTGACCAGCGGCCGGCCTGTTAGTGGGTTCCTGGCCTAGAGAGCAATGGGGGGCAGGAGGGTTTGCACAGTCACACCAGTAGCAGGAGGAATGTTGCTTTTTCTTTGGAGAAGAAAAAAAAACCCTATGGGGTAGGGAGGGCACCCCTTCATCCACAGCCGACCTGGCCCAAGGCCACAAATCTTAGAGAAGTCCTCCAGATCCAAGTCTAATACCTCCATTTACTAAGGAGAGTACTTAAAATTCGGCACAGCAAGCAGAGGCAGCCCACCCCTCAGCTCCCCAGACTGTCCTGCTTTCCTGTCTGCGCGTGCCTCTCTGGGTTCAGGCTTCTCTCTCTCCCTCCCTCTCTCTCTCACTCTCCCCCACGCTGCCCTGGAGCAGCCAGCCCCGTGGGGAGCAGAGCAGCGGGTGGGGGTTGGGTGGGGGTCCTGGGGGGGCAATGCTCCCTCTCTGAGAGAATTGGGTAAACATGGCGACCGCGGCGCCCATTTGCACACGCTACACAAATGCATCGCATTCCCGGTTGTTTGCAGAAAATTTACAGCTGAGTAATAAAAGTTTACGATCGACTCACAAGTTGGATTGGCCACAAGAAGTCATGTGGATTCCATCCATGAACGTGAACTTTTTATTGTGGTTTGTCCGTTCGGAGCGCTCCGCAGAACAGTCCTCCCTGGAAGCGCCTAACCATTGCCAGGGAAACCGGCGCGGGGCGCTCCCTTCGTGACTAGTATTTTTTTTATTATTAATCTGATAAATAATTATTTCCCTCCCCCCTATTTAATTTTTCCCCTCCCAGGTGGAGTTGCTGAAGGAAGCTGGGGGCACCTGGGGAGGCTGGGGTGGGGAGTGGAGAGGCAGGAGTGGAGGGGGCGTCTCTCCCTTCCCGACCCTCCGGCCCCCAAGGGGCAGCAGGAATGCGGGAGCGGCAGAGGCCTCGCCCCTCGCCCCCCGCGCTCTCCCTTCTGCCCCCCTCCGCAACAACTCTCTTGGATTTTTTTTTTGATAAGTAGGACTGTTTTTTTATTTTTTATTTTTGCATTTCTATAAAGTATATATATGTGTGTGTGTGGAGCTGACACGAGCCCGGCAGCGGCACAGAATGAGTGTGGGAAAGAGAGGCAGAGAGAGAGAGAGGGAGAGAGGGAGAGTGACAGCAGCGCCCGGTAAGTGTTTCCTTATTGGTTCAACTATGTAACTAATGGTCCGTAGCTGGGTGGCGGTTGCGAGATAAGGACAGCAGCGGCTTGCCTGGTTAGAGAGGAGAGGGGGCTGGCGAGGGAGTGGGCGCGTGGATAATTATGGGGAGGAAGAGTGGTGTTGGGGGGAGGTTCAGCGAGAACGTTGGTAGTGGGGCGAGTGTCCTGTCCTGGAGACGCAGGGTGCTAACATGGGGGTGGTGGGGGGGTCGCGGGGCAGGGTGGCTGAGCTGGCGCTCTGCTGGATGCCCACCGCTGCGGTGGTACCCTCTTATTATGGAGCTGCGGCCTTAGGCCAAGGGCACTGCGACGCAGTGGAGGCTCCAACTCCAGGGCCACAGGGCAAACCTGTAAGCTGTGCTCGTGACCCCCCCCAGCAACGTCAGCTCGCACGCCACCCCACCCCAGCGCCGCAACTCCACCCCCCCACAAACTTTCTGGCGCCCCTCCCTGCCCCGCAGCCCCCTCCCGGCAAGCGCGGCTGGCAGACCTCACACATGCGCAGTGCGCGCCCAGGGCCGAGCCTCCGGAGCAGGAAGCGGGCGCTGCTAGGCGGGCGGCGGGGCCTGTTAATTGGCAATTAAGGGGGAGGCTGGTGGCTGGTGCGCGTCAGCCGGGGGAGAGCGTCTGCCCACCCCCAGCTCCCGCCCCCGCTCGGGCGGTTGGAAGGGTGGGAGGTGCCCTGCGCGGCGAGTGAGGGTGGGGGTGGGGGTGCGGGCTGCAGCCCTCCTAAAGCCATCTTGTGTGCGCGCAGAAAAGAGGCCTGTTTGCGCCCCTCTTCCTGGGTTCGGTGTCCGCCACCCCGCCTGAGGTGACACCTGGACGGCGTCACCCGCCGCGCTTGGCTGCTTTAGGCTAGGACCTGCCCCGCCTAGAGCGGAGGTGGGGATGGGGGGCGGCTCCCCAACCCGCGATGGGGGTGGGGAAGGTGGATAAGCCGAGGCCTCTCACCCGCAGGGTCTCCTGGGTGAGGGGCGAGGCCCTGAACACTGTAGGGGGTGGCTGTCTCTTGGGTGCACGCGTCAGAATAAGGTGCCGGGGAGGGCCCAAGGCGTCCGGAATCTTCTTCCGTAATTGGTGCTAATGGCGTGTTGTATAGCTTTAACCCGACACATATGGCTTCATAACACAGTGGCTTAATTTCTTCCAAATGTACGTGGCCCTGAGTGTGTTGCAGTTTGATGTATGATCGCGCCCTGCTCCGGGGCCTGGGTCCGTCCGAGGCAGCACCTACCCGTGCGAATGTGGGAGTCGCTGTTTGCAGAGGGCGCCGCACACGCAAATGCCTTGCACACCCAAGCTGACACACCCAGAGCGGGGGGGGGGGCTGACTATGGGGAGCTAGCCTCACCTTCCACGGGAACCAGGACACCCCCTCCCCAGGCGACGGGGATTCCGCTCAGAGACTAGTGGGGGAGGGGAATGCTCCTGGATTTCTTGTTTAAACCCTGACCCAGTGTCTGGGGGGGGGCGGGGTGGCGGGCAGGAGGGGACCAGAAAACCTGTTTTGATCAATTTCTGAAAAACATAGTTCGACTGCACTGGAATGAAACCCCCGTAGGTCGGCGTTAACGGTGAATCTTTTCTCCCCTCCCCCACGACCCCCTTTCCAACCCCTACTGCCCCCCCAAAATCCCCCGCTTTCTCAGCTGACATAAAGGCCTTGGAGGTATTCTCCCAGGGGAAGAAATGACATTTTCTCTTCCCCTTCTCACCCCCCCCCCCATGGAGACCGTGTAGGCATAAGCGTCTGCCGAGGGGCTAATTTCGCGTTCCTTGTTTACGATCGAGAAAAGCGCTCGGCTCTCCCCAAATGGGCCCAGCCCGCTGCCTGCGCCGGCTGCTGCGCGCTCTCCCTGCCGCTCGGGCGCGCGGCCCGGAGGCTGCCGGCCCCGGGTGAGAAACCGGGCCTTGGCCGGCGGGGACCTGAGATGGGCGAGGGGCCTACGGTGGGACGCTGGAGGCCCCCCCCAAGCCCGAAAAGGGGAGCCTTTCTCCATGAATAAAGTGGGAGCCGCAGACCGGTGAGGCCTCTATTTCTCTCTTTCGCCTGTATTTGGTCCTTTTCCCACCCCTGCAGATGGATGTTAAAAGGGCACGAGGGATGGATGGGTGTGTGTGTGTGTACAAGTCCCCTTTGTTCCTCCCAGGAAAGAAAACCGTTGCCAGAGAAGGCCATTCAGGCCGGTGGGGCAGTCACCTGGGACATTAATGGGGGGGGGGGGGTGGCGCAGGTATCTCCCTGGGACCACATGGCATGTCATTGTGTTGTAACAGCAGGATATCCGGGGTGCTAGGGTTCCAGGTCTGTGGAGTCAGAGTTGTGTCCTGAGGCCCCTTCATGAAATATTTTCCTTGCTTTTCTGCTCCTTCCTAGCTGGGCTGCTGTAGGCCCCCCGACTTTGCCCAATGGCCTTCACCCCTAAAGCTAGCT
Organism: Ochotona princeps; assembly: GCF_030435755.1. Lineage (NCBI taxonomy): Eukaryota > Metazoa > Chordata > Mammalia > Lagomorpha > Ochotonidae > Ochotona > Ochotona princeps. The sequence continues at coordinate 50,126,618 of NC_080846.1, read as the reverse complement.
TCATCCTGCTCAGCCAGCAAGGGATGCCGACAAAACTCAGCGCTAGTAGTGATCCACTGGCCTTGGTTTTTCTGGTTTTCCGGCTTGGCCAGGAGATAGGCGGATCTCCAAGACCAGCCCTCCTTTTCCAGTTACTTTCACTTTTCTTTTCCTCCTCTTTTTCTCTCTGCCTCTCTCTGTGGTACTCAAACCGAAAGCACTATGAGGGGGCACTGGTGGGACCCCTCTGCCTGCAGGCAGGCCCAATTCCCTGTAGACAAGGTCCCCATGGCTGCCAGGACAGCTCTTGTGTGATTAGCTAATAATAGCCAGGGTAGCTGAGAATAGAATCTGGCTCAAGGACGCTGCACACCCAAGGCTGAGGCTGCTCAGGCACTGGCTTTCTGGCTGCGGGCCTGGCAGCACTCCCCGGAGCCTCCTGCTCCTCCAAGCTCATGCTTACCACCCTCTGGCCTGTCCCTGCCCCAGAGGGGGCTCTGTCCCTGTATGGTTTGTCCTGATTTTCAGCCGGAGGAGGAGAAATGCAGTGCAGATCCTCCGTCCCCCCCTCACCCCCCAGTTGTGATCCCCACAATCCCCACAGAGATTGCGACCTTGTTCACAGGAGGTGACCTTGTTGGTTTGGCTGCAGAGTTAGGAAGTTAGGCCCTGGAAGCTTTTATGCATTTATCATCAACAGGCTCAAATATACAGCCTCAGACCCGCGCGTGAATATATGCGGACTCAGGTTTCCTGGGTGGCTAATTGTGTATTAACCATGCCTGTACTCACTCCAACACCATGTTATGTGCATGCGAAATCTTGTTAGCCCTTGCTGGAGGAGGGTGAGCTCGCCCAGGCTCAGGGTGCAGCCCTGCTGGGGTGAGGGAACTGTGTGCCTGCGCTCAGGAATCGGAGTAAGCGGGTTCCGGGAACCAACGGTGGTGCCACAATGGCTCTCTCAGGCCTCACTGCTCTCACTGGGGGAGGGAAATAGTACATCCCTCCTGCGTTCTCTTTACATTTCCTCTACCCATGTGCCCCCCCCCATATGCAGACTGCTTTACAAGGAGATTCTAGTTGTCTGGAAAGTGAATTCTGGAGGGCCTGATTGTGAGTGGTGGTGCTGCGTGGTCAAGGCTGGGTCCTGGTGCTGTCAGGAGACGCCCTGCTGGTGTCTGCTGAAGGGATGTGGTGGTCCCAAAGGCGGTCCCAGGAAGCGGTCTGGAGGGGCCTGCTAGCCAGGGTGCTTGGAGAGAGGCCGGTGGAGAAGAGATCCGGTCAGGTAGGGATGCGGGGGACATTTGTTCCTAACTTCGCTCGCCCTGGCCGCTGCGCCAGGACCCCATCCTAGGTGACTTGCTTGCGTTTGTGGGAACAGATTAGCTCTCTGAAGTCCCCTCATGTCCAGATCTAGTGGCTAGAAGACTGGGTTAAATGCCTTCTGCAGCGGCCGGTATGCATGGAGAACCCAGCGCAGCCTGGGCCCTGCTGCGAGCTGGAGTCTTCGGCCTCTCCTCGGCCTTTCTCCCGTCCCGGGCTACCAAAAGACAGAGCCAAAGAGAAATATAAAGATCGTAAAACACACACACATTCTCTCTCTCTCTCTCTCTCTCTCTCTCTCTCTCTCTCTCTCTCTCTCTCTCACACACACACACACACACACACACACACACACACACACACACTCGCAAAAAGGGCAGGAGCAGGGCCGGGGGGCTTTCCCGCCTCCGCTGCTGCTGCTGCTGCTGGCCGATCAGGTTCCTCGTAGGACTCGTGTCCGGACACGCCGCCCGCCGCGGGGCCGGAGCGCGCAGCCGGCCCTGCGCCCGTCACCAGGGGCGGCCTCGGGCTTCGGGGCCTCGGCCACCTGGGGCGAAGGGGTGACATTCCCCCCACAGGCCCACGGCCTCTGCCACGGCGTCGGCGCCGCAGCTGCCCCTGTTTATTGTGTCTGTGTGTTGTTTACTTGTTTTGTCTGCTGCCACCCTGCGTCAGAAACCCGCCAAACCAGCAAACTCGCCCGGGAGAACAAAGTGCGGCGCTCTCCCCAACTCCCTCCCCTCCCCAGCACCCCCTCCCGTGCCGTCTCCTCGCCGCCGGCTTCTCGCTAGGGGAAGGAAGGAAACAGAAATGATCCTAAAACCCGGCAGCTGTTTATAGGGTCGGGGGAATTATGGGGACACCATAAACCTCCAGGTGTCCCGGCTGGTGTTGCTGGTGGGAGAAACTTGCCTTCGATTTGGCTTTCTTCTTCCTCCCCCTGCTAACTGCTTGGTTAAGGGAGGGGGGGGTCACAGTCATTGAGAAAGCCGAGCCCCCTCCTTTTTGTAGGAGTTTCCCCCAGACACAGATTGTTGGGTTTTAAATCAGGTTAGTGTTGGTGGATTAATAAAACTTCACAGAAAGCTATATAAAGCGTATCGCTGTGCCCCCCCCGTTCCTCTCCCTCAACCCCCCCAATAGCAGTGAATTTAAGCAAATCCCACAAAATTAAATTGCCCCGTTCGCTAAAGATCCTATAAATCTCCAACTCTGTTAGGTGCAGAGTCGGTGAGGCTGCCGTTTGCCTTTAATTCGGCTCCTGGCTATCAAATCTAAGAGTATCATGGAAGTAAGTAATATTCTCGTTTCTGAAATTAATTTCCCCCTCCTATCCTGCTCCCCGTTTTCAACAGCCTAGATTAAATGGTTCTTTCAGATCTGCAAACAATAAAGGATAAAATTATTTATAGGGAAATGAGGACGATGCTTCATTGTTGGCTTATTGTTGCAGAACATAAGAACATTTTATTTGCAGGCAGAAGGAAGTTAGCCTAGGGGAGGAGGGGAAGACGAAAGAGAGTGAAGAGAGGCCCAGTACCTCCACACAACACAACTTCCACCACGGATAACTTTTATGATATTCACACAATTTCCATACAGCAACTCACTGTGACATCATAAATGCCAAATTCTTGAATTTTACAGTTCTCTCGTAAACCTTCAAAAAGGGTTCAGGCAAGGAGGGGCATAAGACGCAGGTTTCGGTAAACTGGCATCTTTGAGCCAGAGCAGTATGCTCTCCTCATCCCTTCTTTCCTATCTGGGAGCTGAAAATATGTTGAATATGCCAAATTTTAATTTCTCCTCCAGGGGCCAAAGCAAGTCCCTGGCTCTGTCCCACCTGGAACATCTAGACACTTGTGCTCTCTCCCCTGTGTACAGTCCCAATCCCGCAGGTTCCCCCCTGTAGAGCTGCTAGCCAGCTGCCTGGGAATTAAAGGTGAGAGGCTAGAGAGCCAGGCCCCGAAGGAGCAGCACTGATTTTTGTTCCCAGCTCAAGCCGGAAGGGGGCTCAGGCCTGAGTGTTGCTTGGGAACTGTTTTACTTCTAACCTGCAGGCCAACCAGGAAGCAAATAGAGAAGCCAGACAGCTGTGTGAGGGTTTGTGTCCACCAAGGGTGGCAGTAGTAAGTGAGGTGCGGGGAGGGGAGGGTTGGCAGGCAGAAACCTGCAGGAAACCTGGAGAGAGACAGAGAGAGAGAGAGAGAGAGAGAGAGAGACAGAGAGTGTGTTAGGGGGGCAGGGGAGGGAACAGGACCTGCTGAGTGAGCTGGGCCCCTCCTGGTACCCCCCTCTAATTGCAGGGAGCCTCTCAACCTTTTCTTTGCTCCAAAGAGGAGTGGCCAGGGCAGGCCTCCGAGGTGTTTGGGGCACTTCCCAGGAGCTCAGCATTCCCCATCTGGCCTCTTCTCTCCCTCCTCCCTTCCTGTGGACCCCCAGCTACCCTCAGCTGGCTCCAGGAGAACTTTGTCCACAGAGTATCTTGCACCCCTAAATGGGATCCATTTCTGGGATTGAGTATGTCAAATTTCATTTCCCCTCTCCCCGAGAATGTCAGAAATCTGAAAGTAGGGTGTTCCTTTATGGAATGCAGCATGCTTCTGGACAGGGAAGGCAGGGGAGGTGTGCACAGACAGCGTCCCCCCCACCCCCGCCACCACACATACCCCAGATCAGTGAAAGGAGCCCTTGGGCCCAGCCCATGCTTTGGTCCCCAAGCTGACCTGGGTCCCCCTCTTTCACGTTCTCTGGCAGATCACAGGCGCTTAGCAATGCCTTGAGATCAAAGGAACTTTTGCACCAAACCCCAGGCATGGAGGGTACAATTTATTTTTTAATTTTTCAATAAAAAATTCTAATCTAAAGTCCATGGGGCCCACAGAGCAGTAGCTGCAGAACAGCAAAGCCTTAACCAAATAGTGTGATTGTGAGCGGGGCAGCGATTGAAACCCCCAGCTTTCTCGGTAAGAGGGATTTTAGGGGCACAAAAGGAGCTGACTGGGGTGGGGGATGCAGCTCTTCTTGGCTCCCAGTCTGTAGGCAGAGAAGGGGTGAGGGGGCAAGGTTGGGCAGCTGCGACTGCCTCCCCACAGCAGCCGAGCACCCAGGCCGAGCTGTTGGGGTCCCTGAGCAGCCGAGACACTGGCGGCCAGGACTTAATGTGTACATCTATCTGTGTGTGTGTGTGTGTGCAAGCATGGATGAGTCACACACACATACTACGTAGAGTTGGAAGTATCTGGGGAATATGAGAAGGGGTGACCTCTGGAAAGGAAGTCACCTTCCTTTTTAAATAAAAAATAATTTAAAAAAATTATAATCCCAGACCTCATTTCCCCCCCAACCTCCCGAAAAATCACTGTTTTCCAGAACAGAGTGGAAAAGCAAAGACAGGCAAGGTGAGGCCTGTCCAGGACCCCAGTCCCACCTACCGTCTCCCCAGGTCAGACCTGTGGAGGCTGGGGGTGGGAATGCTTAATTCACCCTGGGAACCCCTCAAAAGGCTGGTCTTGTCTCCAACTTATAGCCTCGGGGACTCCAGGCCATTGACTGCACCCTACTCAGGCCCTAGGCACAGGCAGTAAATTCTTCTCCTATAATTAGTACTCATGAAAAACATGTGCTTGGGGTGGGAGGGGGGAATCTGGAACAGCGAATGGCCAATTGTCCCCTTTTACTCCTTCCCCTTGCTTTGCCGAATTTTTGTTTTATATCCACTAATTACAGCTCCTCAAATGAGGGGGAAAAAAAGATGTGCTGTGGATGTCCAGTTCCCCCAGAGTGCCCAGTTCCTAGGACCAAGGGTCCAAATCCCCACTGCCGCTATGCACACATGCGGGCCTAGCTCTGCCTGCCGGGAGGTGTTCTGTGGCTTGTCGGAGAGAAACAAAGAACAAGTTCGCTCTCCTCCTTCCTAGACCGGGTGCATAGTTACCGAGCCCAACTGCAGTTTTAATAAAACATCTGTTCTTGCTTCTGCTGATGAGTTTCCATAATTGTTTTCAGACAAATTTAACAGGAGTATATAAATATAGTTAGAAAAAAATCCAAGTTCTAGCTTCTCCCCTGCACACACACACACACACACACACACACAAACACACGTTCATGCACACACAGAGCCATCCTTTTCACCATTAATAATAATAATAAAATTAACATGAAACAACTGGGAAAGGAAAATATAGACCAATGGAGGGACGATAGGGTTCATCTGACCTGCTGTTTCCCCCCTTGGAGCGAATCCTTCCAGCAAATTCCAGCTGCATAATTACAGATCAGTCTGAATGGAGGAAGCTTCTTGCCGCAGGAACGGAAGGTGATGGGGGGGAGGAGATCAGCTTTGCTGACAGTCTGTGGCCGTGGGGAAGTGTATTTGTATTTCTGCCCGCCTGTCTGTCCCCCGTCCAGCATTTCTGCCTTCCCCCCCAGCAGCTGGTTTCTGTTCAATATGAATCGGCAAGACCCTTCAGTCCCTGCCCTCTGTTTAGGGGACGTCATAAAACACTTAACTTTCCGGGCCTGAGACTCACACTCCGCTCTTCAGGTCGGCCTCCGTCGCCCCCCCCCCCCCACCATCCCACTGCCTTTAGATCCCAAAAGAGAATCTCCCCAATTTTGGGGACCACTGCATGTCCAAACTGAATTGAGGGGAGGCCCCAAGAAAACCTAGGTGTTCTTGTTGGGGGCCTATAGCTTATGCCTCCTCAGGACCCTTTTCTTCCACTCCTTCAGGTCCCCTCCTCCTCCCTACCCATAAAAGTGATTTTAAAATACATAGAAAATCAACACCCATTGAAAGCAAAACCTCATTAAGAATCCTATCTTCCATCATTCAATTTGTTGTACATTGCAACAATTTAATACCTTGAAGGAAATATCACTGACATGATTTATCCCTCCAGCAATTGCTGTCTCTCTCTCTCTGAAATGGGGAGTGGAGGAGGTGTATTCTTCCAGCGTCTTCTGCTTGTTACATAGCTACCCTCAGGGCAAGAAAAGAGATTGGGTACTCTGGGAGAGGCTACTTGTGGCTAGGGGTGCAACCACTTGCTTCGTAGCCTCGCCTCTAGGGTACTCCTCCCCACCCCACACACACACTTGTTCCTTCTCCCCCTAAATCCCCTGCCCTCCAGGGGCCTGTAGTCCCAGCCAGCTGTTGCAAACCTCTGCCCAGGCTGTGAATTTGAAGACAGCTGGATATGGATCAGAGAGCAAAAAGCAGTTCTCCGCATATAGTATCTCCTGCTTGCCTACCTGCCTTGTCACCCCAAGATGAGATCCCTCATTTATAAAGTTCTCTCTCCCATTTTCAAGACCCAATCTCACATCCCCTTTCACCTCTGTTTCCTTGGAACTGGGAGAAAGTGTGGTCCCAGAAGGAGAATCTCCCTAGTGGGAGGGATCTTCTTTCTCCTACCTTTCTAAAGACCAGCCAGCTTCCCTCTTTTCTGAAGGGCTGGGCTGTATTTCTCTCAAAGACAGCATGCACTGGCTGGCAAGAAGACCCCACAGCCCTCTCACAAGGTATTAACTAGCACTGTGTCCCCACCAGCCCCTACTCACTGTTTGCTTCTGGGTTCCAAACTTTATTTCCACATAGCCACCCCCCCTCACACACAACCCCCACCCCAGAGACGCTCCAGGGATACAGAAGATGAATAAACTGAGTTTTTCCCCCCTTCCCAGCGTAGTCCCGTTTATGGCTTTATTGCGACCATTGATTACTCCGCTTTGTTACACAGAAGGAAAAGATCATAAAATCCTGCGACATCCGGGTTCTTGTGATAGCCAGTGCCTCCCCCCCCCCAAAAAAATGATGCGGGAGGAAATAGGCGGTTTTCATCCCCTATGCGCGCACCTCATGTCCCCTCTTTGTCACCTCAGCGCGTTTTCTGTCGCGACATCAGATTCAGTTTGAGTTGCTCAGGAAGGAAGGAGGAAGCCCCAGTGAGCAGTGAGCGCACCTTCGCCAGTGGGCTGGCCCACTGCCGCACCAGCTGCCGGTTCTCAAGTGCTCTTCCTCTTTCTCAGCTCCAAGTTGGGGAGCGGGCACAGTAGAAGATAGGGGGGCAAAGGCAGCTGAGAGTTCCAGCGCCAGTAAGAGGGGCTGGCTCCCCAGGAGCCTTTGCTAGTGTGTTAGAGCCACGGAACACCCCCCAAGGGGGTGGGAGCAGGGGGCTTCTGACCTGGACAGGGGCTTGAGCTGACTGTCCATCAGAGCCCCCCCCCAGCCTTCTTTCACTAGCTGGAACCTCCATGCATTACCCACACCGGCTCTCTCTCGCTGGCTCCAAATCATAAATTCTCACCAACATAAACAGGAGTTGATGTCTCCAGAAAGACCAGGAGTTTCTTTCTTCTGCCTTTCACACCCTCTCCCACCTTTCACTTCTTTTTCTTCCTGTTCTATTGTATGTTTGTACATTTTCCCTTTTAGGAAAAAATAAAGAAAGAAAGACATGCTGCAAGAGTTTCCCAAAAAGAGAGGGAGCAAGGAGGAGATCAAATGCGTGGGCCCCCACCAGCTCTGCCACTATACCCTAAAGTCTCACCCTTGCCCCTCGCCCACCCTTTGATAACTTACTCACCCCCCTCCTATGTCCCCCTGCATCCAAGACTCTTGGTCACACCCTCCTTCCTCCTGGTACTGTGTTTCATGAAATTTCTGTGTTTTTTTTAATTGTGGGGTTTTTTTTAGGGGGGCAAAATATACGGACTCTGTGATGGAAGCTCACTCCACCGAGTGTCAAAAACCAGGATTTCTTGTAGGGATTCTGGGGGAACCTCCTGAGCTGGGTGGGAGTGCTTCCCACCTAGTCATCAGGATGTAATTTTAGAAGGAGGTCGATGCAAAATCAGATTGTAAGGACAGGGGTTGCTTGGGCCCTGGCTCTGCTCACAGCACAACCACAGCTGGCTAGGGCTAAGCCATTTCCCCCATCACAGCTGTCCTGGAGAGAGGGGTGGACAGGAGCCTCTGGGGGACAGGCACCCCTCCTTCACCCCCAAACCCGCGCCCTCCCCTATGCATTTTAAAGAGAAAGCTAAGTCTCACTTTCAAAGCCCACACTTAGTCTCAACTAGGGAATCAACAGAAGCAGAAGCGATTTTTTTCCCCCTTCTTGACATCTGGCTCGCGATTGGCTGGAAGGGGGTCAGCTGACTTTGTCATTTTGTCTGTCCTGGATTGGAGCCGTCCCTATAACCATCTAGTTCCGAGTACAAACTGGAGACAGAAATAAATATTAAAGAAATCATAGCCCGACCAGGTAAAGGCAAAGGGATGAATTCCTACTTCACTAACCCTTCCTTATCCTGCCACCTCGCCGGGGGCCAGGACGTGCTCCCCAACGTCGCCCTCAATTCCTCTGCCTATGATCCAGTGAGACATTTCTCGACCTATGGAGCGGCGGTTGCCCAGAACCGGATCTACTCGACTCCCTTTTATTCGCCACAGGAGAATGTCGTGTTCAGTTCCAGCCGGGGGCCGTATGACTATGGATCTAATTCCTTTTACCAGGAGAAAGACATGCTCTCAAACTGCAGACAAAACACCTTAGGACACAACACACAGACCTCAATCGCTCAGGATTTTAGTTCTGAGCAAGGCAGGACTGCACCCCAGGACCAGAAAGCCAGTATCCAGATTTACCCCTGGATGCAGCGAATGAATTCGCACAGTGGTGAGTTTTACAGCTCCGAGATATAAATTAAATAAACTGAACTGGCTTTATGACCGGCTTCCCTAGAAGAACGGGCGGAGAGAGTTTTTTATGGCCCCATAAAAACAATCACGCTCGTCTCCTCGCCGACGCCGAGACAGGGCCCCCTCTTCTGCCCCCTCTCTCGCCTGCTTGCTCGCTCTCGGGAGCCTGGCCCCCTCGGCCCCTGACGGATTGGAGGGGCTTCAGGGCGAGCTGAGGGGGCAGGAACAGGGCGGGGGGGGCTGAGAGGAGGGGGATCCCAGGGGTGGGGGATCCCCCAAAGTTGAGTCAGGTTGAGGGAGTGAGAAAGAGCGGGAGAGAAGAAAGCAGAGAAGTGGGGGAGAAGTTTCTAGGAAGCTAGGGTACTGAGGGAGATGGGGAAACCTAGTCCTTGAAAATTGGGGACCCCATCCCCCGCTCGCTGGGATTTTATTTTTTTAAAAATCATCTTTTAGACTAGTAGCTTTCTTCTGCCTTTTTCTTTTTTGCTCCACCTCTCCCACCCACGTTTTCTGGGGACTCACCCCACCCCCAGGGGAGCACCGAATGAGGCTGGGGTCCCCCCCACCCGGGTTGTACCCCCTGTGGGGGTGGGGCAGGGCAAAAAGGGAGAAGGCTCCGGCCCCGCGGCGGCAGGGGGCCCCTGGGCTGCCCGGCCAAGTTGGGAGGGTCAGGGAGTTGGCGAGGCGGCGGAAGGGGCTGCGGGGGACGCCTCGCTGATTGTTTTTAGTGTGTTTTGTGCCCGGATCTCCAGGGGTTGGCTACGGAGCGGACCGGAGGCGCGGCCGCCAGATCTACTCGCGGTACCAGACCCTGGAACTGGAGAAGGAATTCCACTTCAACCGCTACCTAACGCGGCGCCGGCGCATCGAGATCGCCAACGCGCTCTGCCTGACCGAGCGGCAGATCAAGATCTGGTTCCAGAACCGCCGCATGAAGTGGAAAAAAGAATCCAACCTCACGTCCACGCTCTCGGGGGGCGGCGGAGGGGCGGCCGCTGACAGCCTGGGCGGCAAAGAAGAGAAGCGAGAAGACACAGAAGAGGAAAAGCAGAAAGAGTGACCAGGACTATGGTCTCTGCCACCCGGCTCTCCTCCTCCCTCGCTAACCTCTCCCCCGGCGCGCGCGCGCGCGCGCGCACACACACACACACACACCACCACCACAGCCGCCACGGCCACCACCATCCCAGGCGCCCCTAAACCACACACTCTGTATTTATCGCTGGCACAATTGATGTGTTTTGAACGCCCAACGTGGACCTGAAAGTCAGCTCTGCCTGCCGTCTCCCCCACCCCCGCACCCCAAATTCACCGCACAACTCTGACCACGCACCTCTCCCCGCCACCCACCCCCCACCCCTTGCTTCCTCACTAGCTCCTTCTAGACTCCTCTGCAAGCCCTTTCCCCCCTCCCCCCGGCCCAGGCCTTGGGGGCTCAGGCCCCCTTCAGATTGCCCTGCAAATGAAGACTTGACTTCCCTCCACACATACAACCAACCACCACTCCCTGGGCGCCCCCCACTCCTGCCCCCGCGCAGAAGGCCGGGTTCCCGGACCGGGGCCTCCGATTTGGGGCCTTGGGCCGGGCCTGGCAGCCGGACCGGCAGGAGGCCCGAGGAGGAGGGCGCGCTTCGGCCCCACAGCTACCCCCAGGGCCTCGCCCAGCAACCCTGGCTCTCAACCCTTGTGTCCCCCACCCCACAAACCTCCCAGCAACTGCCCAGCCCAGGCAAATTGTATTTAAAGAATCCTGGGGCGAGGGGAGTCATCATGGCATATTACAAACTGTGACCGTTTCTGTGTGAATATTTTTAGCTGTATTTGTGGTCTCTGTATTTATATTTATGTTTAGCACCGTCCGTGTTCCAATCCCATTTTAAAAGAAGGAAGGGAATTAAAAAAAAAAGAGGGAAAATGACACAAAAAAAGGTGAATGACGTTTGTTTAGCCAGTAGAAGAAAATAAATAAGTAAATAAAGCCCTCTCCCCTCGTGTTACCCTCCTGTATAAAATCGACCTCTGGATCCGTTCTCGAATATTTAATAAAACTGATATTATTTTTAAAAGTTGATAGCTGATGGCTTGTGTTTCTTGCTCGCCCGCCGGCTCGGAGCCGCGTCTACCGTCGGCTGCCTGCAGTTCCCCCCGTGCTGCCCCAGCCCCCTGCACGCGCCTTTTCCCCGGGCCCGGGGCGCGCTGGGACCCCCGGTTCTCCTGTGCTCGCTCCGCCGTGGGGGCTGGGACTGGGAGGCCTCTGTGGGCTCCCCACACGGGGTAACACATACCCCACAAAAAAAAAATAACACTAGAGAGGCGGCCTTAGGATTTCGTTGGGGGCGGGGGAGGAAGCCTTGGGGGTTCCAGCCTCACCCAGGCCTTGCTCCTCTCCTTTGAGAGGGAGCCTGGGATTCCTGAACCCCCGAGTTTCTCCATCCTCCAAGTAGCAGGAGGGATGAGGGGACTCCCGAGCCTCCTCGGGAGAATCGAGGGTTCCGGGGACAGCTCGAGCGCTAGGCCGGCAGTTGCGAAACGTGACGCGGAGGCGGAGAGCCAGGGGCAGGAAGGAGAAGCCGGCGGGACTTCGGCAGGGACTGCGAGATTCAAGGACGTCTCGAGAGAAAAAGCTTGGAAACTGAGCCACGGCGTGCCCAAGGCCTCCGGGACCCAAAATTCCTTCTTTCTCCCGAGCTCGGGGCCTGTCTGCCGGCTCACTTCTTTCGGCTCAGGCCCCAGCGGGTGAGGGGAAGCAGCCGGACACCCCCACCCGGCGCCAGCCAGCTTTTTCGTCCCCAAGCCCAGCCAAAGAAACCTGAGTGGGCGGCCTAGAGGACGAGGTGGCGAACGAAAAGGGGGGCTCCCAGGAGGGAGGGAGGGAGCTAACTAGCAAAAGCAAAAAAAGAAAAAAAAAAAAAGCCACCAGAGTTTCCCAGACTCCACAGCTCTCCGCCAGCAACCCCTCCAGCGCCCCCGCCAGCGGGGAGGGGGCCTTCTCCTGGCAAAGGGCGGAGATTTCCTGGGGAGAGAGGCAAGCAGGGAAGAATAAAACCTGGGACAAGGGGAGGAGAGAAGGGGGCCCCTTGGCGTGCCTGTCTCAGCCCCCAGCCGGCCGCTGCTGCTGCCCCCCTTCAGCTGGGTCTCCCCCAGGGGCCCCCTCCGCGCCCTCCATTAGCCCAGAGGAGGCTGTCCAGGTTCCTTTGGCACTCTGGCCCCAGGAAAGCCTTTGCCCTCACCACAGGGCACACAAGAGGCCCCGTGCCTCTGTCTGGCTCTCTTGCTTGACTCTGTCTCTCCATGCCTTCCAGTCACGTGGACTTGCTATCCCCAAGTAGCTGGCAAAGGTCCCCCCCCTCTGTGAGGAGGTCACAGCTCATTAGCCCTGCAACCCATTGTGCCTCCTTCTGCCCCCCCATTCTAAAACTACCCTGTGCCCACTCTGGGGTGCCTGGCATGGTTGCACTCCGCCTGGCTGCTGCCCTCCAGGCTCACCCAGGAGGGCCCCCTTCCTCCAGACTGCCTCAGGGGGCCCTCCAGGTGGACATCTTGTCCATCTCTCTGGAGGGTGTGGTCTGTCTCCCACGTTGGCAGGCACCTCAGCAGTAAGGAAGCAAGGAGGGCCACTGGCCTTTGGCTTGGGGAACCAGAGGCAACCCGCCGCCCAACTTTGCTTTGCAGCCTGGGCAGGGACCACACTACCTAATTACCCTCTCTGCAGCTATTTTTGAAGTTAGGAAGACCCCAGAAATGAGGAAGACCCCAGAAGTGAGGACAACGAGACTATTATTTGAAAACCAAATAGCCCCTCTGTGCATCCTAAGCAGGACCTCCTCCTCTCTCCAATGTAAACAGAATTTAAAAGTATGGCTCAACAACAGCTATCAGCTTCTTGGCCCGGTGGAGAGCGCAGCCGGCGCGGCAGGATGCAATTCCTACAAGTAGGCACCAGGTGTCGCTGTGGACTCGTTGTGTCGGCTACCCCCCATCCCAAGAACCATTTTTTTTCCTCCCCCCTCCCCCTCTCCCTTTCTCTACTCTCACTCCCTCTCCCCCTTGGTTGGGCTTTGCCAACATATCAAGATGGGTTTCGCCGGCTTCCATCACTAACCTCCCGGAGGTCATCAAGCCAAATTTATGAGTGGCCGCCTGAGTCACGTGACTCTATTTAAGGCTCCCTTATTTGGGAAGAGCGCATAGGATAAAGAAAGAGATATCTCCACCTATAAATTGTGCACTTTGGAGAACAAAAAAGCCCCTCAACTTCAAAGAGTCACAAATCACCCTTAATCAAAAAGGGTGCAGAAATTTTTTTTGGGCCCTCCCCGCCATGAGCTCCTACGTAGCCAATTCATTCTATAAGCAGAGCCCCAATATCCCTTCCTATAACATGCAAACTTGTGGGAACTATGGATCGGCCTCAGAGGTGCAGGCATCCAGGTACTGCTACGGTGGATTGGACTTAAGCATCACTTTCCCACCGCCTGCGCCTTCCAACTCTCTCCACGGGGTAGACATGGCTGCCAGCCCCCGGGCTCACCCCGAACGCCCCGCCTGCAGCGCCACGGCCGCTCCGGGACGCGCTCTGGGCAGAGACGAAGCGGCTTCTCTGAACCCCGGGATGTACAGCCAGAAGGCGGCCCGCCCGGCGCTGGAGGAGCGAGCTGCGAGCGCTGGGCAGATCAAAGAGGAGCAGGCGCAGCCTGGGCAGCCCGCAGCGCGGAGCCAGCCGCCGGCCCCGCCACAGATTTACCCGTGGATGACCAAACTGCACATGAGCCACGGTAAAAAACTTTAGGACTTCATTTTGCGCGCTCGGGTCCGCCTGGGTTTTATAGGCCATGCGGGGCAAATAAAGAAAAAAAAACCTGCGGCCATAAATTTTACGATCCAGGCATCAATGGCTCGTAAAACTGTCCACTAAAAGGCTTAGAGGCTGTGTGCGCCCAAATTTACGACGACATAATTGGATCATAGGAACAAAACGTGTATAAAAGGCAATATTCAATTTTGGGGGGAGAGGGAGGGAGTTAAAAAAATAGAGGGATCTGAAGGGTGAGCGGCGCGGGGTCTCCGGCGCGGGGATCCCCCCGCGGCTCACCCCGCTCGCTCGCGCGCTCCCCTCCCGCCCTCCCCAGCGGACCGAGCCCGCTCGGCCCCGGCGCGCTCGCCGCCCCGGAGGCTCCCAGCGCCACTCGACTCGGGAGGGGCGGGAGGGGGGTCCCCGGTGCCCGGACCTCGAGGGTGCTGGCCGTTCGGTCCGAGCCTGGGTCTCCCTCTTCCGCCCACCCCCTCCCCCTCCGCCCCTCCGGGCCGGCCGCCGAGTGAAGGCTGCGATGCAAAGTTTCCTTCCCGGGGCGGGCGGGCGTGCGTGTCGGCGGGCGGTGGAGGCGCCTTGGCCCCGGGGCCCGCGCGGGGCCTGCCCGGCCGTGCTCCCCTCTCTCCCTCTCCCATCGTTCGCGTCGGGGGAAGGGGGGACCCCCGGGGCTGGGCTTGCAGGGGTGCGTGGCACGCTGTTCATTCCTGCCTGGGGTTTTTTGGGGGGGTTGGGGGTACGGTTTCTGTTACAGAGACGGACGGCAAGCGGTCGCGAACCAGTTACACGCGCTACCAGACCCTGGAACTCGAGAAAGAATTCCACTTTAACCGCTACCTCACTCGCCGCAGGCGCATCGAGATCGCCAACAACTTGTGTCTCAACGAGAGACAAATCAAGATCTGGTTCCAGAACCGAAGGATGAAGTGGAAGAAAGATTCCAAGATGAAAAGCAAAGAGGCGCTTTAGAGGCAGCGGGACGATGCCCCGCAAGCCGGCGGTGCTCCCCGCCTCTCTCCTGACTTCCCTTCTCCGTTTTCTTCTCTTTCTGTATTTTGGGGCCAAGGGAGGGGTGGGGGCTCTCAGACAAAAAAAAAAAAATGCTCTTTCCTTCGGCATCCTCATTACCACCGACCTACCTACCCCGGAGCTTCCGTGGGGGACTGCCCTGTCTCCCCTCATCTGGGTTTAACCAACACCAGAGGCCTGAAACAGGCTGGCATGGAGCGAATCCGGCTGGGCCTGGGTGGACTCTCTTTCACTCCCAGGTCTTTGGGGCCCACCCTGAAGTGGCTGTGGACCGGTCTAGTGCCACGGGCCCCTGGCTCAGGCCCTGCAAGCCTTGCTCTCTCCCTTTGTTCCTGATGAGGCGGGCCAAAGCTGCTGCAAGGCTGACGGGAGAGTGAGAGAGTGCCTGAGCCGATGGGAAGTGGGTCTGCAATCTTGGGGTGCTTCCTGTTAGAGATTTAACTGTATCTTCACTTAGTGGTGTTCTGTCTGTGAAAGGGGGAGGTAGACATTGACGGCTACCCAGGGGTCCCCACAGTTGCTCTGCACTCGCTTTTGGAAACACCCTTCTGAAACCTTGGGAGAAGCCCCTAGGACTCCCCTCCCCAGCCCAGCCCACTGCATGCTCTCAGGCCTCAGCCCCAGCCTGCTAGCTAGTGCAAATGTTGGGGTGTCCTGCCATGGAACCCAGCAAACGTTCCTAGAGGCCCCTTTGCGGGTCCACAGTCCCTGCCACTCTCTGTGCCCTCCTGCTCCATCACTGATGTCCAACTATTTATTGACTGCGGGTCCTTCCTGAAACTATATTTTCTCATATATCAAATAAAGCTGAAGAGAGAACGGGGCTCAAAGTGCAGTGGCTCCCGTCTGTTTGGGGCATGTGTTTGGGGTGAAAGTGTCTAAACGGGGTGGTAAGATGTAGGAAGAGGCCTACAGTCTTTAAGATTCTCTTTAAAAAAAAAAAAAAGCTTTAGAAACTTCTAGGAACAAGGAGAAAAAGAGAGATGAAAGTGGCCTTCTTGCTGATTTCTCGGAGAGGCGAGCAGCCGGAGGGATCAGGGGAGGGCTTGAACGCCGCTGCGGCGTCAGCCTTGCCTAGGTGTTCAGGTGGCTGCACCCCGGGGTCCTACTCTGACTGCGGGTAACTGGGGTAACTGAGACCCCTAGCCCAGTATCAGCCTACCCCTGTGCACCAGAGCTCCTCAGTAGGGACAGTAGGGACCCGTGGCTCCGCCGTGTTAGATTCGGTCCTTCCGGGCCTGACAGAGGGATGCAAGCGGCAGGCGGGGTGGTCGCGGTGCACTTCAGCTGTTCGGGGCAAGGAACCTGCATGGCAAGGAAATCTTCTGACAGTCTTCCCCACCACCTTGGGGCTTGGGCTATGCAGGACAATTATCTGAGAAAGAAGAGTGCGAAGTCACGTCTGTTAGGCATCATTTATCTCCATCTCTGGGATTTTGTGTATGTGGAGTTGGGGAGGGGGACAGTGGAGAATGACAGCTAATTCAGGTGTTACCCAAGGCTGGCCTGGGCCTGGGCTACTCCTCCACTGGGATGAGCTGGGGAAGGAAGCTCTTTACCGGAGCAACAAATGTGGGGAGGGTCCATAAAACTTTTACTGCATTTCCTCTCCCACCTCCCACAACGGGGTGATTTCCTGGAGCCAAGCCTAGACCCCCCACACTGCTGGGGTGGGGACCCGCTGCGGTGAGTGGGGAGTGGGAATTGCTACAATTATTAATGCTGAGGCGCCTTGGATTATTATTATTTTTTTTTCTTTGTAAGGACTGACTTCACCACATCCCACTGCCTTCACCACTGGATTATCATGGGAAAAAAAAAAGGCACCCCCACCTCACCACACCATGCCACCATCCTTTCCCCACCTAGGCCAGGGCAATGCCCAATGTTTTTGTTTCTTCTCAACTTGCACGTATCAGTCAGCCCTGCCCAGCTCTCTCCTTCTCCTCTCTCTCTGTTTTCTCTCTCTCTCAAATAAAATGTGTAATTTTCTTCAGGGAGTTATTTTAATTTTTTCTCCATGCTGAGTAAAACTATTGGGTGAGCAGTGAAGTGTGGAGAAACGCTGGCTTCTCCGAAGGGTAACAGTTAACTAAGAACAAGACGCTAGCGCCCCTCACGCACCCGCGCACACCTCCCTGGCTGCCCAGGCGCGGCTTCCTCCCCAGGGCCACAGAGGGGGGTGGGCAGGGTCAGTGAGGGCAATGTACATCCCAACCTCCAGGCCAGGCAAGGGGGCACCTGCCAGGGAATGCCCTGGATGCCTCCTCCTTCCAGCAAGCAGCCTGGCAGGCTGTGGGCCTCTCCTCCTTATACAAGCTGAAGGGTTGTATAAGGGTGGTCAGACTGGGGTGAATGCTGCCAGCCCAGCTGCGCGTGCTTACTGCTCCCTGCCCCCTGGTTCCTGTCACAGCCTAGCAGGACCCAGACTGGGCTTCAACAGTGGTGTCCTTCAGCCGCAGTGACCAAACCAGAAGCCTGGAACCTTCACCCCAGTGCAGGGGGATGGGTAAGGCCCTGGCTGGCTTTCGTCTTTGAGGAGCAGCCTATGCTTGCAGGCTCTTGGCAATTTCCTGGCCAGCCAGCCACCCTGCTTGGAAAAGTCCAGGGTCTGGCTCTAGGCTTGGAAGCATGGGGTGGTGGGAAATGAGTAGAAGGGCTGCTGGGTCCCAAACAGGGACAGAAGATGCCTGCCTCTCCCTTCTGTCCTGGAACCCACCCCCTCTGGCAGCGAGAAAGAATGGGGGAAAAAGCGTGACTTACCTTCCCCGGGGGAGTGGGAAGAGGGGGACACGGCCCACTCTGAACAATTAGAGGAGAGGAGGAAAAAAGCAGGAGGAAAAAAAAATATCAACAGGACCTGGAAGGGGACAGGTCTTTATGGAAATAAGTAAGTACATAAATAAATAAATGAGGGCCCACCCTCTTCCCCCTCCCCACCCTGCAAGAGGGGAGGGGAGGTGGAGGGAAGGAGCAGCAAGCAGACTTTTGAGTATAACTAAGCATTGGAGAAATAGGCACAGCTTCCACGTGAATTTGGGAGTTTGAAACTTTTGGAGGTTATTTATGTGAATGGCCTGAAGGCAAGCCTGTGAGTGGCTCTTGGGGGACCACGTGATGTCATTAAACCAAGTTTTATGGTGTAGGGAGAGCTGACAAACCCACAATATATTTACATCATATATAATCTTAACTGTCCAGCCACGCAGCTGCTGGTGAGGTTTAATGCTAGGACACAGGGCCTGGCAGTTAGAGGGGATTACGGCGCTGGGATGGTGGTGAGAGAGGTTGCATCTTCGCAAATGAATCCCAGGGAACGCTGTAAGTTAATTCTCTCCCTTGCTAAGATCTTTTTTCCCATTTACCTAACTCCTCTCCCCTTGATGGAAGCAATTCCTACTCATGGGAGGAGGGCGGTGAGAGGAAGGAGGACAGCCCAGGCCTCCCTAGGCTAGGCTGGGAAGTCAGAAGATGGGCACAGGGCTGGGGGCTAGCTTGTCTCCTCCAACCTCCCCTCCCCTTCCAGACCATCCAAACAGGCTGGGTCCTACAATCTCTGCCCCCCTCCCCAACCAAGTTCTCTTGGAGCCTCTCTCAGTTGGAAAGTCAGCCGCTGAGCCCGTGGGTGTTTGCAGAAGTGTGCAAACTCTAGACACACAAGCACAAGTGCCTTGGAGGGGGCTTGTGCGGGGGTGGGGGTGTCCGGCCCTCAGCCAGTGGCCCAGAATCCAAGCAGGGTGGGCATTTGGGAACAAGGGCCTGGCCAGAGGGCTTGGAGGCTTTTGAGCCCACAGGCTCTGCTGCTTGGGGTGGCAGGAGAATCCGGGAGGCGCCACTGAATGCCCTGCCCCCTCACGACCCGGCCTGGAAGGGCAGCCCTCCCAGCCTCAGTCGCCTAAGGTCTCCGTTGTCCCAGGCTAATGTAGCTTCATGCTTCCCTCTCCCTCAGCTTTCTGAGATCTTCCCAGCATCCCTAGCCTTTGCCTCAGGAAAAGCCAGGTCCCCAAGGCTTAAAAGCTTCCTCTGGTGAGTGTCCGGGTTGGGCAGGGTGGGTAGTGGAGTGGACATGATGTGCTGGCTAGCCTGAGATATTTCCCCAGCCCTGGGGAGCAGGGAGGGAACCAGCAGGGATCTGGTCATCAGATTTCTAGAAAGGAGCAGCTCAGGCTTTGGATGTGGAAGGCACGTGTCCACCACACCTGCTAGTGTGTACTCTACCCCCTCCCCATGTGTCACCAGGAGTTAAGCCAGGATCTGACAACCTGTGAGCTCAGGCTCCTCTGTGTGCTGTGTACAGGGTTCCAAGCAGGGCTGGGAGGTTCCGGAGGTCCAGCAGCTGGCCAGACAGAGCAAGGAGGAATCAGCTAAGGCCAAATCTGTACCATCCTCCAAAGGGTGGGGGGTGTGTGTGGGTGGTGGTGGGGGGGAGGCCTGCTCCTACTTTGTGCAGGATTCAGAGATGCAGCAGGGACCACTGCCCAGGCAGATTCCAAGGGCACGAAGGGACACAGAAATACAAAGACCCTGAGGCATGAGACCAACCCCTCCCTTCCCAGTAAACATAGGCTTTGCCCACCCCGCCCCACACCATCTTTTGTGTGTTGGTGCTGCTTTCAGGATTCCAGATCTCCTTTGAAAAGTGAAGTCTGGGGGTCCCTCCACCCCTCCACTCCAGGCTGGAATTCTATGAGGTTCTGGAAGCCCAAGGACCCCAGCAGCAGCAGGGAGCCGGTGGAGAGGGGGCCTGGGTCTGTAACTTGCACCGCCCTCCACCTCTCTCTCCTCCCCCAGCGCACCAGGGACCCTGGCCGAGGTCTTTAGCCCGAACTCAACACCCAGGCCTGCCGGGCGGCGCGCTTGTTTACACAGCAATGACTTCCCGGCTGCCTTTTCTGTTCTTTAGGCCCAAAAGGTCCACTTGAACACCACCCTCCTCCTCCTCTGTGACACTCCATCTCTTCCCCATAAAGTTATCAACCTCCCTCGGATCAGGTTTTTTTCCCCTCTTTAATATACTGCTTTGTCAGTTCCACCTGGACAGTCTTGGGGTGTGTCCACTCCCGAACTGGGGACAGGGGCAGGGGAGGGCAGGCGACGAGGTGGCCAAGGCGCCCCCATCCAACCCGGAAAGCTTTTCATTTTGTTCCTAGGTCTTTCACCCACAGAAAAGGTCAAGCAACCAATCAGGAATGCGCTAAGCAGGGTCACATGGCCTCCACCACCCAATCAGGAACGAAGTGTTGGGGTCTGTGGCTCGCCCTTCTCCCTCCACTCCCGTCTCCCCATTGCTTCAGTCCGTTTAGCTGTCCTGGGCTCTTTGTCGGATTTGGAGGGGCAGTGTGGCCCTGGGAGTATTTTGGCTCTCTCAGTCTGTGATTTGTTGTTCTCTGGTGTCTAACAAAGTCATGACTTGGACTCAGCCTGGGTTGTACAGGACTGGTGTGGAGTTGGGGGGTAGGGGTGATGGCCCTGGGGTGTGGCTTTGTGGTCTAGGGTCGCTCCCCAGTTCACTGAGCTTCGTGGATGGGAACTTGATATTTGGGCTGCAGTGTAAATGTGCAAAGGAGGTTAAGCTCAAATTCTCCACCGGTCACTCCTGTGGCCACCTCATCCCTTACAAGTTTTCATTCTCTTCTGAGCCTAGGGTGAGATGGGGGACAGCAGATGGGGCCTAGTGAAGAGACCCCTTCTGGCTTCTTTTTCTGGAAATGGTTGAGAGGGGCAAGCCTTAGATTTATCAAGCTGCCTTAGGTGTGGTTGAGGGAGGGGAGCAAAAGTGGAGTTTTTGTTTTGTTTTTTGAGAACTGTGTTTGGTACCTGTCTTGTGTCAAGTAACTAGGAGCCAGTGGAGAGAAGGTTCTGGAAAAAGGTGGTCACAGAGAACCAGGAGCTCCTCTCCCTGCCACGTTGAACAGCTGGTGGAATTGTGGCAGCCCTTGTCTCTTCCATGCTTTGAACACCATAGACTAACAGACTCAATGGGGATCTGGTGCCCTGCCTGTACCTACAGAGGGATGTGGGTTTCTGTGTCTGGACTTGCTCGGGTCACAGCGGGCCGCTTCCGAGCAAGGGCATCTGCAGCCCCGAGTGAGTGTTGTGCCTGACAGAAATGCTTGTGTTTCCTGAACACTTAGGCTGGGCACTCAGCCAATCCACTGGTAGGTCCAGACCCAAGCCTGCTCCCTGCCCCCATCTGCAGGGCTTTGTTCCAGGCTTAATTTTCTGGTTGGGTTCCCCTTGCCTCCCTTTCTGCTGCTGCTCTCCTGCCCTCCTGGAGCTAGGGGGCAGGAGTTACAGTGGGCTGCGCCACCAGGGCCTCTGAGGCCTCCAGTGTGTGGGGGGCAGGGGAGGGGGATGATGAAGGGTACAGGAGTGGCAGGAATGTCCTAGTCTAAGCTGGCCTTCATGGACACCCTTGTACTTATTTGTCTTCTGGGTGGGGTTGGTTTAGGGACAATGCCACAGGCCAGGTGGGAAGGATTAGGATAAGAAGCAAGCAAGAGTGTAGCTTTTCCCAGAAATCACTGTGCCTCCACTTCCTAAGTCACCTTCAGTCACCCGGCTGCACTTGCTTCTTCTATGAGTTGGAGTACACACACACACACACACACACACACACAGTGAATGCTGTGTGACAGCACATGGAAGTTTCGGTGGGAATTTCTCTCACTGGGATTACCAGCCCTCTCCCTCTGCAAAACTTAAGAAAGAGAGAGAGGTGGGGTCCACAGGCACTGGGAAGACAGATATTTTTCCCCTAGAGCTGTTCCAGCCCTCTCCCTCCTCTCCCTCCACCCTCTCATTCAGGTAGAAGTCCTCTGACTTCCACATGGCTCCGCGCTGGGACTGCCTGGGCTGGGAATTGCTAACAGGTCCTGGTTCTGTGACTCCTTCAAGACTTGAAGCTGCCCTTTTGGTGGCAAGAGAGGCCTTGAAGCCCTGGGAGGTGGAGATTACCAGAACATCCCTGCCCATTTTGCCCCATTCTCACTGGGTCCTGGGAACCTGCAGGAGTGTAGATGGGAGTCCAGGAAATCAAGGCCTCAATCACGAGACAAGGATCTGGGTTAGAAAACTAAGAGGCTAGAGACCTGTGTCCTACAAGACCCTGGCTTCATCTTTCTGTCTCCTTCTGAAGGCTCACTGTGGGGCAGAGGGCAATAGGGATGTGTGTGTGTGTGTGTGTGTGTGTGTGTGTGTGTTTACATGCCTAGGCAAGGTGGAACTTGGACAAGGGGGACTGAGAGTTCTAGAATCTGAGGTTCATGTCTTCCACATTAAGAGGTTGACTAGAAGACTCAGGGCCCTGGGAGCTAATGTGAGGAGGTAGCTGCTTCCTTCCATCCACAACAGGTGTTCAGAGTGGGTTCTGTGTTCTGCAAAAGCTACAGGGGCTGGGTGGGTTGCGTGAGCTCAGTTACCTGGGATCCTTCTGGAACTGCATGCTGGTACCTCTCAGAGTAGAGGAGGCTGTGGTCTGCTTCTCCGGATCTTTGGTTCTCCCAGCCCCTGCCCCGGAACATACTGGATACACACATGTGCCCAAGTGTGGCATGACAGAGGCCAGCAGGCTGGGCTGGACACAGCCAACTGGTCTCCAACCCACTTCCTTTGGCTTCCCTCCCACCCTCTTCTTCCCCTCAGCCCAGCCTGGAAGCCATCTGTCTTCCTCACCCCACCCCCACCCCTCAAACCTTGGGTCATTGTGGAATTCGCTTCTTTCTGCCCCCACCACTTCCAAAGACCTCAATCTTGGAGCAGCCCCCCATGGATGGTAGCAGCCATACTATTGGGTGACTTTCAGTGTCCTGTTGGCCCAGATTGAGTTGTGGGGTGTTGAAGGGCCAAGGTGGGACCAGGGGGCCAAGTTCTTATCTGATAGCATCTGCTTTTACAGGCTCCACCTCCAAACCCCTCTAGATTGATTTTTTGTTGTTGTTGTTCAGATGTTGGAGGAAAAAATCTTGTCTAACAAAGTGTGTGTGTGTGTAGGGTAGAAGGGGTAAGGGTCAGGTCCCTCATTTGGGATGTGTCTCCCCTCCCTGCAGTGGAGGATGGGGGCGTGGGCCCAGCTTTTATGGAGGGTGCTCTTTCCTGTTAGGAGTAGAGACAGGGTCATAAATGCTTCCAGGAGACTGTTTTGATCTGGTGCCTTCTGGTGTACGTCTCAGGAAGTAGCATCTGAGGTTTTGCTTTGTAAATCATTCCCCCTCCAGTCCCAGGCCAGCCAGCTAGATTGCCCCGAGCCCACCTGAGTGAGCTTCCTCCCTTCTCCCTCCCCTAGTGAACTAAAGGAGAAAAATCCAAAGAGCCCCTAAAACCTCTGGCCTCCAGGAAGAAAGGGCTTGGTGATTGCGTTTTGCCCTCCTCCGGTTCCAGATTTTAAAATCATACCATCTTCCCCTCTCACGACCCTCACTCATACAAACCCTTACCGCCCAACCGGCAATACAAAGGCACTAACATTGGAGGTCAGCAGTTTCTAAGCCTGCCTGTGTCTTCTCTCCTCTGGGGCTGCAGTCTGGTGGTGAGCCCTTTTGCAAGCCCCTTCTTGACAAGCTGAGAGTTCAGGTGAAGCAGGAGAGGACTCCTGGCAGCCAAGACCTAAATAAAGGAAAGTATGATCCCTGCCCAGTCGTGCAGGGAGTGTTGTGAAAAGACCCAAAGAGTTCTTCCATCTCTCTTTACCAAGCTGTCTCCAAGTGAAGTGAGATTTTACTTCAGTGGTTCCATTTCCATTTTGTAATGATAATGAGTTTTCCATCCCTAAAGATGCCCCAACCCCCTACAGCACCCACCTCCCCCTTCAGAGCCTTGAGTTAGAGAGATAAAAGAAGTTGAAAGTCATCTACCTTCATCTGAATTTGAGCTGTAGCAGTTTAGGATGCTTTGGGGCCCAGGCACTGGGGCTTCAGTCTATCCATCGCCAGTGCAACCCCCCTTTCAGGAGAGAAATGAGGCCATTGATTACAGGAGTTCCTGAGCTCTCTAGGTTTGCTCAGAAACTCCAGTTTGCTTTCATCCATTTTCCCAAGAAATCTGGACTGGGACACCACAAACCCCCAAGCACAAGAAAATCCTCTTCTTTCCCAGGACTCCAAGTGTTCCCATAGCTGTATCCGTGAAAATGTATTTATGGATCATTTTCTGTGTCTACCTCAGGAAATAATGCTTTACACCTCTCTCTGCTCCACATCTGGATGCAGATTTATAGATCTGTAGATGGATAGAGTCATGATGAACCCAACAGCCCTTGGCTGAATTCCTGGGTGCACACACCCGTCTCTCCATGATGCTCAGATGGATGTGCTATAGTGCACGGGTGCCACTCTTGCAAAACGGTGAAATGAGCCCGTGGCTTAAGTTTCTTCCTGGGTTGGAAAGTGCTGAGTTGCCCCACCTCTATTCTGAGAATTTCAGCAAGCTTTCTCCAAGCCCTAAAAGAGCTACAGAAATGGGCATCTGTATGGTCTTATCAGTTTTGCTACACACTTAAATATTGGAGCACTTATTTAGGAGAGAGTTCCCTAATTCATACATTTTCTTCCAGAAGAGTTTAAAATGT
Organism: Ochotona princeps; assembly: GCF_030435755.1. Taxonomy (NCBI): domain Eukaryota; kingdom Metazoa; phylum Chordata; class Mammalia; order Lagomorpha; family Ochotonidae; genus Ochotona; species Ochotona princeps. The sequence goes on along the minus strand of NC_080846.1, from coordinate 50,102,204 downwards.
GTTGATTCTCCTATCGAAGTTGTCCTCTGAAATCCCATTGGAGGGGTCAGGCCTGCCTTGGGGGTGTTTCTTACCTGCGCTCACTGCCCATTCCCTGACCTGCCTTCCTTCCCAAGTCAGCCTCTGAGGAGCAGGGGGATGAGAAGTGAGGAGGAAGGTGTCCTCCCCGTCCAGCTCCTCCTGGTTCCCAGGGAGCTTTGGAAATTTGGGGCAGAGCGAAGGCATTCAAGTCCCCAGCTATTTTTGTAGTGTGCCCAACAATACTAGAGTCCCTGCACAGTCCATGGGTGCCCCCTACGGTTGTTCTTGCTGCCCAGGGCCCAATTAAGCAGGCCGCCTGGCTCCCAGCGGCAAGCTCTTATCGGCCGGGATTGATGCCTCAGCGACTCCTGTGTATCATTTTCCAAGATTTTTTCTGTCCAACTCCTCGGCTCCTTTGGCTTCCACTGCTTTGACTAATGATTACTACAGTTGCCAACGTCTTCAGAATCCTAATAGCCAGGCAGGGGGAACTCGGATTTAGCCGGCAACATTGCTGCGGGTGAAGGGACAGGGGTCTGGGGGTAGGGGACAGGCATTGGGGTATAGGAGGTCAAGGGACCCCGAGCAGGTTGTGGCCAGCACCAAGTTCCACTTCAGCTTCCCCAGTGACCAACAGCCGCCCACCCCCACCTCTCCCCAGAGGAGGGAAGAGAGAAAAATGACAAAATCTCGCTCCCATCAAGTCATTGCTCCTTGTTAGAGAAATAACCAAAGAATGAACGGGACGTGGTCAAGAATGCGCAGAGACGTGTTTATTAGTTGTACATAAATGAGAGATGAAACAGAAAATCAAGGATTTGGGGAAGAGAGAGGGAAGGAGGACAGCCGCAGCGGAAAACGGGGCTCCTTCTCCGCCTTCCTCTTCCTTTCCTCGCTCTCCATCCTCTCCCCATCTCCACCCGGCCAGCCTCCACCTCACCTCGGATCCCCGCACTGGACGAGGCTGCGCAGCAAGTTCCCGGGCGTGCATCGGAGCCCACAGCCGCCCTGGGAGGCCGGGTCTGCCCGGCGCCCACAGGGACTGGGGACAGTGGAGCGACTCTTGGATCTAACCGCCTTCTGCAGAGCTGGGGCTCGGCGGCCCGCACCAGCAGCCAGCAGGGCGGCCGCAATCGTGCGCTCAGCAGCTTCAAGTTGCAACCGATTTGGCTTCTCCTTGCGCACTGGGCACTGGGAGCCCGCCGCTTGGGGCCCAGGTGTCTGGGAGAAATGGGGCTGGAGTCAGGCGTGTGGGAGTCCTCGGATCTCTTGCGGATTGTCCCCTAGGCACCTCCCCAGGGGACAACCAGCGCGCAGAGGTCAGGCTCCAGGGGACAACCGAAATGGGGAGGATAGATGCAGCCCCCAAGTCACTGAGGAAGGCCCAGGGACAGGACCGTACCAGCAGAGCTCTGCGTCGTTCGGAGGACCACTGAGAGGGAGGGCAGGGAGATGCCGCCGCCCGGGATCCCGACCCCAGGCTGCACGAAGCGTGCCGGCCGATCGGCCATAGCCTTGGTGACAGCCGGTGGGGAGGGCTCAAAATCCAAAAAGAAAAAGGAAGAGGGGGTGAAGCCGAAATATTGGAACAGTCTGAGACACAGGCTTCCGAGATGGCCCAAGTGAAAAAATCAATCACGAAATTAAAATAGGGAGGGGGCCAGGGCCGAGGCTAGAGGTGGTCGGGGTTCAGAGCGAGCTGGGCAGCCCAGGTGCGGGCCACCGTACACGTTGTGGTGATGTGTTTGGCCGCCTCTACCCGAGCGCGCTGAGAGCCTGTGGGGAAGTTTGGGAATGGATCGCGGTAGGTCCCTGCTCAGCCTGCCAGAGCCAAGCGTGTCCGCTCTCCCAGTCCGAATCCTGAACTTCTCGGGCTAAGCCCCCTTTTCTGAGGTTCAGATGTGCTGTAATAGGTGAAGGCTGCTCTCCAGAATTCAGTGGTGTTGCCGAATTGCCCAAGGCAAGTTTGTCCGAGCAACCAGGTGGCCTCAAGAGGCTGCTTCTGGGTTTGAGGGAGTGGAAAGAGGTGGCACCCCAATTTGGCGGGGCACTTGATTCCTATAACCCCAGATTCAAGGCATGCCTCTTGGGGTGGTTGAGATCTGAGACTTGGATGGGAGCAGTTGAGGGACAGATGCACGCTTTTTGGAGCTAAGCTAACTTTGGACAAGTAAGATGGAACAGGAGAGTTAAAAAGTGCAGGTGGAGTTGTGTTTCAAGCCAGGAAGATGTTCTTACTGAGGTCAGGAATGGCCCCGGACTGCTGTGGCTGAGGCTTCCCAGGAGGAGCCCAGGGTTCCCCAACTTGACTGGGGACAATAAAGACCTTCCTCATCCTCCTCTGCCCTTTTTCTCTAACTCCTTGAGAACTACAATTAAAAATAATAATAATAATAATAATAATAATAATAATAATAATAATAACCTTAAAAATCTGCACCCTTCTCCACTTTCTTCCGTTCTCTCCAGTTCCCTGTAAGGAGTCCTCTTGGGTCACTGAGCTGTCCTCCCCATCCTCACCCTGACACTTCGCAGCATCCCTCTGCTGAAGTGGCAGAGTTTGGCAAGCAGTTGTCCAGCCAGATACTTCTGATGGTGAAGGAGATCAGGATTCCAGCACAGAGGCCAAGAAGCTCAGGGCACCTGGGAATGCCCTCAGCGGCACTTTCCCCACCCCCTCAAAGGGTTTCCAGCTTCCTACCACTTCCTTCATTCTGGGAGCGCCCGGCCAGCGAGCAGTGCATTTACCACCCTAATCTAAAGTCAGCCCAACTTCTAGATTCTTTTCAAGCTAGGCTTAGGCTTTTTTAAAAGTCAAAGTCCCCCACCCAGCCGCATCCCACCCAGGAAGTTCAGGTTACAAACCTCCAGCATACCAAGCTTCCAGAATCCACAAGTCAGAATTTTGCAACCACAATTATATTGCTAATGAAGCCAAATTAAAGTTTACATCAAGGAGAGGAAGGGAACACCCCAGTCCCAAGTTTTAAAAGGGGTTATAAACCAGTAGTCTCAGAGTGGGGAATGGGGTAAGGGCAGCAGCGGGATGAACCAGTAAGGCGGTGGGGCACCCAACCTCTAACTAACATTTCTCCAGCATAAAAATGAAACATCAAATTCGTTAGCCCAGGGCCTTCATTTTTTCCCTTCCACATTATAACTAGTTATTGAACTCAGTGGAAGATCTAAAGGCCATTTGCGAAGAGACAAATTTCAATGGAGTTTCCCCATCAATAACCCCATGGCAGTGACCTATTGGAACAAGTCAAACACCCGAGGTGAAATGCAGGTCACTCCGTCTAACCAATATTAAAATGCGGCCACTTTTTAAAAAGCCACTTTAAACGAGATTTGAGGAAAATTGAATTCCAAGCAAGGCCAGGCGGGGGAAATCCACGAGAGGACCTGCCTATGGTCTCAGAGCAAACAAGAGAAATTCATCTTTAATATTTTAAAGGGGTGCAAATTAACATTCCATGATTGCTTTTTTTTTTTAAAGACTATAAGCGATTCGGGGGTGGGTTGGGGGGGAAAGGGTTGAGTATTTTCTGGTGACACGTCCAGGTTATTAAAATCATTTTAGACCAATTCATTACTTTTACTGACAAGAGATTTAAGAAAAAATCAATTAAGCATTTGCATATTCTTTTGCATATATTAGCCCTGCCTGCTGGCATCAGAAAAGGACAAAAACACACATATATCCACATACACACAGACACAAAAGAGGGAAAAAATGTTTTTTAAAAGTCTTGTTTTAGTCTGAGGTTTTCAAGTTGCCTGGAGAAAAAAAAATCAAAATGAAATGAATTGCCTAATTGCATACCATCTAAAAGTCCATTTGTTTGAAGGAAAGGAAAAGAGACATGTTGCAATTTTTAATCCCTAGAACAACAACAAAACACACACAGAAGGCAAAAGACAAACCCGTCCCCCAAACCCCTGCTCTTCGGGGCGTAGGGGAAGGAGTGACCCTCGTTTTCTTTCCCCTTTGCCCTCCAAATCCTGAACTGATTCTTTCATTTATTTCTCTCCCTCAGAAAATGCAGGGAGTGTGAGAGGTGAGATTTTAATGCAGCCAGGAAATCTGTGGAGCCGCTGAGGGCTCTTAGCGGCAGCTTGTTACTGGGGAGGGGAGGAATATGGGTTATCCAACGGTCAGTATGGTAATCTGGGCACAATAAGGCCTCACACACAATGGACACATATTTTTCTTCAGCGGTGTCAGAAGGGAAGCGCTTTGTACTGAAACATGTTTCCGAAAGAGAAACCAGATCTAGATTTAGAAAGGAGATGGGGTGGGGGCAGCGAGTGGAGTGCGTTTGGATGCTGAGCAAAAGCTGGCTGGGGTGGGGGGGAATAAACCAAATCATAATAAAACTGGGGCAGAGCGAGGTGGAGGGCAGAGCGAGGTGGAGGTCCGGGAGCTGGCAGGAGGGCCAGCCACAAAAGGCAAGAGGACCAGACAGGAGGATTCGGCAGAGGCACCCTGGTACCCCGTGCCCATCCCAGTTAAGCCATTGCTAAGTGCAGGAGCCCTCCAAAAGGATTTTCTTTCTGTGTTTGTAGTAAACCCCAGGTAAAATGTTTGTATGTATGTGTGTGTGGTGAGACATTGTGCCCATGTGATAGGCAACTTCCTTGTTATTGAACTATAGGAGCCAAGGAAAGGTGGGCTTTTGTGTTTGGTTTGCATATATATATGTGTGTGTGTGTATATAGGAAATAACACATATATATATTTAGTAAATAACATAGAGGAAGGGTGGGCTCGTTTGGGAGAAATCTAGATTTTTCATTCTGGATCTGCATGCTGAATTAGCTATGCAAGCCTGGAAGAAGGTATCTATGCCGTGTATTCTTTTAACAAATATTAGCAGTACGTTTGCATATGTGTGATAGCCATGATAACCAAAGACAGACTGGTGGAGCCATCTGACCCCTACATGCCCACTCAGCATGCTGACCTGAAGAGTGGCTCCCTGACCCACCGGCAGAAACCTGGGATTAGGGGGCTAGAGGAGGACGATAGGCACTCCCTTAGGAAGGGCTCCCTAACAACCCTGGAGGGAGGGGGGAAGAAATTGAAGATAGAAGGGCTCTGGTGGGGGCTGGACAAGGGAGTGGGCAGGCTGGCAGGTCCTCTTTTCAGGTGGGGAAAAGAATCAGCCCAGCCGGGAACAGGTGAGGGTCTGCAGCCAGGTATAGGCCTCAGAGGAAGATTAGGGTGGAGGTGAGACCAGGAGGGAGGTCTCTCTCTGTTTTCAGCAACCCTCCCCCACCCAACCTGAGAGACCTGGGATTTTGGGCTTTCCCCAGGGGGTAGTGTGGGCTGCAGTTCAGATCAGTACAGTTAAGGATACAGCATAGGTTTGCTATGCCGTTTCTCAGCAACTGATAATTAAGTCCCGCCACCCCCTCCACTAATAATTACAGAAAAGGAAATCAACATACAACTTCAAAACACTACCATTTAATCAGCAACTCCTTCACCCAACTCTTCATCTCTTAGTCTCAAGTGCCTTTCCCAGCCAAAGAAGCTCACGTCCTCTCACCGACAGAGGGTCTGGTCTGGAACCTGGCAAAGGTTCTCAGATGACTGGGAATTTGGGAATCTCTGCTGGGGATGCTTGACTTCCAAGAAATTCCATTTCCTTCAACCAGCTGGGGACAGGGCGGGTGGGGCACTGCCTCTTTGGGGAGAAGGTATGGTGGAGAACTCCCCCACACAAGCTCCTGCTCCTGCCATGCTAAGCACTGGCCACGGTGGGCTTGGCTTTGGGTTGGGTTGGAGGAAAGAAGGCAGGAAATCCAGCCCCTCTGGGCATTGCCTGTGGCCCAGGGCCCCATTTCACCCCAGCCCTCCCTCTGGGTGAGCCCTGCTTTGAAAGCAGACACCCCTTTCCTGGTCCCAGGGAAGGCGAGGGAAGGGTTGGGAATCTTCTGCCTTCCGTCTCCTTCTCACAAGGGCTTTATTTTTTTTTTCCCTTTCCCCTCCTCATTCCCTTAATTGCAGATGTTCTAATTAAACCCTCAAATAGTTGTTATGCCGTTTTAAAAGGTACTTATTCAAGTGTCAACCAGGCTGGGCTGGGAGGAGGCAGCGTTAGGGCGGCGAATTAAAGGTAGATTGACTAATCACGGCGGCGATCATAATAATAAAATCAGAGGGAAAAAAATCACATTACGACTTTTCGTGGTAAGGAGGGAGCAGGCAGCCAGCGGCCGCCAGCCCTGCGCCGCTGCAGCCGCCGACACAAAGAGTGCAGGCGATTCTGCGAGACTGATTTATGACGTTTTACAGCCCTATAAAAGCTGTAGCGACGAGGCAAGCGCTCCTACCACTGCTGGCAGATTTAGTCTAATAAATAAAACATAAACAGTTAACTTTATGTGTCACTTTTATTGTTATCAAGTAAAATATAGCCAAGTCCCGGCAAGCTATGATTTTAAACTATAATTGTTATCAAGTACAACAAGGGGACCCGGCTCCCTCCCTGGGCTCTCCCTTCTGCTACCCCCCAACTCCTAGTTATGAAAGATCAGTTAATTGGAATTGGTGGCATGACGTGGCCACCCCTACTGGGGGAGGGGTAAAAAGCAGCCCTTCGTTCCTGCCCCCCCCAACTCCGTGATCTTGCTAGCCCTCTCTGCACCCATCAGGGTGTTACTGTCTGCCTGAACAGTAGACAGAAGGAGGGGGGTGGACACCCCCACAGCCCTCCCTACCTCCTCCCCCCAGCGCGGTGAGCTCTCAGCTTTTGGAAGATAGCCGGGAGCTGGCCTAAGGAATGCGTGTTTACATGTAAACACACGTGTTACATAGACACAGTGAGGGCCGGAAGCACAGTCTCTATCCCCTCAGGCCTCCCCCTCCTAGCTAGGTCAGCCCTCCAAGGGATGGAGGCTTGCAGCCAAAGCTTGGGGCCTTGACTTGCTCTCCATCAACCAGGAGGACACTGACTCCTCCTGCCCTCAGTTCCCCCAGGCGCCAACCTGGGAGGAAGTGGCTGGAAAGGAGCAGGCCAGTGGCTGTAGGCATGCAGAGTGGCCACTGGACACAGCAGTAGAAGCCAGCCTCTGCTCTGGGGCTGGGAGTGGACTGGGGCTGGGAAGGTCAGTGGGCAGTCTGGGAGGGTACCGCTTCTGGTGTGCTTTTGCCAACCACTTCCTGTCTCTCTTCAGCCAGGGGGCTCAACCCCCAGACCTCCAGATATGAGGAGAATCATTTGCACCCAGCTGCCTCTACCTGCCTGGTCCAGCTGGGAGCCTGCCTCGCCGGCCCAGCCCCATGGCCAGAGGGTTGGGTGAGTGTATTGCTGGGAATGGGGCTGGATTTGGGGGTGTCCTTGGATGGAGGGGACATCCAAGCTTCTGTCCAGCCACCTGGCTGGGCCTGGACCCCTCCCCATTCAACCTCCACTCCAGTCTTCCTTCAACTTCCTCTTCCTGCGAAAGAGGGGCGCTGCCCAGAGACCTACACAGACTGAGACACCGTGAAAATGAGTGGAGACCGCTGGAAAAACCCACTGGAGACTAGAGAGGAGATCCCAGGCTTGGAGGGAGGGGAGGCTGAATCCCAGCCTCCCGGGAGTTCCCCCCATCTTCCGCTTCCCCAATGCCCAGGCTGTGCAGCTGGGAGCCTCCCACCTCGTTTTTTGCAGGTCGAGGTTGTCAGTCTGGCAGCAGGGTGTGTGCTGGGGTGGGGGGGCACCCCAGCCCCTGCCAGCCAACCCCACATCACCGCCCCCCCTTCAAGCAGCAGCACCACCACCACCACACACACAAAAAATTGGATACATTTTGAATAAAGCGATTCGGTTCCTTATCCGGGGACTGGGTTGCTCCGTGTGATTGGCCGGCGGAGTCACATGGTGAAAGTAACTTTACAGGGTCGCTAGCTAGTAGGAGGGCTTTATGGAGCAGAAAAACGACAAAGCGAGAAAAATTATTTTCCACTCCAGAAATTAATGATCATGAGCTCGTATTTGATGGACTCTAACTACATCGATCCGAAATTTCCTCCATGCGAAGAATATTCGCAAAATAGCTACATCCCTGAACACAGTCCGGAATATTACGGCCGGACCAGGGAATCGGGATACCAGCATCACCACCAGGAGCTGTACCCACCACCGCCTCCGCGCCCCAGCTACCCCGAGCGCCAGTATAGCTGCACCAGTCTCCAGGGGCCGGGCAATTCGCGAGGCCACGGTCCGGCCCAGGCGGGCCACCACCACCCCGAGAAATCGCAGCCACTCTGTGAGCCGGCGCCTCTCTCGGGCGCCTCCGCCTCCCCGTCCCCAGCCCCGCCAGCCTGCAGCCAGCCAGCCCCCGACCATCCCTCCAGCGCCGCCAGCAAGCAACCCATAGTCTACCCTTGGATGAAGAAAATCCACGTGAGCACGGGTAGGCAACTTTGCGTTCTGCTCCCATCCCCACCCCCCTCTTCCCTGGCGCTCCCCACCCTCCTTGGGCCCCCTCTGGCCCCGTCCTCCTTTCTCTCCTTCCCCCTCTCTCTCCAGGAGCGACTCTGGGTTAGCACAATTGAACTGGATTTACGAGCGAGAATGGGTAATTACATCCCCCATAAATTTTATGGCTTAGCTACTCTGGGCAGTCCAAGCCATGTGCTACGATCTGTTATGTATGTGTGAAAACTATGCTCGCTTTCTAAGGGCGCATAAATAATTCAGTGTCGTTACAATGAGGATTCCCCTCTTATTACACTACAAAGTCGCCAGCTTCCTTCAACTTCTTTATAACCCATTTAGCCGGATGACTTTATTTCCACCACTCCCGCCTCCTTGTGCCTCTGAGCTGAGGATGGGGTGAGGGGGTGGGGGCTGGGGAGCCTGCTGCCTCTGAACCCCACTCTCTGCTTCTCCCTTTCCTTTCCCCCCAACCCAGTGAACCCCAATTATAACGGAGGGGAACCCAAGCGCTCGAGGACCGCCTACACGCGGCAGCAAGTCTTGGAATTAGAGAAAGAGTTTCATTACAACCGCTACCTGACCCGGAGGAGAAGGATCGAGATCGCCCACTCGCTGTGCCTCTCCGAGAGGCAGATCAAAATCTGGTTCCAAAACCGCCGCATGAAATGGAAGAAGGATCATCGCCTCCCCAACACCAAAGTCAGGTCAGCGCCCCCGGCCGGCGCCGCGCCCAGCACCCTGTCGGCAGCTACCCCGGGCACTTCTGAAGACCACTCCCAGAGCGCCACACCGCCGGAGCAGCAGCAGCGGGCAGAGGACATTACCAGGTTATAAAACACCGCTCACACCCCTGCCCCCACCCCAGGCCCCCGCCGCCTCCCCTCACACACAGATTGACTCTTATTTATAGAATTTAATATATATATATATTTTGGTTCTTTTCTCGCTTCCTCCCACCTGGTCCCCTCGTCAATTCCAAACAGACAAAACAGATAAACAAACAAGCTCCGGGCCCTGCTCCCTTCCACTGTTAAGCACCCTTTTAAGCATGTGATGTTGTCTTAGCATGGTACCTGCTGGGTTGATTTTTTTTTCTTTTTAAAGGCCATGGATTGGGGGTGGGGGGTATTTATTTTTTAAGAAAAAGCAAAAGATGCAAAATTATATATTGCAAGTGCGACGGTCTGGTTTGGGTGCATTTCAGGGGAAATGAGGAAAAGAAAAAAAAGGAAAGAGATTTTTTTAAAGCCAATTTTTGTCCTTCTCCTCCTTCCCCCCTCTCTCCTTTAGGCCTTTTGCATTGGAAATGCACGAGGGAGGTTAGTGAGAGGGAAGTCATTTTAAGGAGAACAAAGCTATGAAGTTCTTTTGTATTATGGGGGGGTGGGAGGAGAGGGGGGAGCCGGCAGACAAAGCTGAAATGTGGCTGAGGAGCGTCTCTGAGCTGTTCATTTCCAGGAACCAAAAGAAAATCAGAATGAACTTTAAGTTGGGAAGAGGCAGTCTGTAGGTAGCGTTGCCCCCACCCCGGTCATGGTGATTGTGTTTTCGGACTGAATTTACTCGATTATTGTAACACTTGCAATAAAGAATTTTAGTGTCCATGTGAAGTGCCCGGTGATCAATAATAAACCAGTGGATGTGAATTAGTTTTACGTCAGTGTCTGTCTGATGGTTTCTTTTTGTGTCCCCCTCCTCCGCCTCCTGGCCTGGTACTGTGCCACCTCTTCCAGAGTTACTTAAACTTTTTTTTTCCTTTCAGAGCCAGGGGAAGGTTTTCTCCTGTTCCCCAGAGCGGCTGGACTCCCCACCAACTGCAGCCCCAGAGTTAATGATAGTGGAATGGGGGAGTGGGGGTCTTGACTTTTCTATAGTTAGCCACAGTCCCTTCTTTTTGTCTGTTTTTCACTCTCTTTCCCTTCTCTCTCTGCAGAGTGGGCCCTGTGTGGTTTGCAGAAGGTACATTTAAGGCGGTGGGACCAAGAGGAGTTTTCGGCCCCCAGTGCTCTTTGGAGTGAAGGATGGAGGTGGTAGTTGGCCCCTCCATGACACTCCCAGTCTCTACAAAGCAGCCAGGTTTTGAGCTGGGGATTCTGGAACTGCAAAGCAAGGCTTTGCTGTTTGTTTAGACTTGGGGGAAAAGGGTGAAGTGGAGGCCAGAGGCCTGGGGGCCTCCTAGCATGGCCAGGCCTCAAAGGCTGATGGCTGGAGATAATGAAGGACTTTCATGTTTTCCCCTAACTTTTATCAGGGATCTGCCAGGTGTCCAGAAGAGCAGAAAGGGACAAAGACCACCCCCTCTTCCCACAACCTCCCAGAACCTACCAGCACATGAGTAGCCTGTACAAGGCACACGCTCGCTTGCTCGCTCTCTTTGGCTGCGAAATAAATTAATTAAATAAAATTGTTTCCTTGGGGCTAAGGGGGAAAAAAAACTGGCCTAAATTACATGAATAATTAATTCAAGCCAAAAATTCCAAATAATTCTGGTCCTGAACATCAGGCCCCAGGCGAGGCCTGTTCAATTTTTCACTTGTTTGTTGCGAGAAGGTGGGGGGAGGGCAGTTGATGAGCTGTCTTTGAAGCAGTGGATCCAAATTGCAGGCAGAGGAGAGAGGGAGAAGGGCTCTGGGGGCAAATTGGGAGAGCAGGGGAGCCAGGGACACTTCTTTGTTTTTGTGCCCAAGTTCTGGGACCAAGTTGGGTTGATTTCCTCCCTGCCCATTTGCTGGCTGGATGCTGTGTGTATGTGTGTGTGTGTGTGTGTGTGTGTGTGTACACGTGTGCGTACCTCCATGTTGGGGGACTCCTTGGTCCTTTGGGGCGCTGCTTGCTCCTCCCTGAATTGTCCCCTGGGGACAGCAGAAACACGTTGTCTACAGTGTGGGAAAGCAGCAGCAGCTCTGATCTGGAATCTGGAATCAGGAGTGATTTTGTGGAATCAGCTTGAATGAAGGGCCCGATCTCAGGGTATAGCCTGAGTCATCCTGAGCCAGTGGTTTTGGTGTGGGTAAGGGGAGCGGACTGAGCTGAGCTTGAAAGAAGGGAAGGACAGTAATCTGATGGGTGCATCAGGGGTGTCTTTTCAAGCCTGTGGAGGCTGAAGTTTAAAAAAGCATGGGGCTGGCTGCAAGGGATGAGGGTAAGGAGGAGATGGCCCTATTTTATTGCTGGAGTTTCCCCTGGAACTTGCTGCAGGGACACTGTTGAGCCCCGGGAAAGCAGCCTGCAGGGATCAGGACACTGAGTTTCTCTCCACTTCTTGCTGGGTGTCTCTGTCCCACTGCACCTCTCTCACACACACAAGCCTTCTCTGGGTGTCTCAGTCCTTCCTTAAAGAGGAACAATGTTGCAAATCTGTAACTTTTGACCAATGAATCAAGAAGCTTTCCAGTTAATTTGGGGGAGGGGAGATTTTGGCCCCAAGTCTTTCCCCCCTAGAGCTCCATTTTCTCTCCCCAACTCCCTAGGACCTGACCACCTAAAATGAGCAGACTTTACTCCTCCCTCCCCTAAGCCGAGTTCCCACAGCCTTGTGCTCCACTGCCTGGGCCCCTGATGTTGCTTACAGCAAGGCTGGGAAAGCCCAGGGCCCCAGGGTTTTATTGAAGTTGGGTTGAGCAGCAGGGAATGGCTGCTGGGTTCACGGGGAGGACAAGGCATTTTCTCTCCCATTGCCTTTCTATTCGGCAGTGCCTCTGACCTCTCCCCCACCCCCATCGCCAACCCTCCCAAGCCAGCCCATGATCAGCCCCCCCACCCGGGTCTCCCAGATTAGGATGCCACCGCTTTTGTAGGGTTGTGGGTTTTTTTGCCCAGAGTCTTGGGAGAGGCCAGTGCACTTACAGACACATAGGCATGCATGCACGCCCTGCTGGAGCCTTGTAGCACTCACTTCTTACTGTGGCTGAGGAAGAGGAAGATGGGGGTGCAAGACCACCTGACCTTGCCCCCCCCCCCCCGGCTCCTCTGCAGATGCCACCACCGGAGAGCCCCCCCCATATCCCTGTCACGTAAGTAGTTAGCACTCCATCTACTCTGGGGAAATCCAGGAGCAGGAAACTTACACTCTCGGTGTGTTCCGCAGGTTTTGTTTTCCGGGTCCAGTCTCCTGAAGGAAGGGAGGGAAGGCGGGAAAGTTGCCTACAAAGCAGTCCTATTTCTGGACAAAGGAGTTTCTGGGCCAGATCTGGGTACCTGGGCAGTGACAAATTTTGGCTTTGAAATGTGTGTGTGTGTGTGTGTGAGAGAGAGAGAGAGAGAGAGAGAGAGAGAGAAGCGCACGCAAGAGAACAAGTAAGATTGGGCACTAGGAGTCTCTGGAGGTGCTTCCCGTTGTTGCCTGTCCTTGGTGAAGTTTTGCTACAAACTTTTCTCAACAACCTGTGCATCAGCTTCCTTCCTAAGGGGAGTAGGCAGATTCAAGTCCAGAGAGATCTTGCCGCTGCTGCTCTGTGTGTGTGTAACAGTGAAGGCTAGTGCTTTATTAAGCATCCACTTTGCCAGCTTTTCTAGGACTAGAAGAGATGGCCTCCCCCATGAGATGGAGGGTGTGGTGCTGGGGTGCAGGGTGGGGATGCTGTTGGATAGGCCAGTGCCATCATCTTTCTCTCTGCTTTTGGTCCACCCAGGGGAAAATGTAGTAGCAGTACAAGTAATATGCTTGCAAAGGTGCTTCAGTCTGGAGCCAATGATAAGCCAGACGCTGCTCTTCAGGGCATCCCTCCCCAGTCCGCAGGAGGAGGATGCTCCATCTCTAAACGGCCACCAAGGCGCAGGGAATATTTATTACCTCTCAGGGTGTCATTACCCAAGAATACAATTTTATGAACTTCCTCATCTGTTCCTTTGATTTATCTGGATGGGCAGGGGCCCAAAAGAAACATTTGGGGAGAAAAGCACTTCTCTCCCGCCACTCTCCCGTGGAACTCCGCAGCTGCCCCCTTGGTCTTTCTGCACCCCGCATCTGCATCGCTCTAGCCCCATTTCTGTTTCTCCCCTCTCCTCCAGTGTAGCCGAACCCAAAACAGTGGGTGTCTCATTTCACTGGGGGATTGTCTCAGACACCTTGCATCCAGTGCAGTTCAGGAAGCTCTGAGCTTTGCTTATTTCCTTTTTTCTTTAAACCCGAGAAACAGGAGCGCGAAGCTGAGCTAACCGAGGCGAGGTTCGCTCCGCTGGCCCTGCTTGGCTTTCCCGCCATTCGGTCGGGTCCTCCCAGCCGCAGGGAGGATGGGGGCCTTGTCCGCTTCTTCGTGATCCCCGCTCTCCCTAGCAGAGCCACGGAGCGGGCTCCGCAGCAACGTCAAGGGGGTTGGGGTGATTGGGGTGACAAAGGCTTGGCTGGAAGTTAGGTCCCCAGGGCCCTCATCCCTCATCCCAGGGTCTTGGGAGGCTGCTCCACCTTGGCTCGCTCGTGCCTGACCCCTCTGTGCCCCGCAGCAGGGACTGGAAGGGGAGCGCCTCCGGGAATTCCCGAGGTGGTGGTCTCCCCCCAAAACATACCCCCAAAATGGAGTGTGCGTCTGCAGAGACCCGGCCAAACAGCCAACTCCCCGGGGCTCGCCTTCGCTACCGGCCCGAGAGAACAGGGTGAAGCGCCGCGGTCTCCCAGGCTGGGTCGGGGCCGGGGTGGCAGGGATTCGGTGGGCGGTGGGTCCGGTTCCCTGCCCAGGGCGAGGCTCAGGACGCCGGGCCGGCTCCTCCTTTGGGTCCTGGAGGCCGGTCCGCTCCTGCCGGGTGCCCAGAGCTCGGTCACGACCCCAGGCTGGGGCGGTGGACAATAGGGCCCGGGGCGGAGGCCGCGGGCTGCGTGGCCGGCGAGGCGGGTTCACAACGCGGTGAACTCGGCTCTGTCTCGGGGGTCTCGCCCTCTGGTCTCAACCTATTCCTTAGTTTTCCCCTCGGCCGCCTCTGGCTTTTTTTTTTTCCTCGTGGAAAATTGAGCTAACACCTGATTGCGCTTGACCAATACCCTGTCTTTACTACCACCAAATAAGGAGGTTTCTTCAGATATATAAATATATAATAAGAAACAATTTTCTCTAGGTTCCAGAGCAGGACCCTGGGCACATCTTTGTGGGGATGGAGAAGAGAGAGGCAGTTCTCCGGTCTGGGGACTGGAACATTTCCTGAAGAATTCCCAGCCCCCAAACCCACACTCCCTCCATCAAAGGAATTCCAGGCAGGAATGCCCCCCTCCCGCCCCATCTTGGAAAGAATTCCCTTCTCCCTTTCCTGGCCTTTGTCTCAGGGTGCCAGGTTAGGATTGGGGCCTTCATAAGAAGAAAAATGAGATCTCAAATCCCCAGGGCCAGGCTGGGGCTGGGCTGCTGATAGGGGTGTGTAGGAGGGGAAAGAGGTGAGTCACTCCCGTGAAGGGCCCCAAAATGGTGTGTTCCTGTTGGAGAGTTCTCCCTCTTTACCGCAGCAAAGGCTTGGCTTTCTTTTTCGCTCTTTTAAGTGTTTGTTTTCATCTACTTGAAAGGCAGAGTGACAGAGTTCTTCCATCCCTTCCATTCACTCTCTAAGTGTCCTCAAAAGCCAGAGCTGGGCCAGGTTAAAGCCAGGGGCCTGGAAAATTCCCTCTGGGTCTTATATGCTTGCGGCAGGGGCTCATCTACCTTGTATATTAAGGCTGTGTAGCAGGAAACTACATACTGTATGGGAGGGAGAGTAGCCGGGAATTGAACCAAAATCTGATATGGGATGCCTGTGTCATCAAGCAGGAACTTCACCCACTGTTCCTCAACTCCAGAGGCCCAGTCCTGGTGCCTCTGTCCACTTGGGCAGTCGCCCTGAGCTTGCGGAGTCTTCACATTCAGCTGGAACAGGATTTTCAAACAGTTACCGAGTGGGGGAGTGGGGCTTGTGTGCTTGCTGCAGGAGCAGAAAAGCAGTCAGTTTAGGGAGAGGAGAGACTGCCCCCAACCATGCCATGGACTGTTTACATATTTCTGCCTCCTACACACACCCGCCCCTTTAGTTCCTGGGTCCCCTGGGACTTGGCGCAGGTGTGAAGAGGAATAGAAATACGGACCCCAGCCATGCCACTGTGGGATGTGCCTGCCCCTAGCTCTTTTCTTTCCTGGGATTAAGCATTTGTTTAGGGTCCCCACTTTCTGGGCTGGGGGGCTGCACAGACTGCCCTCATATCCCAGTTCCTCTGCCCTTTTCTGCCAGCAGTAACCCTTTGGGATAATTACCAGCTCCAGGACACCCACAACTCCCTGACCTCCCCCCAACCAACTCCCAACAATGGTAAAGGCAGAGGAAGAAGAGTCAAAAGGTGGGGTGGGGCCGCCTGGGAAGGACCAGTGAGGTACGAAGGTTCCTGACTGGTCCTTTGGACCCCGGCCACCTCAGGACAGGGAGCTGTGGCGAGGGTGGGGGCTGAGCTGACCACTGCAGCATGGCCTCTGGGCCAGCAGCAAATAGAACAAGGTTTTATAGCCTGGGGCAGATGGTGGTCTCTGGGTTCCCCCTTTCCACCTCCCCCTACCGGAGAGGCTCCCACCTCCCTTGTACCTTTGTTCTCCTTCCTCCCCTACCTCCCCCTCCTCTTCCTCTGTTTGATCCTGCCCCCCCCCATTGTTTCTTTAGATCTGGGAGCATCTGTTCCGGTCTGCCCCTCCCCCTGGTCCTCCAGCCCTCCTTTTTCTTCCTCCTTCCTTCTTCGTGGAGCAATCAAGAAAGCCCCCCAGATGGAAGGCCTCCGGCTTCTGCAGCCTTCTGATGTGCCACAGTCTGGGCCCCTGAGTTGGGACACCCCTCCTTGGTTTCCGGTTGGTCACTTGGACAGCATTCTCTCAGCTGAAAAGGTGTCTTGGAATTACACAAACGGACGTGTTTCTTGCCTCCCCTGGGCACAATTATTTATTCAATCCAGGGGTCCCGCTTTTGGTGCTGAGTCATTTGCTCCAGCTCTCTGCTGGGTTTAGGGCGACTCCATAGTTGGGACATGGCTTCATAATCTGGCCCTGAGAAAAAATTACCTCTCTTTTTTTTTTCCTTGCTACCTATTCCTTTTATCACCCCCTGCTGCTCCTTCCCAAAGTCATTTTCTAAGTAATAAAAAGATCCTGCCATCCCTTCACGAATTCCCCCATGGAAAACTAAGCAGTACAAGGTAGCAGCTGTATTATCCCCAATTGGAGGATCCTTCTTCTCTGTTTTCAAAAAAAAAAACCTCCCCAAGGGCTCCCCCCTTCCCTCTTTCCAGGCACCCACAAATCTCCTCTCCTCCCCCACAAAGTACAAAAGGGGAGGGGGCTGGTTTCCTCTCAGGCAATCTGTTGGGTCTGAGCCCAGAGCCTTCCAGGGCTCAAGGCTCTGGAACTCTGTGTGTTAGACATGGCTCTAGCAAAACCCACTTCCTGGGCAGCAGCCTGGGCACCAGGCTGGAGTCCGACCCAGATCCTTGGGATTGAGAGTGGAGAAGAGCGGAGCTTCCTCATTCCCCTTCTCCCCACTTCCTCTACTGCACTTTGTGACCCAACCGGGCTTCCTGGAAGAGCCGCAGTTGGCCAAGAATCCCAGGTTCCTGCTACTGGTGGCCTTGCTACTCAGTTTCCATGGTGATGAGAAGCAATTGAATTACCTGCCACCCCCTGCACACACACCACACACACATACACACACAGGTTGGGCAAACTCAGATCATCTGGGAGAACCTTGCTTAAGAAAGACACGGGAGTTAGGAGTTTCCATGGCATTTTCTTTTCCTTTTTTTTTTTTTTTTTTTTTTTTTTTTTGGTGACAGCATCTTTGCGAATTAGGGTGACAGAAGGGAGCTGAGGGGTTTCTTGTAGTCTGCAGTTTTCACTTGGTCCTTTCTCTCTACAAGCACATTTACCTGGAGGCATATCCTCAAATATACATGACACCTCAGGCAAGGGCCTAAATACACTCACTTCCTCTATTCTTATGGGCTTGGATGGTTGACGTTGCTGAATATGATACGTTTGTGGGGAGGAGATGAATGAAACAGAACACCTATTAAGGGTTTTCTTTTCTTTTTTTGTTAAGATTATTTGTTTGAAAGACAGAATTATCTATAGAGAAGACAGACACAGAAAATAAAAAAGGGGTCATCCACCCACAAGTTCATTCCCCTATGGCCACAATGGCTTAGGCTGGACCAGACCAAAGCCAGAAGCCCAGAGCTCCATCTTTGTCTCCCCTGGCCACCTCCCACCCCCAGTCCCATGTGTGACAGGGGCCCAAGTTCTTGGGCCATCTTTTGCTGCTTCCCAGATGCAGTAGCAGGGAGCTGGATTGGAAGTAGGGCAACCCGGACTTAAACCAGTGCTCAGTTGGGATGCATCCCAGGCCTAACTCACTATGCCATGATGCTGGCTCCATGAAGGGAGTTCTTCAACTTACCATGGCTGCTACTGGTAACAGAGGCATTTGCTGTCCCCCATTCCCCAGAAACTGTCCTTATAAAAGGCTTGCTTTTGCTGAAAAGCAGGTGGCCTGAGGTTTCACTCATGGTGTCACCCATGACTTGACTCCATAGGCCAAAGATAAAGGAGCCAGGAGTCAGAACTCTCTAGAACATCATATTCCTCACTAATGCTCTCACTTGTAAATCAAAGTCTTGAGATTCTCGAATGTTACACCTCACTCTACAGATAGGACCTAGGAGACAGCCACAGCTAGAAGGAGAGCAGCAGATGTATGAGTCTCTGAGGGTTTTCAACTGCCTTCTCGGGCCACTGGGGGAGTAACTGTGTCAGTGCGTGCCAGCACTTGCAGGTTAAAGCCTGACTAGACTAAGCCCTCCGTGACTTCAACCCATTTTATTAGGAGCAGAAGCAGGTGCTTGCTGAGGATCAGATATTGTCCTTGGCTCAGGAGCTCTTTCTAGCCTCATGGGAACACTGTTTGGAACAGACTGTGTTTCCCCATGGCATGAGGGGAAACTGCATGCGGTTTCCAGGCTGGGGATGTGGTCCAATGGTAGGGCCAGATTCCAATGTCAGATGCACCTGAGCCCTGGAGTGGCGACCCTGAACCATGCCAGCTCTTGGCTCAGGGAGGGCACAAGTACTGGCTCTTAGCATGGGGCAGGTTTGAGCCAGGAGTCATGGCCAGGATGTGGAGGCTTACAGCAGATGAGGCTGCGTCCAGCCCTCCCCTGGCAGGTTCTCGCCTTCATCAGCACCGGGCTTTAACGCAGTGCTTTCTCACGCATTTGCCTCTCAGGACCCCCCTGAGACTCATAAAAATTACTACAATTTCAAGGTGCTTTTTGTTTATCTCCATGCTTACCTTAGGAGAAATTAAAACTGAAACCTTTTAAAGGATCTTTAATAATAATAATAAATATTCCATGTCAACAACGCAACTTTTTATGGAAATTAACTATGTTTTCCAAAACAAAAACAATTTAATGTCGTTACTTTATATTTTCACAAATCTCTTTAATGTCTCTCTTAGTGGAAGACAGATTCTCGTATCTGCCTCTCAGCATTCAATTTGTTTTATTTTTCACGTTGTTCTTGTCTTTTTATAAAAAGATTTATTTGTTTCTTTTGATGTAAAGGGAGAAAGAGACAAAAAGAGAGCTCCTTCATCTATTGGTTCACTCCCCAAATGGCCCCATGGCCAGGACTGCTCCATGGAGAAGCCAGGAGCCAGGAACTCCATCCCAGGCTCCCACATGGAAGGTAGAGACTCCGAGTATATAAGCCATCATCTGTTACCTCCCCAGGAGCAAATAGCAGGAAGAGGAGGCAGGTGTCAATTCTAACTACCCCCTTGGTCTCAAGCAGTGGCTTAGCATTCTGTACCATAAGGCTCTCCCCTCAATTCGTTTTCATTTGTTACTTGGTGGGAGTTGCTGAAGTAACCTAGCCCCATGCAAACAGGTAAGAAGGACCTTGGACCACATTTGTTTTTAAAGATTTATTTATTTGTTTATTTATTGGACAGTCAAATCTACAGAGAGAGATACAGAAAGAGAGATCTTCCATTTGTTAGCTCACTCCCCAAGTGGCCACAATGGCTGGAGCTGATCCAATCCAGAGCCAGAAACTTCTTCCAGGTCTCCCACGTGGATGCAGGGTCCCAAGGCGTTGAGCCGTCCTCTACTGCCTTTCCAAGCCATAAGCAGGGAGCTGGATAGGAAGTGGAGCAGCCAGGACATGAACCAGAGCCAGTATGGGATTCCTACTCGTTCAAGGCAAGGATTTAGCCATTAGGCTATCGCTACAGGCACTGGACCACCTTTCAGCAATCACAGATCTGGCCAACTGAGATAACCAAAAGCCAAGCTAATAATTACACTAGAGACTCTTTTCACATGTTTGTTCTCCTTTTATTTAGTTTTTTTTTAAAAAAAAGATTTATTATTATTGGAAAGCCGGATATACAGAGAGGAGGAGAGACAGAGGAAGATCTTCCATCCTATGTTTCACTCCCCAAGTGAGCCGCAACGGGCCGGTGCGCGCCGATCCGATGCCAGGAACCAGGAACCTCTTCCGGATCTCCCACGTGGGTGCAGGGTCCCAAAGCTTTGGGCCGTCCTCAACTGCTTTCCCAGGCCACAAGCAGGGAGCTGGTTGGGAAGTGGAGCTGCCAGGATTAGAACCGGTGCCCATATGGGATCCCGGTGCATTCAAAGCGAGGACTTTAGCCGCTAGGCCACGCCGTCGGGTCCTTAGGGTTTTTTTTGTTGTTTGTTTGTTTTTAAGATTTTTTTTTGGGGGGGGGGATCAGATTTACAAAAAGAAGGAGAGACAGAAAGCTCTTCTGTCTGCTGATTCACTCCCCTAATGACAACAGCTGGAGTTGAGCCAATTTAAAGACGGGAACTTCTTTTGGGTCTTTCATGTGGATGCAAGATTCCATGGCTTTGAGCCATCCTCTACTGCTTTCCCAGGCCACAAAGCAGGGAGCTAGATAGGAAGTGGAGCAACTGGGACTTTGGTGCTGGTGCTTTGCAGGTGGAGGATTAGCCTGTAGAGCCATCATGCTGGTCCCTGTTTTTCTTTTATTTAAAAGGAAGAAACACAAAGACCTTATCTGCTATTTCAGTCCTCAGATGTCCTTAAAGCCAGGGCTGGGCCAGAGCCAAAAGTAGGACATCCAAGTCTCCCCTGTGGGAGGCAGGAACCCAGTCACTTGAGCCACCACCACTACCTACTGGGATTTGCATTGACAAAAAGCTGGAGAGTCAAAGTTGGGGGGAAGGGCCATGGTGTTTCAGGCTAACGCTCTGTGGTGCCATCAGGGCTCTGTTTGAGTCCAGGCTGCGCTGCTTTCCAACCAGCTCCCTGCTTATGGCCTGGGAAAGCAGTAGAAGATGTCTCAGATGTTTGGGCCCCTGTATCCATGTGGGAGACCTGAAAGAAGCTCCTGGCTTCTGGCTTCCAACCAACATAACTCCATCCGTTGTAGCTGGAGAGTGAACCAGTGGCTAGATGATCTCTCTCTCCTCACTGTGTCTCTCCTTCTCTCTGTAACTCTGCCTTTCCAATAAAAATAAATACATTATTAAAAAAAAAAGAGCCAGAGTTGGGAATTGAACCAAGGTTTCATACCCATACAGGATATGGGTACTTTTAGGGGTTTCCTGCCAGAAGGCCCCCGAAACCACCAGAGGATGAGCTGAGGGTGTTATTCAGCAGCAAGAACCACCAAAGACAGTCTGATCAAGCATGTCCATGTATTGTAATGCAAGTACAAACTTATATAGACTAAGAAAAGGGAAGACAGAGATGCATCTCCCAACAGTCCTCCCACCTAACAATGGCACTGCAATTGACAAGAAGGCACGCCTATCCCACTAGACCCTCCAATCATGTCATAGGTCATGTGCAACACTCACGGCTGGCAGGTAAGCTGCGGGTCACGTATATTAGGTAGGCTGGCAGGTAACATGGGCCTCACCAGCATAGCTCATCCAAGGACAGAGAAGAGAGACTAGAGTGCAGTCCACCGCTCTCGCCTGTATATCCAGTGAACAGGCCAGGTTGAGTTCTCAGCAGCTGAAACCATAGTCAGGGGTTCCCCTGGGAACGTGGTGTGCTATGTGCCTATGACCTCCCACATGGGCCAAGCAGAGATCCAGGGGAGATCTCCCACAGGGTACCCCAGCCACTGCGCTAAACACCCACCCTTCTTTTAGCTTGTTAGTGGTGCCTCTCACTCTAGAATCCATCATCAATATAGTATTTCATATTGCATTAGGCAACCTACTCTGTTTTTCTATCCCGTAGATAGGACACACTGATAGATAACAGGTAAACATGTTCATAGGTAGAGCTAGATAATTATGTGTGCTGTTGGTACGTCGTTCATTAGACTTTAGTATGAGCATATGGAATCTAAATTAAAATATGAAATAACATCAGTGTTGTTTTAGGTGAGCAACTCAATTACCAGCAATCTTGCCTTTCAGAAGGTGAAATTGAGCCAAAAAATCAGGTGGATATGAGGTGTGTGAAGATAACTCAACAAGCACCTGCGGGCTGTGGACCAGAACATCCTGCCCTGACACTCAGGCCTGGGCTCAGGTGTCATGTCTGCTTTGTAGAGGCGTGGTTGCTCAGTGCACAGAGAAGGAGCGTATGTGTCATGTGTCATACACAGGCCGTTCACACAAGTATACATGAGGTCTTTCTTTTAAAGATTTAAGCATCGGGCCCAGCGGCGTGGCCTAGCGGCTAAAGTCCTCGCCTTGAAAGCCCCGGGATCCCATATGGACGCCGGTTCTAATCCCGGCAGCTCCACTTTCCATCCAGCTCCTTGCTTGTGGCCTGGGAAAGCAGCCGAGGATGGCCCAAAGCTTTGGGACCCTGCACCCGTGTGGGAGACCTGGAGGAGGTTCCAGGTTCCCGGCTTCGGATCGGCGCGCACCGGCCCGTTGCGGCTCACTTGGGGAGTGAATCATCGGACGGAAGATCTTCCTTTCTGTCTCTCCTCCTCTGTGTATATCTGGCTGTAATAAAATGAATAAATCTTTAAAAAAAAAAAAGATTTAAGCATCAATTTGGAAGGCCGAGTTGAGAGAGAGAAAGAGAGTCTTCCACTTGCTGAGTCACTCCCCAAACTGCAATAGGGCCAGGCTGAAACTAGGGACCGGAAACTCCATCTGAGTCTCTCAAGTGGATGGTAGGGGCTCAAATACTTGAAAGCCTTATTCTGGTGCTTTCTCAGTTGTATTAGCAGGGAATTGGATGGAAAACGGAGGAGCCAGGATTCACATCATTATTCCGATGTGGGATGTCAATGCCAGCAGTGGCTCAACTCCCTGCGGAACAACATAGACCGTACAGGTGATACTGATTGATGTGAATAGATCAATATCTGAAAGAAACAAATGTCCCATAGCACCCTTCATGCAGTTACAGCACTGCTCTCAGGCCCGAACGCCAACCCTTCTTTTCTTTTTAAAGATTTATTTATTTTTATTGGAAAATCAGATATTCAGAGAGGAGGAGAGACAGAGAGGAAGATCTTCCGTTCGATGATTTCACTCCCCAAGCAGTTGCAATGGCCGAGCTGAGCCAATCTGAACCCAGGAGCCCAAAACCTCTTCCAGATCTCTCACACAGGTGCAGGCTTTGGGCCTTCCTCAACTGCTTTCCCAGGCCACAAGCAAGGAGCTGGATGGGAAGTGGGGCCGCCAGGATTAGAACCAGTGCCCATATGGGATCCCAGCATATGCAAAGTGAGGACCTTAGCTGCTAGGCTACTCTGCCAGGCCCTCCAGCAGAGTTTAAAATTTGAAAGGGGAACCCTTGGCTTTGTAGAAGCCTGGGAGAAAGTTTAAGTACCTGGGTGTCCTGAATTACAGGGCAGGGCTGCCAGGATTAGAACCAGCGCTTAGGGCCCGGCGCGATAGCGTAGTGGTTAAGGTCTTCTACAGATGCAAACATGGGACACCTTGGGTGTCCACAGAGCTGTTTTAGGGAAACCCCACTTGATGTACAGACAACTGATGCCTCATCCTTTCATTCATCAGAGGGGTGTTTGCTCATCAAACCTCTATGGCTGTGTGAGTCTCCTGCTTACGCAAGCTCCAAGGGAAGGCAGTCTCCTAGGGTCCCAGCCAAGTTTTCTATCCCAGTCACCTTCAATAAATCATTTACCCAGTGAAAGCCTCTATTTCCTCATCTGTCTAAGGGCGGAGGGGAATAATTATACCCTCAGAATTGGCCTAACCAAATGTGATTCGATTGTTGGAAAAGTCCAAATAAAATAATAGAGAGAGGAACAGGATCAAACTCCCTGCATCCCTCCCCTCCCCTCAGCAAGGATCAACCCACAGTCAATTTAGTTTCATCTGTCTCCCTACCCAACACCACCTCATCTGTTTTGAAGCAAAATCCTAGGTGTCATATCATTTCTTCTGTAAACGAGTCGATGGATATCCCTAAAAGATGACCATTTTCCCCACTGGACCACAATACAATTATAACACCTACCCATGATTGTTTTTGCAAAATTCTTTAGCTGTTTGAGAACTACAGCGACCATCAAGATCTAAAAAATGCAGAGCAGCTCACTCCCCTGTGCCCGTGCTCCGAGCTGATGCATGTCAATAAGAAAATGAGAATGAGGCAAAAAGGATGAGCTTTCTTTTTTTATTTCCATCTTTAAATCCCAGGTCACGTCCAGCTCCTCCCGTCTACTCACGCGGCTCATTAAAAGTGGGCTGAGAAGGGACCCTGGAGGTGTAGGCGAGGTGGAGGTGGCCAGCAGGGGCTTTTGGAAGACTGTGCAAACCTCATCTTGGATGAATCTAGGCATGGAGCCAGAAGGTACTGAGGCTGCCCAGCTGTTTGCCAGCGGGAGTCTCTCGTTGGCTTGCCAGGCATGTGAGAGATGTCTGAAGTCTCTTGGGAGCATCTGATCTCCAAAGATGTGCAGATGCCGGTGACACCTGCTTACACACAGGCCCTGTACAAACACACGCAAGCAGAGGCAGGTGTAAGTGCACAAGTAGGTGACAGCTGACTCAGGCACGTGGGCAAACACAGCCTTACAGAACTGAACACTTGTAGGTGCGCACATAGACAGGGACATGAACAGGAGAGTCCTGGAACCAATGACAAAAGCCCAGGAGCGTGCCGGCACACTTGGGGCTGTTTGCACACATCACCACATAGCATGGCCAAGCTCTACATCTTTCTGTCACCTTCTCTCCCTTACTGTCTGATGGGCCCAATAAGGATCTGCAGTCTGAGACACATTCACACGCCTATGCACCTGCCCTAAGTCTTCCCTGAACTCTTCCCACTATGCCTGTCAACAGAACTTCTCTTTTGGTCTCCTCTGTCTCCAAAGGCAGGAATTGAGAGTGATGTGATGTGTAGGAGGAACATGTGAATATGTTCATGTGAACACACACCTCTTCATTCTGACAAGTCAGTGTATTGGGAGGGGGGATGGCGGGGGAAGACAATAACAGTGTAGACTTCAAGTGCCTGCAGGCTGACAAGAGACCATTGCTTTGCCTCTACTGTGCTGTGGCTGTGGGTTGGAATAATTTTTCACTGAATTGATTGGCCCAAGTGGCTGTTTTGGCATCTTAAAGACAGGACCTGAGGGTGCTTTGGCCAGGCCCGAGTGTGGCTGTGTCAGCTCTCTGGGGTTGTGTCTTCTGAGTGGACTTAGTAATCAATGAGGAGAATAAAAGGGAGGGAGCTAGCTGGATCGGATAGCTGGGCCAGGCCTTGCAGGTGCACAGAATAATTTTGGTTCAAAAAAACAATACAACGGAATCTGGCAGTTTAAAAAGCAAGATTTATCAACAAAAGAGAAATAAATTGATGGGATTATCTGGCTCTCCGGAAAAGTCAGTCCATTTCACTGAAGTGTTCTCGGGACAACCCCCTCCCTTTTATTTGAGCTGTTGTAGCAACAGAATCTGAAGGCAAGAGGACTCTGATGTGTTGGCCTTGAAGGCTGGTCCACACTGGCGTTTAGGGTAAGGAAGGGGTTGTGTAAGTGACCGTGGCTTTGGAAGGGTCAGCAGTGACACTAGGCTGTGGGCCTGATTGCCCAGGTACACAGTGTGGCAGGTAAAAGGATGAGCATTTAACTTAACGGTCAAGGTGCCTACTGGAGTGCTTGCATCCCAGATCACAGTAGCTGGGTTCCATCATCAGCGTCAGTGCCCTGTGAGTGTGGAGCCTGAGAGGCAGTGGCTCAAGCTGGGTTCCTGCCACTCACATGGGAGAACCGGGTTGAATTTTGGTGCCCAGCCCAGCCTCCTCTGTCCCAAACATTTAGGGACTGAACTAGTGACTGGAAGCTCTCTCCTGCCCTTTCTCATAAATAAATTTTAAAAACACAATTAACATCTCTGGCACGAAAGTAGAAGTAGTTTAGGGTATCTGGAGTTACAGATGAGCAGGTATTGCAGGAACCTTGGAATTTGTGTGAAATCTGGGACTTGGAGCATTTCCAATGTCTTGCCCAAGGTCCTGAAACACATGCAGACATTGCATTTGGTTACAAAGACTGCCTTAACCAGGTACTACTGGGTTAAACAACAAGAAGGTCATTTTGCACATTTCTGGAGGCAGCAAGTCTGAGATCAGTGTTGGCCATGTTGGTTCCTTTGGGGTTCCAGAGAGCCATGGTCTCCTGTTTTCTCCTGGTCCTTTTGCACATCTGTCTGTGTTCTGATCTTTTCTCATAAGGATACCACTTATACTGGGTTAGGGCCTGCCCCATCAATAGCATTTTACTATCCTTTCCTCATATTCTCAAGTATTGGAAATTAGGACTAAAGCATGCGAATCTTTGAAAGCTCTTTTCCCATCCCCATTTTATTTGAAAGGAAGAAGAGATTCTTTTCCATTTGCTGCTTCACTCTCCACATGCCCCTCACAGCCAGACCTGGGTCAGGCCAAAGCCAGGAGTCCAGAACACAGTCGTGATCTCCTACAGGGATCCATGCGCTCCGCTATCACCTCCTCCCGCTTAGGGAGGCCAAAGCAGGAAGCTGGGTTGAAAGTGGGAGGCCTGGGACTTGAACCAGGTACTCATGCCTGCCTCCTCCTCAATGTGTGATTTTTTTCTTTTAAAGATTTATTTATTTTTGTTGGAAAGTCAGATATACAGAGGAGGAGAGACAGAGAGGAAGATCTCCCATCCACTTATTTACTCCCCAAGCGGCTGCAATGGCCAAAGCTGAGCCGATCCAAACCCACGAGTCCGAAGCCTCCTCTGGGTCTTCGATGTGGGTACAGGGTCTCAAGGCTTTGGGCTGTCTCCTACTGCTTTCCTAGGCCACAAGCAGGGAGCTGGATAGGAAGTGGGGCCACTGGGATTAGAACCACCACCCACATGGGATTCTGGTGCAAGCAAGGCGAGGACTTAAGCTGTTGTTGTTGAGATTTATTTATTTTATTTAAAAGGTAGAGTTGATGTTTGAAAGAGAGAGATTATTCCATCTGCTGGTTCATTCCGCAGATGGCTGAAATGGCCAACACTGGGCCAGGCTGAAGCCAGGAACTTTTCCCAACACTCCCACATGGGTTGAAGGGGTCCAAGTACATGGGTCATGCCAACCATGTGGGAGACCAGAATAACAGTCTTGGTTCCTGGCTCTGACCTGGCTGTTGTGGCTCTTTGGGGAGTGAACCAGTAGATGGAAGATTCTCTCTGTGGCTCTGTCTTTCAAATAAATAAATCCTTAAAAAAACAATGCATCCAAGTGCTCCCCAGAGAAAGTCAGGTTCATTGTGGCATTGCAAGGAGTCCTGATTCGGGGATCAGAACATCTGGGCTCCTCTCTCTGTGCTTGCCTTTCTTCACCAGGAATTGGGCCGGTGAGGTTATCACCAAGATCCTCCCAGCTCCAAGACTCTGCACAAATACTAGAGGATGCTGGGGGCAGGGAGGAGGCATACTCTTTGTAGCAAATCAAATGATGAACTATGTGTCTCCGTGAACCAAACCAGGCACAGAAAACTCTCCATCTTCATTCCAGAGTTGGTGGGGGGTGGGGAGTGGGGGTGTTCGCAGTGGTGTCTCCTCATTTGACAACTCAACCTTTTCCACGAGGCTCCTGCAGGCTTGCCGTGGGGAGCTGCTTCCCTGAAGGACCCTGGCCCTGCTGGGGGAGAGAGAGAGGCGGAGATGAGATGGGGTGGGAGGATGGAGACAGTCTGCGGGATGCCAGACCAGCCAGGTGATCACAGAAAAATCTGCCCACTCTCTGCTTAGTCTCAAGTAGTAGAATAAAGAGATCCTGTTTTGTGGCTTTTATCTGAAGAGAGCAGATAATGAGGTGCAGGATCAGCCTTACGCAGTGATGACGCCACCGTCCATTGAAAGCCGCTGGGAAGGCTCAGTTCCCCCTCCCCACGACCTGCTTTCCGCTTGCCATTAGTGGGCGCGGTGTTAAGTCAAGCCCTCTCTACAGATCACAGCCTTTCAAGTACAAAAGCTCCACTGGGATGCTTCATCACACAAGGATGGAACCAGGAAAGCAGTGCTGGGGCAGGAGGAAGTGGACTGGGGGAGGGAGCACTGAGGGAGATGAGGGGCTCTGGACATAGCTCTCTGAATATTTCCCAGCTGACCCGCATCTGTCAGAACTTACCACTCTGCTCCAGCAACTTTGTACCTCAAGGCTCTGCTGGAACCAGAAGCCTGCCAATTGTGGGGATGCTTCTGGAATCGGGAAAGGGGTGGTGAAAAATCAAAGCCGGCCAATGACACTGCAATTCAGGGAGATGAAAATCCCAGTGGCACACAACCACTTGGCCAACCACTGCAGAGGCCAATGGTGAGGGCACCCCGGCTCCCTGCTCCGTACACCCACAAGATAAAACACTACCCAGGAAAAACTGCAACCCTTTTCATAACCATGATTACCTGCTATTTCTCTAACCCCATAAAGCATGATTTGGAAGTGTTCAAAGTCTAGGGGCTGGCATTAGGGTGCAGTGGGGTTAAAGGCATCTGGCTACTCAGATTTCCACCTTGCTCCCTACTGAGTTGCTGGAGCAAGGCAGCAGCCCAGGAAGGTCCAAGTCCTGGGGCCCCTGCCACCTACATAGGAGACAAAGAATGGAGCTCTTGGCTTTGGGCTTCAGCCTGGCCCAGCCCTGGCTGTTGTCATTTGTGGGGAGTGAGCCAGCAGACGGGAGATTTGTATGGGTGTATATGTAAGTGTGTTTCCTACTCCTTTGCCTTTCAAATAAATACTATTTTTTAAAAATCAAGCAAAAAACAAACAAATAAATGAATAAAACCTACTCTATGGGAAACCACACAGTCAGAGTTCATACCACCTGGGACAGGTGACTTCACTTTTACTGTAAAGCCATTTCCTTATCTGATTCAGCATGAAGCATGCAGAGATATGGTAACCTCCTAGAAATGGAAGCCGTTATAATTAAGCTATCGAAGAGGTCGTGGGATCTATGAATTGGGACAAAGTCATGGAATGAATGACTTGTCAGAATGAAGGTGAATTTGGATGGGCACACTCACATGAACATCCCACCCTATTCCTGCCTCTCAGGAGCCAGGGGGCTGAAGATGGAGAATATGGGCTGGCAGGGGTGGTGAGAAGCACCTGCCGTAACATTCCCCAGGGATGTCTAAGAGACTGTGACTCTAATTGTGGCCTTGTCAGAACAAAGCAGAAACCCAGACCCTAAGGAACTCATGCACAGTCATCTTCGCTAGCTGAACCTAGTCTTTCTCCAGGAAAATGCCTTTCCAGATCTGGCATTAAAAGAAGCAGAAGGGGGTTTGTACCTCTTCAAGCAGGTCTAGAAACCTTTGGTTTGGGGTCTGTTTAGTTTCACTCATGGACAAGCTGGCTGGGCAACTGCCTCCACAATATGATGGAGGAAAGATTAGGAATTGCTCTCTTTCAAATTTAGATCACAGCACCTGCCATTGGGGACATTGTAGCCCCGTTTTTCCATTTAGGCAATGACTTTGAAAAGGTCCTACGTAATAGCCTGCTATGACCTGGGATAGTATGCCTGGTCACACAATGCTGAAAGTCTTCTAGCCCAAAAAGCTGCTTGGTACCCAAAACTAAGGACTCAGGACAAGTAAATGTTGATAAGGACCTGGTTCTGTATTACATTTCTCTTCATTTCATCTTATTTGAGAAAGAGAGAGGGGGGCAGAGAGAGAAAATGAGAGAGGGAACACGTTCCCATCCACTGGTTCACCCCTGAAATATCAGCAACAGCCAGGATTGGGTCAGGCCAAAGCCAGGAGCCTGGGATTCAATCTGAGACTTCTGTGAGTGGCAAAGACCCACCTTGGCCCATCACCTGCTACCTTCCAGTGCACATCAGCAGGAAACTAGAAGGGGAAGCAGAACCAGGGCTGGTATTTAAGCACTTAAACAGGGGATGTAGGTGTCCCACGCAGAGGGGACTTCATGGCTGTGCCAAACGCCCCTCCCAGGACTTGGGCATTAAAGGCACAGTCCTCCTCCTTCTGGAGGCACACTGGGGTCTATGCAGCAGCAAACCACACAGGACTGCAGAAGAAGACGGGACCAATGGGCAGAGGTTTCACCAAGAAGGTCCACTGTGCCACCTACACCCTAGGGAGCTAAGAAGTAGATTCTTTTTTTTTTTAAGATTTATTTATTGTTATTACAAAGTCAGATATACAGAGAGGAGAAGAGACAGAGAGGAAGATCTTCCATCTGATGATTCACTCCCCAAGTGACCACAATGGCTGGTGCTGTGCCGATCCAAAGCCGGGAACCAGGAACCTCTTCCAGGTCTCCCACGTGGGTGCAGGGTCCCAAAGCTTTGGGCCATCCTTGACTGCTTTCCCAGGCCACAAGCAGGGAGCTGGATGGGAAGTGGAGCTGCCAGGATTAGAACCGGTGTCCATATGGGATCCCGGCATATGCAAGGCGAGGACCTTAGCCACTAGGCCACGGCGCCGGGCCGAAGAAGTAGATTCTATTCTAGCTTTTCCAATTTGCCTTGATACCAACTCTGGCTCTTGTGTTTTCTGGCCCACACTTGCTTCTTCCCAGGAGGAATTAGGTCCTTGGGCAGAGAGGTAGAGAGTCATGCTAGTGTCCAGGAATTCTGAACAGTAGCATCCAGGCTTTCAGTGGTGGAGACCAAGCAGTTCTGTCTCCAACCAACAATGCCAGCAGCCGCAGGTCTGTACTCTGGGGTGAAGTCCAGGAGATAAGCACCAAAGAGCATGCTCTACAGGTGGCTGAACTCCAAAGGAGCACTTAGTTGGTGCAAAACTCCACCCAGCACCCCTCAGCATATGTCTGGCTTCTGTTTTAATTGTCATCTCTGAGACATTACACATTTATGTTAGAAATCACAAAAAACTTCTTGGGGAAATGGAATTCAAATGTAAATGTATGGGACAGATGTTGCAGTGCACCGAGTTGGACACGTCTCTCTTGTCTCAGAGGGCCTAGTTTAAGTACCACTCCTCTGTGCTTACGAGTCAGCCCCCTGCTGATGTGGTTAGGGAGCAGAAAGCATGGTCCAAGTGCAGGAGGTGAGGTTCTCTGCCAAGTGGGAAACCCAGATGAAGTTCTGGGTTCCCGGCTTTGGCCTGACCCAGCCCTTCCTGTCTCGTGCATTCAGGAGGTGAGCTAGTGGGTAGAGGAGTTCTATCTATCTTTCCCTCTTTCTCTGTCACTTTAACCTTCAAATAAATTAATAATCTTTAAATAAAATAGTTTGTTTTTAGTGCAAAAGATTTTGAAATCCCTGAATAGTCTTTTCATATTCTACATTTCCATGAATTTTTTAAAGATTTCCCATACACATGATTTCATTTGTTTTTCTTTTTGGCACCAAAATCGAATAAACCCATTTCTCATGAAGCTTTTAATGTGTTTATATGTGTGTGAATGTGTATGGGTAGATACACAAAGCTCGCCCTTTTTTTTTTTTTCCTTTCCTTTTCCCTTCTTCCTCCCTTCCTCCCTCTCGTCTTTGTCTTTGTATTGCCAAGAGGCCGGTGAGCTGTGAGACCTGACCTGCATTGTCTGCAAGCCACTGGGATGGGTGTTGCTTCTGCAAGGTTGGTCACACTCCTGCACCTGACTCAGGTGTAAGTGGGGGCGGTGGACATCCTGGTCATACTCAGTGCTGGCCATTTGTTTCTGCCCTGAGAAGGACAGCCAGGGTAGTGAGAGTATGGTTCCTCCCACACAACCTTATGTACTGCTAGGAGCTCAGGAAAAAACAACATTCATCCTACGGCAACCACAGCCAAGTAGGTCTCTCCAGGCCTCAACCGCCTTCCTCCTGGCTATTTCTCCTCTGAATTATGGGGAAACTTCCTCAGTGGGACTGGAAAAGCTGGGTCTGGGTGAGCAGAAGTGAGAATGGGGAAGGCTGTGTGGAGCAGGTGTGACCCACAGGAAGGAGAGGTGACTCTGTGGAGGGGGAAAGGGGGAAGGGGAAGGAACCGAAGGGTGGCAATTAGATTCTTATTGTTTCCCCTGGGTGTTGTGAGCGTTCCTTAGGAGACGCTTTGTAAAAAAGCAGAGGCAAAACAGTAAATACACATCTAATGATATGCTAAATAAATTATTATTGTTATTAGTATGGCTATTAGTACAGCAATTGCAACTTGCTCCTGGCATCCAAGTTACCACTAGAGATGGGAATTGGGTCCCCCCTACCAGCCAGGCCTCCACTGCTGCTCCCTCCGCCCCTCCCTCTGCCTCCAGGAATTAGCAGTGTACACCAGGCTTGGGCGGTGTAGTCCAGGCTTCCCTTGGCAGCCACTGTCTTGGTTTCTGCAGAAGGGAGCAGGTGCTCAGTGTAACTCACAAGGCCTCTGCAAAGAGATGTAGGGTAAGGCCTTGGCCAAGGACTGCATGGAGAGTATAGTTAGGGAAGATCTTCTTGACTCTCACACAGGCAGATGAGCAAGGGCAAAAGCACAGGCTGACAACTAGGGAAGGAAAGGGTCTCTAGCAGGAAGCAGAACACAGACTAGGGAGCATCTAGGACTCCAGGTAGTGCCAGCCATGGTCAAGGCCACTGTGGAAGTGTATTCTGCAAGGGAGCCAGCCCTTTGTTTTTGTCTGCTTCCCACTGGGGGTCTGGGACCTAGACATAGCCAAAAGTTATCCCAGCCCAGGTAAGAGACCCAGGCCTTCTCTGGGATAGTGGCCAAGGGCCTTGGTTTCCTCCTGCCTTTTGGTAAATGCCAGTCTTATCTGGAGCCTGCAGGTTCTGGTGTTTGCATTGCACACCCTCCTGCCTGCCTACCCCACTCCCACACTCAGTCCTTGTCAGAGCCAAAACTGAGATTGGGCAAACATGTAAATTCGGGAGCTTCAGTCTCCCTCCTGGCACCTCTTTGAGGAATTCCTGCACCTTCCTGTTAGGCCTTAAGTATTGTTAGGGAGAGAGGGAGGGGGCAGCTAGGTTCCAGAAGGAAATTATTAAGAGCTGGAGATGGGGAGATGGTATTTAGGATTTAATTTACCCACTTCTGGACCTCAGTCCCTTGTCCAGGCATGGAGTGGGCACCTCCCAGGATGGCAGACCAGGAGGCCGCCCACTCTGTGCCCACAAACCAGCATCGTTACCTGATGCAAAAACTATACCCTTGCTTATCTCATCTACTCCAATCAGGCATGACCCCCAACTTCTGGGAAGAACTATGTTATAGAGACCATAAAGGTGGAAACAAAAACATATTGGAGAGGCAGGTGACTGGTCCGAGTCTCCGCCACTGACTTCCTGGGAAGGAGTACCCTGGGAGGTAGCAGGTGATGCCCTGACTAGTTGAGTCTCTGCCAGTCACCCAGGGGACCTGGATGGAGTGCCAGGCTCCTGGTATTGGCCTGACCCAGTTTCAGTGGTTATGGACATTTGGGGGAGTAAACCAGCTAGTGGAAGATCTCTCTTCTCGTTCTCTCTGTTGCTCTGCCCTTCAAATAAATAGAACACTTACAAAAAAAGATACATTTATGAAACAACCTGGTTGAGGGGCATGACTGGCTTGGAAAAATTTGCATTTTCTAAAATTAAAAAAATCCGAAGTGTTGAATTAAATTATGAAAATATGCAGCTTGTGCTTGGTATCCCTGGAGTGAGGCCTAACGCACACAGAGAAGCCTTTCCTCTGGCCGGGTGTCTGTCTCCCGCTGACTTATTCTTCCTGTTTTATTTGTGTATTTCTTAATGGACCGAGTGATGGCTCCTTCTGGAGCCCCCGCAGGCCGACACGCAGTTTCAGCTCAGCCTAGGGTTCGGCGATAGCTCTGTTTTCACACATTCAGGGGTCTAGGAAGCCAGAAATAGGATAGGAGGCAAAGGCGCACTGGGGACACGAGGAGGTCCCCCCCTCACCCAATTTCCAGGCTCAGGGTGCCCCCCTCATTTCCTTCCCCAACCCAGTCTCTGTCTGTTCTCTCCCCCATTAATTACAGCTAGACCCAAATTCACTGGCAGGCACCTTGTCATACACCCTCTTCCCCAGCCCAGGCAGGGCTTTTTGTTGCTTGGGCAAGGTGGTGAGGGGACCTAGGACCTGCTGGCCCTCACAGCCATGGTGCCATGCAATGAGGACAAGCTTTGGGGTGACCATCATTGTGTTTATCTTGTGACAAGCATGCTAGTGGTGGCCATTGTGTCAGAGGGCAGACTGAGTTCTGCCCCAGAAACAAGCAGGAACATGTGTGGAGGGCAGCAGCCCAAGGAGCTGTACCCCAGCCCACCCAGGGCTCTCCTGTCTCTTCCAGCAACAGAGAGATCTTGCGTGAGCCGGGCTGGCCTCTGAGAGTGATGCCACAAATGGGGCAAAGGCAACAGGGACTCGTTGGTGTAAAAGAAAATGAACTCAATGGGGTGTCTTCCTCCCCTGCTCCCCCCAGGAATAGCTGGTCCCTGGTCCGATAGCCTGGAAGGGCTTTGGATGCCTGTGAGAGATGTGATGTCTAGGAGGGGGAGGCTTAAGCATTCCCTGCTTGGGAGTCTAAAGAGTCAGATCCTGCTGTGTGCCCAGAGAAAGGGGAACCCCTTTGGGGAAGTAGGCAAGCAGAAGAGCAGAGTGTACAGGCCCAGGCTGGGGAGAAGGACCGGGCAGTGAGGAAGGCATAGGCGGGCTCACAACAGTCATAGGCTTCATCCTAACGACCCAAGCTTCCTCTGCTAGGCTAAGGGCCCTGGATTACACACACACACACACACACACACGGGAGACCCAGGTGAGAGCCAGCTTCTCTGACCCTGCTCACCTCAGTTTTCTGGCTGAGTTGGCAGAAATCAGCAACCCCCATCTCTCTTGCTGGTCCTCCCCAAACTGCTTCCCTGGAAAGCCTTCTCCTGCAGACTTGAAACATGAGTGGGCAGGAAAATGGCACTAGAAATGCAAAAGGAAGGGCAGATTGCTACTAGCCTGAGGTACGCTAAAAGCTAGCAGGCAGGTCCGGTATGTGGGGGGTTCAGGGCTCCCTATCTGCAAGTTCCCCCTTGGTCTATACCTGTCTGCACCAGCCAGATCCTAGCCAAACTGGTTCTTGCCTGCTGTGGATGCTGGCTGGGCTGGGGTGCTCACCCCTTTCCTCCACGGCTAGGCTAGCTCAGTGTGTGCTGAGCCCCCAGCTCCCTCCGGTGGCCTCCCCTACCCTCCCCAAGACTTGCTTTGTCCCCTTCACCCTTTGTAACTCTGGCCCCTGCTAAGCAAAGAACTGGGCTGTGGATTTCCTAGAGAGCCCGACACAGTCTACAGCCTCTCTCAGTAACTCTGAGACCGATGAGCCTGTGTACACATCATGCGATAATTACACCTTATATACATACAGGTCTGTCTGCACAGTTACTGCCCAAAGTGTCCGTAATTCCAGAGAGAGACGTAGAGGATGATAATTACTTCCGTCTATTTTGATAACTATGTGGTTATAAATAGATATGCCTATATAGAGAGATAATAATATAAAAATATCTCCATAGCCATATACCGCCATAAGTGAATGCTCTAACTACTCTATATCACAATCAATAAGTATCTCTCTTCCGATACATAATTCTAATGATACACATTTATCTATATAGCTTCCTCAGAGGCATAAATCTGTCAGGATATCAAATGTCCATAAAGCTGGATGGCTATAAGCAAGCCATATATTGTCCCATGTATAAATCTGCTTCTCTAACTATTGTATATGCACAAATACAATGGAAATAATTATATTTTCCTGACGTATAAATCTGGGAAATACAACCGCAGCACATTTAGGTTCGGTTAAAGATAGAGCAATATTTTGTAGACATCAGTCTGTCAAGACAGTCACCAGTGCCTGCAAACAGAGAGAGTTATAGAGGGAGTTATAAATAAACTCTGAAGATGTGAATGGCTTGGGAAGACCCCATGTAAACACGGCCCAAAGCTGTCCTTCCCCCGCCCCAGCTTCTCCGAGGTGAGAGATTTCCCGAAGACAGCCAGATCCCTAAGGACAGGGGGGCTAAAGTGTCCCAGCACTTGGGTTACTGCCTTTCTCTCCGACCCCAAGAAGGGCTGGGGGTCGCTGCACTTCGGGAAACCTGGAGGGAGTGGGATGGGAGACGCGCCCCGCAGCCCTGATCGCTGTTTCCTGGTGCCTTGCAGCCCTGGCGAGTGGCAAGGCCTAAGTGAGAAAATGGGGTTGCTGGGGAAGAAAGCGGGGGAGGGGGGGGAAGCAGGCAAGTTTGGCTGGAGTCACTTTGCCTCTTCTTGAGCCCCAAACCCGTTCAGCCGGAAGCCAGGACCGAGAAGCCCTGCAGCGGAAGCAAGGGGTTTGCAGGCCGCGTTGGGGAGGCCCAGCCGGCGACCGGTGCCTGCATGGCCGGCCGCCGCGCACGCTAGCCCGGACCGGGGCCCTGCGCCCTGCGCTCCGCCGCGGCGCCCGGACCTGTCTTGTTTCCTCTCCTGCTGCTTCGCGTCCCGCGCCCGGCATTGGGCTGCGCGTGTGTTGGCGCCGTGCTCAGTGAGTTCTCCACCTCTTCTCGGACCCAACTGGTTCACCAGCTCTTGGACGGAAAGGAAAAAACAAAAAGCAAATCTCGATCCGTGTGTGCCTTAAATCTTCCGGAACTCTTCATACTTTTTTTGCTAGGATCATCTTATTTTCCTTTTCCTTTTCAAAAAGTTGACCAATATATGTTTTACTATTTTTTTCCTCTGCCTTTTTTGGGGGGCGGAGGGGAGGAGTAGAATTGTTGGTAAAGGTGGGATTTCGTTAGACCCGAAACTGTGAGGCGGCTCCCTTTCCCGCGAGCGCTGTTCATCTCCGCACCTCCGACTATCACCTCCCCCAGATTTAAAAAAAAAAAAAAAAAAAATCCGCACAAAAATCACCCAGCTATACCTGCACGAACGTTGTAGAATCGGGGGCTTCGCTGGCTGGTCAGGAATCTCGGCTCCCAGCTCGCGCAGGGAAATTCAAGGCGCCTCCACGTTTCCCTTCTTCCTCTTTTCTTTCTTTCCTTGTTCTTTTCTCTCCCTCCCTCCCTCTCTTTTTTTAAAGGACGCCAGGAAGAGACTTTCCCTGGGCCTACTCGAGCCCCGACCTGGCTCTTCCTTCTCCCCGAGCGGCTTGCATGCATTTAATGCGTCTGGCCCGACTCGGGTGCGCGCCGGGCAAGGAAGCGGTGGCCATCGCCTCCTCCAGCACGGCGCCTCGGCCTGACCCTGGACTCCTTCAAGCAGAGGCTTCCTCAAAGGGCCTGGCCATCCCGTAAATGGGGTCTCCTGGTAAAGCACGGGGGAGAAGGAAAAAATAAGGCAAGAAATCAGGCGGGGGCGCCGGGTTTGCTCCGGCCCTGGACAGCCCCCACTGGGATTTCGTCTGGGGAGGGGGCTCCCAACCCTGGCCACCTCCCACCCACCCACCCACCCACGGACACAGGGAGAAGCTAACTTTCTTCTTTTTCTTTCCCTCCATAGTCTGTGATCTCTGCTTCCTCTGTCCCCTCCTCAAAATATCTCCTGTTTTTTTGTTTTGTTTTGTTTTCCTGCTAAGGGAGGGCCTGTTAACTACTGTTATTATTATTATTATTACATTATTTATTGTTATTGTGATGTTTCAGAGATTTGTTCACAGGTTGTGGGGGACAGCAGCCTGGCCCAGAGACCTGCGCGCGCGCACACACACACACACACACACACACACACACACAGTTCGCACTCACCCCCATGATATGCCCACAAATGCCTACACAGTCTAGTAGGCCCTGTACAGCAAGTCGGAGGAAGCAGGTGGCCACCTGCCCACGCACACCAGCCTGGGCCAGCATCAACACCCCTACACCCACGGGACACTCCCACCTGCTCCGAGTTTAGCAAAATACCTAAGAACCCCTTCTGTCGGCCAACCTGGAAAGTCCAGGGAGGCTTCTCAGTCTCTCTCCTCCAGTCTCTCTGGCTTTCTCTCTCTTTTTTTCCCCTTGTTTACAGCTTCAGAAAGCTCCAGGCCCATAAATCTTGAAGGGCCTACAGAGCGCCAAGCGCATTTGTATGCATCGTTAGGACTCGCTAATACCTAAGCCCATTAACGAGCGTGTATGCGCGTGGCTTCCGGTGTGTATTAACTTATAGTTAAATTCTGGAGGAAAGGGCATTGTGAATTAACATATACCAAATCCATCAAGGGCTTTTGTCATATCAGTTTAGTCAGCCTGAGGGGGGAGGATGTTTTGGGGGAGCAAGCTCGCTGCTGTAGGGGTGCCATCCATCTACAAACTTTGTGGGGATGAACCTAGAGGGGAGGCACACGCCTGCTCTATCCAGCCCTGGTGGTCTTTGGGACCCTACAGGTCAGGCGCACACCTGCGGGATGGTGGAGGGGCAGGACACCCGGAGTTGGCGTGGCCCCGGCGGCCCAGGGAGGCCCAGGGAGGCGGGTGAGCCGAGCCCAGGCAGCCAGCTGGGGTTGGGCCAGGCCGGCCCGGACTCGGGCCGTTGGGACTTGCTTGGCTTCCGCTCTCTGAGAGAAACGGGAGAAGCGAGTGGAATCGTTGAACTTTAATTAAACCGAAGGGAAGACAGAGGGAGAGAAGGAGAAGGGTCTTCAGACGCTGGAGTGCTAAGAGGCCTAGAGGCCCTGGAAGGGCAGGAGATCTGAGCCCCCGGGATGCCCCAGTGCCCCCTCCCTACCTAGGGCCCAAGCGGAGGGCAGGTTCTCTAAGTCTCTCAGCCCTCTTGAAAGAAACAAAAGGAGAAAAGATCAAGCCACAGGGCCCACGGATTCCACGGCGCACTTCAGCCAGGTATTTCGGGTTCCAATGCCCACTGGAACCCCAAGGATCGGGGCATAAGGACATCGATGGAGAAGGCCAGTGGCGGCGGGGCCAAGGGGTCCCGCTGATGCGCCCCAAACAAAGCGAGCTCCACGTCGCGTCCGCGGGTCTATCTGCCTGTTATAACGCGGTACGGCGCGGGGAAGGAGCCTCGAGGCCGAGGCAGCTGGCGACCGCGAAAACGCCCCGGCCTGGCTGGGCTTTTGCGGGAGCTGCGGGAGCCGCGCGCTCGGCCTCCCGGGCGCAGGGAAGGTGGCCGCGGCGCGGGGCCGAGCAGGGGCCGGGCCAGGGGCCGCGCTGGGGGAAGGGGAGCTGGGGCGGGCCCTCCTCGGGCGCTGTGAACTTTAGCTGGGCCGCCGCCTGTCAGCCCCAGAAAGCGTTAAAGGTGCAGCAGCCCGCGCCAGCCTCCACAGCCGCCTTTGTACGCGTGATTTATGACTTCAATCTTGGTTCACCGAGAGTTCACACGGCTTTCGCTGCTGTTGAAGGTTAAAAGATGGTCTTCGCTTGACAAGTGGGACTATTGAAAATTCCTCCTTCTTCGTTTTTTTTTTTTTTTTAAAGAAGCGAAGAGCAGAAACTCGGGGGGGGGGTGGAAGTTGAGGGAAGGGAGGGGGTTTATAGGTGGGGCAGGAAGGGTCGCCCCACAGTGTGGCGGGTTTTTTTTTTTTGGTAGGTAGAAGCTAGGTGTCTGTTAGGAGGGAGTGGAAAACAGGAAGGAAATGGAAACGGGATTTAAAAAGCTTTCCTATGGAGGGGGGTGGCAAGGGAGTGGCATTTTACAATGAGAGAAAAAAAAAAACTACACTTCCATAGCTAATTCTCTGGGTGACTTTAATCATGCTCCTTAACTGACCATTTTCTCGCGATGGGAAGTAGGTCCTGTAGGGAGACAACCCCGGGTGGGGTGAGGGGTGCTGTCTTCATTGCCCACCCACCAGCTCACTTGTTAAGTGTGTTCTTGTACTGGTGAATTTAGTTAGATAGAAGTTGTTTCTTCTAAGATATGTGTATGTATTTACAAGGCAGAATGGCCAGGACAGGCAAGGAAAAGAAAGATCCTCTTGCCCTTCGCTGATTCGCCCCCAGCCCCCAAATGCCAGCCACACCCAGGGCTAGG
Organism: Ochotona princeps; assembly: GCF_030435755.1. Lineage (NCBI taxonomy): Eukaryota > Metazoa > Chordata > Mammalia > Lagomorpha > Ochotonidae > Ochotona > Ochotona princeps. The sequence goes on along the minus strand of NC_080846.1, from coordinate 50,062,395 downwards.
CCAGACTGCAGCCAGGAGCTAGGGACTCTATCAGGGTCTCTCATTTTTGGGTGGCAGGAACCCAAGTACTTGGGTCATCCTCGGCTGCCTCCCCAGGCATGGCACGTTAGCAGGAAGGCTGAGTGGCAAGTGGAAGTGGGACTAGATCCCAAGCATTCCACTGTGGGATGCACACAGGATGTCACGTTCCAAGCGACTGCAGGACATCTCTCTTCCATGGGCAGGAGTACTTTCAGAGCCTAGTGTCCTTACTCCCCCGCATCTGTGTGCTACCTTGATATGTGCATTTGATACAAAGAAAAAGGCTGACGGACATGAACCCGTAGAATTAGGGTTGGAAATGAGTTCTTTGTTTCTTTTTTGGAAAGGCAGATTTGCAGAGAGAAGCAGAGACAGAAAGATCTTGCATCCCCTGGTTCCTTCCCCAAATGGTTGTAACAGCCATTTACAACCATTTGAGCTGAGTTAATCTGAAGCCAGGAATCAGGAACTTCTTTCCGGGCCTCTTATGTGGAGGCCCAAGGCTTTGGGCCATCCTCTGTTGCTTTCTCAGGCCACAAGCAGAGCACTGGATGGGAAGTAGAGTAACTGGGACATGATCCAGCGCCCAGGTGGGATGTTGGCACTTGGAGGATTAGCCAGTTGAGCTATCACACCAGTCCTTGGAAATGCTTTGTGATTGGAAATGTCCTTGGTCCAACCTGTCTTCCTTCCAGCATTTTGGAGGAAGTAGTGCCACAGTCAGGGTGATGGTTAAGGTTCTGCTGTTGGCTGGAAGGTAAGGCCCCAGGATAATCCTAGGTTCGTGAGTATTGGCATGAGAAAGAATCTCTGCTCTTTTTCAGTTTCCCGGGCAGACAGAGGGCAATTCCCAGGAGCTGTCAGGGGCCCAGTGGTTCTTGGAGGCTCTTTAATGATATTTCTAGCAGGTGTGAGTTGGGCCTAGCCTTACTATGGCTGCATCCTTCCTAGGCACGTTAGTAAGCTGGGAAGTGGAGGTGACAGTTCCTGGGCTCCTTGGAGCTCCCTGTCAAGACGGGCCCTGGGAAGGCAGTTGTGGTGGCTCAAAGGGGAGGATCCCCACTGCCCACATGGGGAACCTAGATTGCAGCACTGGCTCCTGGCTGTTGCAGGCATGTGGAGAGTGAAGCAGCCAGATGAGAGCTGGCTGTATCACTATCGAATAAATAGATAAGTTTGAGGAGATAGGTTTAAATCCCCTAGTGAGCGTGGAAAAATGGTTTAGGGTCAGCACGCTTCCCTAACAAGGGCTAGGCCTGCAGGTGTCTCTGTTAGAGGCTAAGCCCAGCACCAGAAAACAAAGGCATCCACACTCACAGGGCTGCTCTCTGCTTCTCCTCCAGCATCCAGTTGACCACAGTAGAAGCTCTCTGGGAGGAGGTGAGAGTGCAGAAGTGCCTGGAGGGTGGACCCCCCACTTTCCCCCAGGGCCACCCCTGCAGGGGGCTCCACCCTGTGAACAGCAGCATGAGGAGCTGTCAGCTAGCAGCAGGCTCTGAGGTTCCTGGCAGGCTGGCCTCTGATCCCAGGAGGCATGGGATGGCGAAGCTGGAGTCTGGGTCTCCATGAGGAAGGGGCCAGAGCTCTCCCCCAGGCTCCGGCTGGGAAGTAGAGGAGTGAGGTTTATGAAACCTCTGGAAGTTCCCATCTCACCTGCCTTGACCATGCCCTGGCCTGGCACTTCCAGCTGGGGGTGGGCAGCTTGGGCCTCTCTGCAAGTGTGGAATCATCATGAATTTTTAATTCAAGCCTGAGACTGTCCATTGCGACTGCTGCTCTCCAGTGGACCCATTTGTTTCCTGCTCCTAGGCCAGGCAGAAGGCAGCGTCTGTTAGCCTCTGCCCCCTCTGTAACAAAAACTGAGGCCGGGCCTTTTTCCAAGACAGCCCTTGAACTTGAACCTCATTAGCAGTCAAGTCGTGCTGCACCTCACAGGATATTTGTGCTCCCTGTAGTTCCCCTCCTGCTAAGGGCAGACACTCAAGTGTTTAATGGGCTTGGCTTGTTGGGCCCAGGCAGCCAGAAGACTGCAACAGGAGAAGGCCTGCTCTAGCTCCATGGGGGTTTGAGGCTAGGTGGCAGGGCTCCAGGCAGGGAATGACCTCTGCTTCCCCCAACCTCCTGGGAGCTCCTGGATGTGCGCCTGGCACCGGCAGTCCTTCTGATGGTTGTATCCTATCTCTAAAGGCCTAGGGACCCTCTCCTTATTCCATAAGACAGGTTTCACGTAAGTCCCTACTTTCAGGGCTGAGGGGTTGTGGCATTGCAGGTTGGGCCGCCTGCATCCCACATCAGAGCACCTGACTCGAGTCTCTGGGCTACTCCGTGTTTCAAAATCCACATTCCTGAGAGGCACCAGAAGATGGTCCAAGTGAGTGCATCTCCACCTCGCACACGGGAAACCTGAATGTAGCTCCCAGCTCTGGGCTTCAGCCTGGCTTAGTCCTGTCTGTTGTAGACATCTGGGGAGTGAACCAGAGGATGGAAAATCTCTTTCTCTGTTGCTCTTTCAAGTAGATGAAAATCAACATTAAACTCTCTTGTGCCTCGCTTCATCGCTCGGGCTCTCGGCCTCTGGCATTGCTGTCTTGTTTCCCGCGGAGGACTCCGAGCACAGAGGTAGCCCCTGAATGTGGCCTCTGTATTCCTCACCCTCTGTTCACTGCCTGGGTGAGTCAGTGAAGATGCAAATGCTAGGCTGTTTTGTATTGTTTTTTAAGATTTATCTTATTTTTATTGGAAAGTCAGGTATACAGAGAGAGAGGATGATCTGTTCACCAGTTTACTACCCAAGCGGCCGAAATGGCTGGACCTGTGCTGATCCAAAATCATGAGCCCAGAGCCTCTTCCAGGTCTCCCACGCAGGTGCAAGGTACCAAAGCCTTGGGCCTTAACTGCTTTCCCAAGCCACAAACAGGGTGTTGGATGGGAGGCGGGGCCACCAGGATTAGAACTGTCACCCATATGGGAACTCTGTGCATGCAAGTTGAGGTTTTAGCCACTAGGCTACTGCGCTGGGCCCACTGTTTTGTATTTCTAACTTGTGTGCCTTCAAGAAGAGTTCCAGGAGAGGTGAAGCCTTTGCATACTACTCGCATTCATGGAACGTGGGCAGAGAAGCCAGGAAAAGGTGAATTACTTTGTGCATGTTTGCAGTTTTATAAGTGTGTGCAGGTTGTTTGTCCCATGTCTCTGTTTGTTCCCCAGCTGGGGAAGCTGGGACATCCATGAGTGGTTGCTTAGTAGTGTTTAGGAAGGTGTGACTCCAGACGTGGTGGTGATTTCTAGAGTGTAGCAAGTGTTGCTGTCACCATGCTTGGCTAATAAAGACTCCTTCATACATCCTAAAACAAACAAATATTTTTAAAAAAGGCAATCTCTGTCTTCTGCTCCCCTCCACCAGCACTAGAACAATCTCCATCATCCTTTTCTCCTCTTCTCCTGACCTCTGGACATGCAGGTGGGGTGGTATGGGGCAGAGGGGAATAGGGAGGCAGGAGAGGCTTCTCCCAGCTGCATCTAGGGAAACAGAACACTACAGACAGGTAGGGACAGGTCGAAATCTGATATTTCCCACAAGCTGTGGAAGGTATCTCATTGGTGAATTTTTTTGGTTTTATTATTTTCATTTTTTTTGAAAGCCAGAGAAAGACAGAGATGGATCTTCTGCAAGAACAGCTGGGGTTGGGCTGGACCAAAATCAGCAGCTAGGTACTCCATCTGGGTCCCTCACTTGGTGGCAGGCACCCCCAAATACTTGAACCATGATCTGCTGCCTCTCACAGTGCACATTAGCAGGACACTGGAACGGGAAGCTGAGCCAAGATCCCAACGCAGGCACTCAGATAGGGAAATGTGGGTATCCCAAGTGGCGCCTTCATGGCTGCACCAATTGCCTGGCCTGTGCCACAGGTTTTTCTCTCTATTCTTCAAACCCAGCTCATCACCCTAGAACCAGGGCCATGGGAAGCCTTCTGGACTTGGTTCTCCAACTTTCCACTTTTGCCGAAAAGGGGCTCCTTCTCTGAAAGCCTGACTCTGAGTCCACCACCCCTTTTCAGGGGACATTTTGGGCCTCTTACTGCCTCAGTGCCTACCAAGTCCAGAGGAACTGGCAGGTGCGTGGCCCGCACAGTGGCCCAGGATGCCTAGCCAGCAGGTGGTCCTGGATTCCCCTCATCCTCCTTCTCCAAAGTCACGTGCTCTTCCTGGAGACCCACGCCAGCGTCCCTGGGCTCTCCCCGCACCATGAGGCAGGTAGGCAGCCAGGAGTGGCCAGCGTATTTTAATTTGTTGTTTGATGATGGTAAATAAAGAGACCTTGGGAAAAAGAGGGACAGAACAACTGCACCAGGCGTCCCCCTGCTGGCCCCGCCCCTGGCCGTGGGCTTTCTGGAGGAAACAGAGCGCTCTTGTTCTTGCACGGCCCTGCCTGCATCTCTGGCCGAAGGGTTCGAGGTTCACCCTCCGTTCACCCCCATTAATCACCCCAGCAGCTAAACATAACCCAGCCCCCTCAGGCCCTTTCTCTTCTTCTTGCCCTTAGTATTCATGGCGGGGCATTCCTCACTGCTGCGCCTCACAAAGACCCCTCCTCTGACATGAGGTCCCTCCCCCTCTCCCGCTCCCAGCCCGCGGGGCAGTGGGTACTGCTCACCCTTCCGGCTGTCTGCAGACTGCCAGCCCCTGCACCTGCCTGGCCCCACAGTCCCAGTCACCCTCAGGTGCTGCATCGCATCCCTGTGTGACACGTGGTCTGGAGCCGCTCCAGCATCCCCTGCCTGCCATCCTCCCTCCCTCCATGCCCAGCCACCTGTTAACCCCATCCCCCTCTCCGCCAAACCGCGTCCCAGGCCCTTCCTTCTGGCCTTGAGAGACCAAACAGTTCATGTAGTACAACCACTAAGAGCATGTGTTTGGGGCTTCAGACCCCAGGCCTGGCACTTTGCTAGTGGTCCAGCTTTGGGTCCACAACTCTGTATAAAAGTGGACGTGCCCACTGACCGTAAAGAGTGGCTGTGTAGATCAGAAGAAACTTTATTTGCATAGATCCAAGCATTCAGCAGGAGCTTGATAAATGGTGGTTATTAATATCAGAAGGCTCTTGTGAAGAGAGAAAGAGCTGCTCTTCGAATTCCAATAAAAGCCAAGGAATTGCCCTCTCCACCACCTGCGGGAGGGCCAAGAGGTACAGTCTTGCAGGGAAGCAGAGCCACTCACTAGGAAGCTGTACTCTCCCACTGACCCCAGAGGGGCTCAACACTATCCTCCTAGTGGGGAGGGAGGCAAAATAATCCCAAAGCCAAGGTGGGAGCTTGGCCCAGAAGTTCACATGCCAGTGAAGACCCTTCTGTTCGGTAGCAAAGTGCTGGGGCTCCAGCTCCTGACTCCAGCATCCTGCCGATGCATCTGTGAGAGGCAGCTGTGGTGGCCCAAGTAGTTGAACTCCTCCCACCCCTCATGGGAAACTGGTTCCTGTCTATTAAGGGCATTTGGAAAGTAAATCAGCAGGCGTGAGCATGCCTTCTCTCCGGGTGTCCCTCAGATAGACACATTTTTAGAAACATTTTTAAATGCTGATGTCTGGGGTCTCATTCCAGAGATTTCAATGTGAGCAGCCTAGAGTAGGGCCTGGGTGTCTTGGGTTTTTTTTTTTTTTTTAAACTCCCTAAGTGTTGCTAATATGTAGGCAGGCCAAGGTTGCAATGGGCATTCCAGGAGGAGTTCCAGCAGAGGTGGAAGGAGGGCTGCCACTTCCCTTTGAGTCCACAGATGTGGGTATTCAGCTGAGAGCTCCCTCTCTACCTGGGTCTCACCAACCATGTAGCTTCTGTGAGGGAGGATGTCACTTAGGGTCTACATCGTGGACGTTCCAGAAGGTCCATTATTTTCATTCCCTTTGGCTGGTAGATTTTTTTTTTAAAAGATTTATTCATTCCATTACAGCCAGATATACACAGAGGAGGAGAGACAGAGGAAGATCTTCCGTCCGATGATTCACTCCCCAAGTGAGCCGCAACGGGCCGGTGCGCGCCGATCCGAAGCTGGGAACCTGGAACCTCCTCCGGGTCTCCCACACAGGTGCAGGGTCCCAATGCACTGGGCCGTCCTCAACTGCCTTCCCAGGCCACAAGCAGGGAGCTGGACGGGAAGTGGAGCCGCCGGGATTAGAACCGGTGCCCATATGGGATCCCGGTGCGTTCAAGGCGAGGACCTTAGCCGCTAGGCCACGCCGCCGGGCCCGATTTTTTTTTTTTAAAGTTATTTATTTAAAAGTCAGAACAAGAGAGAAAGAATCTCCCATCCACTGGTTTACTCCCCCAAACAGCTGCAAAGATCAGAGTTGAGCCAGGCTTCTTAGATGGGTGGTAGGGGCCTAGGCACTTGGGACATGAGCAGGGAGCCAAATCAGAACTGGAACAGCCAGGAATCAACTCAAACCAGTGCCCATATGGGATGTTGGCATCTCAGGCAGTGCCTTCACCTACTAGGTCACAAAACCATATGCTCCCGCCTCCTGTCAGGATTGAAAAGGGGACCATCTGAAAAGAGACAAGGAAATGGACAAACTGATTTCTTTCTTTTTTTTTTTTTTTTTTCTTTAGACAAACTGATTTCTTAGAGTTTCTGCTCCCATGAGAAAAGTATGTGGTCCCAAACCCGGAGCGGCAGCAACAGAGGCAGTCATCTGCCCCCGCCCTAGGGAAGTGGGGACAACTTGCAGGTGCATAGTAAATGCGGTTGCTACCTGGTTGCTACAATAATAGGCTGAGCAATTAGGATACAAGCTTCCAGGATCTTTTCCTGTATTTCCAAAAAGATAAATCACCCCCAGGAACAGAATCTGCATATTGTAATTAACTGATAAATATTTCATGCCTGATTCAAACTTTATCCTTTTCTATTTAATGGCCACCAAGTTGAGCACCAAGGAAGCCCGGAGACTGGGATGAGAGGGGGGTTGGGGCGGCTGCCCTGTCCATGGGAGAGGGAGAGTCTTCTCCCAGCTGCTTCCTGGTTTAGTTCCTGCCTACATTTCTTCAGAAAAGCGCCATTCACTTGCAGACAAGCAGGGTACAGGTGGCAGAGAGAGTCCCTGGGCTTGTTGGCCTCAGCTCTCACCTACTCCCACGGAGGCCAGGCTCTGGGGACCACATGGGCAATGTGAGCAGCGGACTTCGGAGGCCAGGGGCGCAGGGTCCAAATACGTGCTCAGTGCTGCCACTGGCTAGTCAAATTTGCACTGAAACTCAGTTTGTCCATTTGTAAAATAGACAGAGGATATTTTTAAATGTTTCAAATATTTAAATAAGACTTTAAGGTTTATTTACTTTTATTTGAAAAGCAGATTTACAAAGAGAATCTTCCGTCCACTGATTCACTTCCCAAATGGCTACAATAGCTGGAGCTGAGCTGATCTGGAGCCAGGAGCTAAGAGCTTCTTCCAGGTCTCCTGTGTGGGTGCAGGGTCCCAAGGACTTGAACCTTCCTCCGCTGCTTTCCCAGGCCATAAACAAAGAGCTGGATGGGAAATGAAGCATCCAGGATACAAACAGATAACCATATGGGATCCTGACACTAGCAGGTGGAGGATTAGCTAGTTGAGCCACCACGCTGAGCCACCAGCTGTTCCCTTGCAGACTGACCAGAGCCCAGGAGGCTGGTGATACAGGATACCCGTTATCATGCAGGCTAACGAGTCTCCATTAGTTACCATCCAGTTGCCAAGCCCTGGACTCCTTGCCTTGCCCAGCCCTAGCCAACGTCCAGGGCCCCTAAAATGTTGTGTGCTTATTATGCACATACTCAATGTCTTCTCATCTGACCATCACAACAGCTCTTGTCTGACCAGCTCCTTGTGTGAATGGAGGAGCCCAATTTGTACCTGTAGAAGTAAGTTATCTTGTCTGGGGTCACACAGCTAAATGGTTCGGTGAGGAGACGGCAGCTGATCATGTAGTTTCAGATTTGGGCTCTGGGCCAGCATTGTGGCATGGCAGGGTGCCTGTGAGGCTGGCACCCCATGTGGGTGCTGTTTTGAGTCCAGGCTGCTTCACTTTTTTTTTTTTTTTTTAAAGATTTATTTTATTACAAAGTCAGATATACAGAGAGGAGGAGAGACAGAGAGGGAGATCTTCCGTCCGAAGTTTCACTCCCCAAGTGAGCCGCAACGGCCGGTGCGCGCCGATCCGATGCCGGGAACCAGGAACCTCTTCCGGGTCTCCCACATGGGTGCAGTGTCACAATGCATTGGGCCGTCCTCGACTGCTTTCCCAGGCCACAAGCAGGGAGCTGGATGGGAAGTGGAGCTGCTGGGATTAGAACTAGCGCCCATATGGGATCCAGGGGCGTTCAAGGCGAGGACTTTAGCCTCTAGGCCATGCCGCCGGGCCCTACAAAGGCTGCTTCACTTTTGATCCAGCTTCTTGCTAATGCACTTTTTTTTTTTTTTTTAAAAAAAGATTTATTTATTTTTATTGAAAGGCAGATATACAGAGAGAAGGAGAGACAGAGAGGAAGATGTTCCATTCGATGGTTCACTCCCCAAGTGACCGCAACAGCTGGTGCTGAGCCAATCCGGAGCCAGGAGCTCTTCTGGGCTCCCACACGGGTGCAGGGTCCCAAGGCTTTGGGTCATCCTCGACTGCTTTCCCAGGCCACAAGCAGGGAGCTGGATGGGAAACAGTGCTGCCGGGATTAGAATCGGCGTCCATATGGGATCCCGGGGTGTGCAAGGCGAGGACTTTAACCACTGCGCTATCACACCGGGCCTGCTAATGCACTTTGAAAAATAGCAAAGGATAGCCCAGTAAGAAACTCCTGCCTTAAGCATGGCCTGGCCCTGCTGGCCACTGCAGCCATTTGGAGCGTGAACCAACAGATGGAAGATCTCTCTCTGTCTCTCTCTGGATATGTCTCTCCATCTCTCTCTGTAAGTCTGATGTCAAATAAATAACCAAATCTTCAAAAAACAAATTTGTATTTGGGTGTTTCACTAGTAGCTTCAAGATGTAGCCTAAGCTACTTAACCTCTCTCAGCCTCAGTTTGTTCTTCTGTAAGTTGGAACTGTAAATCATAACTCCATGAAATGTAACTGTAAAAGCGAGTAAGAAGCCTGTGGGCAGTGTACAGCCCAGCCCTGGCTAATGGCAAGAGCCCAGTAAACCCACGTCATCGTTGTCATCATCATTGTCATACCGAGCTGCAGGTCAGGGCCACCGTGAGCAGCTCCTGTTCTAGGGGTGACCGGATTGGTATCTAGAGGCTACAGAGCTGCTCTCCCACCTCCTCCGCCCTCTGCCCCTAGCACACACTTCAGTACCCAGGACTTGGGAAAAAGGGCCACTAAGTAGATTAAGACTCCATTTCTGGAATTAAATCAAAACTCAGGACTAACCCAATTTGGCTTCTGATGAGAGGGAAAGGTTAAAAGGGAGTGAAGAGGCCTCTGGGTGGGCTCGCAGAGTCCCAGTTGGTTGACTCTGGGTCCCTACCCACATAACACCTCCTCCCCTATAACACCCAGGCCCAGGCTCTGATGCCCTGGGGCTGGAGGAGTGAAGGTGGGCACCAGGCAGGGCAACTGTCTAGGACCCCTAGGTTCTCACATTGCTTCAGCCCAGCTGGGATGGCAAGGGTCCCAAGACAGAAGGGGGTAGGTGGGACTGGTAGGTGCACCTCAGTGGCCAGGGCAGGAGGCCTGCCCTGGGGAAAGACCTGAGCCGCCCGGTGAGCTCTCTGCAATGCTGGCTGAGTCCTGGCACTGCCCGCTCTTCTCGGATGTATTTATTAACCAAAAGGCTGATATATTCGTGCAGACACTCCTGTTGTAAGTGGCCCCATGGAGCTCTTACTCAGCTCCCGAGTTCAGCCCACGTTATTCTGGGCACTGTAAACTAAAGAGGAAAAATCGATTTCCACTTAAGGGAGAGCAGTCATTTTGCTCTGTATTTTCTCCTGGGCTCCCCGGGCTCCATTCAGGCTTTAAAAAGGTGGTGAGAACACGAGGACTGGGTAAACTGAGGTTCCAGGAGATGAGGAGCTGGCGGTTTGACGCCAAGGAGGATGCCAGGGTCTTGGGGTAGGGGCAGGAGAAAGGGCTGGGAAAGCCCAGCTGGGCCTTGACCTGGGGGCGTCCCCTTTCCCAATGCTCTGAGCAATGGCCCACGAGCCTGGAAGGCAGGCGCTGCCGTGGAGGGAGAGACTCGCCAAACAGCGGGGCCTGGGGCGAGAGCGTCGCCAGCGCGTCCTCATTCTGCGATTACTGTCAGGGGACCATCCATCAGCGCCGCCTGGGACGCCGGGGCCAGACTGCCCGCCGCCCGCCTGGGTCTCTCCAGATCGCATTAGCGCGGGCCCAGGGCGCAGGGCGGCACCAGCGGGAAGGGACCGCAGAGGCCCGGGCCAACCGGGAGGCTGGGGTAGTGGGATGGTGGGGGTGGCACCTTGATGGGGCCACTGCGGAGGCAAGGGACAGACTAGGCTGTCTGAGGATCCTCATCTTCCCGATATCTGTGCTCTGAGGTCTAAGGTTAATGAGGGGGACACCACAAGAACGGTGGGTGGGGCGGGGCAAGGGGGCCGGCCCAGGATGCAGAAAGCAGAGGGGAGTGAGGGCACCCTAAGACCCTACAGTGATGGCAGGAGTTTCCACAAGCAGAAAAGGATGAGGCACCTGCGGACAATGTCCGGGGTGTGTAGAAAGCCAGATGGTGTGTGTGTGTGTGTGTGTGTGTGTGTGTGTGTGTGTGTGTGTGTATAGAGATGGGGGTTAGGCGGGAAAAGAAAGCGCCAGGAATGGCAGAGAGAATGGGAAAGAACAGATGAGCAAGCAGGGAGCTGGGAAAGCACAGATGGTCACCGGTGGGGAGAACTCTCAAGCGATGACCGCACTGCAGTCCCCCTCATTTTCACAGGTAAACAAACTGAGCTGGAAGTGGGGAATCCCTTCTCTCAAGTCCCCCTGCAGCTGCTGACCATGCTTCCAACCCCAGCCCCCCACAACCCACCACTCATTTATTCTACTCAGGTTCCATGCTGTGAGCATCTGCTCTGCGCTGGGTACTGGGGCTACCGAGCTGAGATGGAACAGGATCGGGGCCTGCCCACCAGCAGCTGTGTGCTGTGAGGACAGAGGGCCCCAGTGCCCACTTTCCCTAGAAAGTGGCTGCCTGAACCTCACTGCTCCTAGACACCCTGCTCTGCTCCACCCACTGCCCCATGGAGTGTGCATGCCCTGGGAGGGCCCTGCCTTCTTCCCACAACTTCCCCAGGATCTGAGGCAGGCCAGCCTGTCCCCACACCCCAAACCAACAAGCAGCGTCCTGTCTCCTTGGGGAGAGTTGCCGTGGCACCAATGTGAAGGAGTCCTACAGTGCTTAACCATGAAGAAGTGCTTCCAGACCCACAGCCTGGGAGTTTTTTTTTTCTTTAGATTGATCGATTTACTTATTTGCAAGGCAGAGTGACAGAGAATGAGGGACATGGAGAGGTGGTCCTCCTGCTGCCTCACTCCCCCAAAAGGCCGCAGCAGCCAGGTCTGGGCAGAAGCCAAGGGCTTCTGAGTCACCTACGTGATGGCAGGGACCCAAGCGTTTGGGACACCCTGCTACTGCCTACCCATCACATGTATTCAGCATTCACAGGGAGCTGAATCAGAAGCAGAGGCAGGACTCAATCCTGGGAATACGGGCTGTGGGCATCCCACACTGCGGCTGAGCCCCCTGTGCCACAATACCCTCCCCGGGGCTGTACTGATTGGCTGGTTGCTGCGAGGGCTTTAAAGCAGCTGTGGTCTCCTAAGCGTGGGCCTGGCACCAGACTTTGCCTCCTCAGTCAGGGTCTCCGGATGCTCTGCATGCGCTGGGGATTCCAGACCCTGTCCTTGCCTGTGTATGTGTGTGTGTGAGTGTGTGTGCATGTGTGTGCACTCCAGACAGGGACACACTGACATCTTACTGGCTTCCTCCCCAGTTGCTGCCAGCTCTGCCACCTTGGGAGACCCCTGAAGTCTTTGCTTTGCAGCTCCCAGATCATTTCGTGTGTCTCCTTGGCACAGAGAACACAGCGTCTGAGCCATTCTAGTTCTCACTGACCCTCTGCAACCTCTCTCCAAGTTCCCTAACAATGAGGAAGTGCCTCCTCGTGTCTAGCCTTGACTCCACCTTGGTGTCAGTGTTCTTGGGTTAATTGACAGGGTAGAAGCCGCAAGTTTCTGTTTGTAAACAGCTCTCCTTTCTAGCGATGCTCACCTGGTTCTCGGTGCCCACGCGGGGTGTGATGACAACTCCCACCAGTGTCTCTGGAGATGTCTTCTTGTGTGAAACAAGCTCCAATACCCACTTTATATGTGTGAGAGTGATGGTGGTGGTGTGGGTTTCCAAATCCCCAGATGTTAGCCTCTGTACTGATTCCCAAACAGGCACAGGACTTAGGAAAGTAGAGAAATGAGCAGAGCTGGGACAAAATTAGCTTCTAACTCTTCCTTCCTTTTAAAAGATTTATTTACTTTTATTTGAAAGGCAGAACTACTGAGAGAGAAAGAGAGATGAAGATAGGGATATTTTATTCACTGTTCACTCCCTAAGTGGCCACAACAGTAAGAGCTGGGTCAGTCCGAAGCCAGTAGCCAAGACTTCTTCCACGTCTCCCAGATGGGTGCAGGGGCCCAAGCACTTGGACCATCCTCTGCTGCTTTCACAAGCACACTAGTAAGAAGCTGGATCTGAAGTGGAGCAGCTGGGACCTGAACCGGTACCAATAAGGGATGCCAGCAATGTAGGCAGAGACTTAGCTTACTGTGCCGCAGAACTGGCCCTCAGCTTCTGCTTCTTACCCCCTTGCTGTAGGCCCCCATGTCCAGGGATGAGGCCATGAGAATAAGAGAAGTAGCCACTTTCAGAGTTCCAAAGAGCTGCTGCCAAATTCCAACAGCATTCCTCCTCCTGCTCACAGCAGTGGGATGCCATGGGGAGACGTTCCAAATGAAAAGTAGTTTCTGCAGCCCCTGATACTTCATCCAGAGCTGAATGTGTTGTCCCCTGCCCCGGGGTGGTGTGCTGGGAGGCAGGCAGGAAGCTAGCAGCAGATTGAAAGACCCCCTCGCAGGCCCTGCCAGCCCAGAAAGGCATCCCAGGAAGGAGGCCTTGGCAGTCAGTGTCGCTTGCGTCTTGGTTCTAACTTCACGGACATTATTTCATGCTGTCCCCACTGCCAAGTTCAGCGCCTGGCACAGCACACATGCTTGTTGTACAAATGGATGAGTGGAAAGGCATGGGAGGAAGGTCAGGATCCTCAATTAGAGAAGAAGTAACAGAGGCCCGGAAAGGTTAAGTGACTTGCTTAAGGTCGCATGCCTCATAAGAGGCAAGGCCAAGCTTCAATGGAGAGCCACTTTGGTGGCGAGAGGTGGGAGGAAAGAAGAGAGAAAATAAATACTGTATCAGGGGACAGAGGGGGGAGCCCTGGGCAAGACGCAATGGAAGACCGCACGGCTTATAAGAGAACTCCCTGAAGGTGAATTTGCAGTGTTTCAGATGACAAGGAAACACCAGAGCGCAGGTCGGCTTTTGACACCCAGTGGAGGAAGCCGACACTGGCAGTCTGGACGTCTAAGCCCCATCCCTTTGCTGGCTTCAGGTGCTGTGTGATACAGGCCAGCCATGCCTTCTCTGAGCCCCTAGAGAACGGCTTTCTCAGATGATGAACTGGAGCGGTTAATCCCAAGCAGGAAGGGCCAGATCATTGTCCCTGGAGAACAAACTAGGCGTCAGTTCCCACGGCCCTAGATCTATTTGTTGTTGTGGTCACTTGTGTTATATTTTAATTATTCCGTTTTCTTTGAATAGGAAATGCATGTACATGGTTCAAAACTCAAAATGCACCAAAAGTTAAACAGTGACAAGTAAGTCTCCCTCTCTTCCTTCAGAATGCCCAGGCCACCTGGGTCCCCTGTCTGTTACCACTACTGCTGCCTTGTAGAACCTTTGAAAGACATCTTCTGCTTCTCCTGGCTTGCGCTTCGATGTCTCCACAAAGCCGGGTTGAGTGCTGATGTTTTGGGGAGACTTGGGGAAGCATTCTGGAATAATGAATACTTTGGGTTTCCTCTCAGCAGCCTGGTCAGGTGCAGCAGCAAAGCTAGTGGCTGCAGCCTCTGCAGGTGCGGGTAGCATGCACAGTGCAGGGCGCTTGTTCCCCCCCCAACACTTCCACCCCAGGGCCCCACAGACACACAGGTCTTCCATGTGCAGCTGGCAGGGGTAACAGAGAACAAGACATGGAGCTTGCCCTTTCCCACAAGTGGCTCCCGCCATTGCGAGTCTCTGCCTCTGGCTCCTTCAGCTTCAGGTACAGCTCGTGGCTTTGCACTCGGCCTCCTCTGTGGGGACAAGCAGTCCCAGGACCCTGGACCCCTGTTGCCCCTAACACACACACTTCTTCTACTCTCTCTTCGTCCCCCAGGGTTTTTTTTCTGTAAACTTCTCTCTCTTTTTTAATTTATTTTATGTGAAAGGATGATTTATAGATTTATAAAAGAGATGTAAAGAGATCTTCCATCCACTGGTTTACTCCCCAAATAGCCTCAAAAAGCAGAGATGGCCAAAGCTAGCAGCCAGGAGCTTCTTCTGGGCATCCCACGTGGATGCAGTGGCCCAAGCACTTGAGCCATCTTCCATTGCTTTCCAAGATCATAAGCAGGGAGCTGGATGGGAAGTGGAACCACTGGGACTCGAACTGGTGTTCATATGGGATGCTTACTATGCCATAGTACTAACCTCCACCCTGTGCTCTCCCAGCCGCCCTCTGCTCACTTTGAGCGCCCAGAATATCCTCCACTTCCACCACCTCCTTCTTGCTTTGCGTGACATTGTCCCCACAGAGCACTTTGATCATGATGACCAGGAAATCCCAATGGAAGCCAAGTCCACCACAGTCATGCAGTAAACATGGCCCAGTTCCTCTGCAACTATACCCCTTCATCTTTAGTGATGCCTTAGCCATTTATTTAACAGTAGTTTCAATGTCTGAAACAATTCTTTCTTTTTTTGAGATGAGAAAGAGCAAGGAAGTACTCTTCTGTGCCAGTTCACTTCTCAGATGCCCACAGCAGGCAGAATTGGGCCACACTCAGCCTGGAACTTGCATGTGCATGGCAGGGACCCATAAACTGGAACCATCAGCAGCTGCCTTGCAGGTGCATTTTAGCAGGGAGCAAATCAGAAGCAGAGGCAGGACTCAAATCCGGGTACTCTGACGTGGGATGAGAGCATCACCCCAACCAGTGGCTTACCCACTGTACCAAGTGCACTCCATCCTCACCACCAACCCTGCTCTTTTTTTTAATGAGTCTTACTTATTTTTATTGGAAAATCAAAAACACAGAGAGGAGAGGAGACAGAGAGGAAAATCTTCTGTTCGTTGATTCACTCCCCAAGTGGCCACAACTGCTGAAGCTGAGCCAATCCAAAGCCAAGAGCCAGGAGCTTCTTCTGGGTCTCCCATGTGTGTGCAGGGTCCCAAGGCTTTGGGCTGTCCCAGGCCACAAGCAGGGAGCTGGATGGGGAAGTGGAGCTTCCGGGACACGAACCAGTGCCCATATGAGATTCTGGCATGCGAAAGACAAGGACTTTAGCTGCTAGGCTGCTGCGCCGGACCCGCCAGCTCTGTTCTTGCCTGCGTGCCTAGAACCTTATCTATGAGCTGCTGGGAACTAAGGCTCAGGTGAATCCTGAGCCCATGCTGAATCTGGCTGATCTCTTCCTTTGCATTCATCCACTGGGCACCAAGTTTTGCTGCAGGCCCTGGCTATATACAGGAGGGGGTGGAAGAGCAGAATTGGGGATGGCTCTCATTTGGGTGGTGGGAGAAGTAGGTGCCAAGCCATTTACGCAGTGCCTGCATGAGTTGAGCAGGCCCCAGCCTTTGGATATGCTGACAGATTCCACCATCTTGCTCTCCTCCTTCTCTGGTCATGTTTTCTCTTCCCCTGTGGGGACCCCTTCGCCATGCCCCTGGCAGGGGACTGGCCCCTGTGCCATCCCAGGTAGCAGACTGACAGACCGCCGCATCACCTCCCGCAAGATCTCAGATGGAAGGCTGGAGTGCCAGTGTGCAGAGGCTGTGATGGACAGTTAGGGCGGGTATGCGCCTGGAGGGCTCCACTCCAACCTTAATCTGCTCACCCTGCAAAGAAGTCATAAGCAGCTCTTAAAAACATGTGAAGACCAAAGCAGCTGCGTGTGTGTGTGTGTGTGTGTGCAGAGCCCAAGACAGCTACTTAACAGGGGGCCCCCCAGCCTTTGATTCCTGCACTCCGCACCTTGCCCTCTCCCCCATCTGCCTGTTGGCCAAGATGCTGTTTAAATCACACTCACATCCTATAAACATTTCACTTAAAATGCCATCCGCTGCTTCAGAAATTCATCCATCACCAGCTTGGGGTGTACTGGCGGAGCTGTGGGGAGATGACTCCCCAGCTCTCTTGCCTGCCCCCACCCCAGAGTCTCAGGTTTCAGCTGCAAGGCTGACTTTCCCTCTGCGGCTTAACAGGGCAGTCCTGTGCTGCAAGTATTTGCAACATCACCATGGCCAGGCTTGGTGCACACGCAGCCTGGTGCCCCCGACACTTTGTTTTACTAAACTCAATAAATGGACTGCTGCTTACCATCTGCCGTTTCTGCCTCCTCTGTGTTTCTGGTGGTGTCAGGGAGGCGTGGGCGTGTGGAACAACTGGGGTTTGGACCAGGCCAAGAGTTTAAAAAGAACTGATGGGTAGAGAACAGAGAGGTGGATGGATTCAGGGTCAATGTAAGGAAGAGCTGAGGAAAGGGCAGTGGACATTGCTCTGAAGTGAAGCATTTTTATTCTTTCAGAATTATTTCATTTATTTGGAAGGTAGAATTACACATTGAGAGAGAATCTTTCCCACTGGTTCACTCCCCAAATGGCTGTGATGGCCAGGACTGGGCCAGTCTGAAGCTGGGAGCTGGGATCTTAGTCGGGGTGTCCTGTGTGGCTGGCAGGATCCTGAATATTTGAGTCATGGCTGCTGCATGCCAGAGTGCCCACTAGCAGGAAGCTGGAATTGAGAGTGGAGCTGGGGCTCGAATTTGGGCACTCAGACATGGGACACAGGTGTCTCCACCAGGATCTTAACCAATGAGGCCAAACAGCTGCCACAAGGACTGGACAAGGTCTTGCCCTCCTCCGCCTTTTTCTCCCCACTGCCACAGCCAACCACTCCGTTCCTAAAGCAGGCATCACCTGGCCAGTTGGTGCTGCCTCCCCCAGACCGGACCCAACTCCTTCCCTCCCCATCCTGCTAGGTGAGTGCTAGGGAGAGCCCAGGAGAGGGACTGCAGGCAGGTAGGGCAACTTCAGGGCTGAGCTCAAGCTGGGGCCTGCAAGGGGCAGAAGACCCAGTCTGTGGGTGTTAGGGAACGCCCCTTATATAAACCAAATGAAAAGTTCTAAGGGGAGCATGTGACTCCATAAAATAAAGGGACATAATTGGGAGCGATATCTAATTTATCTATTGAATGCCTCCTACGTACTCTTTTATCACTTAGATGGACAGAATATAATTGGTGTGCTGAATGCCATCAATCTCGGGGCCTGGGCTTCCTGTGCTGGCTACACCTATTACTGTCAGATTATGACACTGTAATACCAAGATCAATGACATTTTAAATGTGCTCCAGTTATGGGCAATTGCTGACAATAAAAACAGTGACAAATTGATGAAACTTGGGCAACGATGATGTGGTGTCAAAAATAAACCATAAATAATCCGCTTTCCAAACCAGGAGAAGGTGTCTGGGACAACCAGCTGAATGAGGAAGAGCCCAGGGAGAGGAGGCCCTGGCCAGCTGTGGAGAGACCCTGCCTAGGTCAGAATCCTCCCTCCAGGCTGCTCAGTGAGGCCCCATGGGCAGGATGAACAGGCACCCTGGGCTGAAGGCCTGGGGTCCTTTTGGAGAGAAAATTTCCATTGCTGAGGCTTGGATATGGGGGATAGGGGACATCTGCGGGGAAAGGTCACCACCAAGTTCACCGAGAAGCTGATGGCTGGTCTTTGAACATCTCACCCATATTGAGGAGTTAGGGGTAGATTGGCTGAGTCAAAAGTCACACCAGCCAATGGTAAGGCTAGAGAGATTCTAGCTGGCTGTTATGGGGCAGGGCAGGATGGGGAGCTGGGAAGGTAGACTTGCATCTTCCCCGCCCCTGCCGCACTATTCCAAGTGCTTTTTATCTCCTGGCCTAGATGGCTCCCCACCTGTTGAAAGTAACTTTTTAAAAAAGATTTATTTTTTATTGGACAGACAGATAAAAGGAGAAGAGGAAAGACAGAGAGGAAGATCTTCCTTTTTTTTTTAAGATATATTTTATTTTTTATTACAAAGTCAGATATACAGAGAGGAGGAGAGACAGAGAGGAAGATCTTCCATCCGATGATTCACTCCCCAAGTGAGCTGCAACAGCCGGTGCTGCGCCGATCCGAAGCCGGGAACCAGGAACCTCTTCCAGGGCTCCCACGAGGGTGCAGGGTCCCAATGCATTGGGCCATCCTCGGCTGCTTTCCCAGGCCACAAGCAGGGAGCTTGATGGGAAGTGAGCTGCCAAGAATAGAATCGGTGCCCATATGGGATCCTGGCATATGCAAGGCGAGGACTTTAGCTGCTAGGCCATGCCGCTGGGCCCAGATCTTCTGTCTGTTGATTCACTCCCCAAGCGGTCACAACAGCTGGAGCTGAGCCAAGCCAAAGCCAGGAACCAGCAGCCTCTTCCAGGTCTCCCATGCTGGTTCAGGGTCCCAAGGGTTTGGGCCATCCTCTTCTGCTTTCCCAGGCCACAAGCAGGAAGCTGGTTGGGAAGCAGGGCAGCCAGGATTAGAACCAGTTGTAATATGGTTCACACCCCAAGTGGCTACAACAGCCAGAACCAGAAGCCAGGAGCAAATCCAAAGCCAGGAACTTCTAGGACTTACATGTATGCACAGGATCCCAAGGTTTTGGCCATTCTCTACTGCTTTCCCAGGCCACAAGCAGGGAGTTGGATGGGAAGTGGAGCAGCCGGACACACACTGACGCCCATATGGGATGCCAGTGCTTAAAAGTGGAGAATTAACCAGTTGAACATTGTATCGGTTCCTTGTATGAACTTTAGAAGACTCTTCATATCATTTGGAACAGTGGTAGCAAAACATAGCCAAAAAAATCACATGGAGAAGGGACTTTTTGGGGGCCACACCTCCAGCACCTCTTCCCAGGTATGAGTGCCCACTGGAGTGGCTGCCTGCTGGGGGTGTCGCAGACTGTAAGAGGAGCCTCTCCAGGGGTCAGCACTGGGTACTGACTCTGTTTGGGATGCCCACATCCCATGTTGGAGGGCCTCAGCTCTTCCTCTCCTTCTCTCTCTCTCTCTCCTTCTCTCTCTCTCTCTCTCTCTCTTCCCCTCACCTTTGAAATAAATAAATGCTTTTTTTTAAAAAAAAAAAAAAAACTTGTCATAAAATATCCAAACAAATACTACACCATCTTTTCATTGTCCCACTGTTTCAGAATTACATTTTCTTTTCATTTGACTTTTCATTTTCTTTCATTTGATTTGAAAGGCAGACACACACACAAAATCAGCTCTTCCATCCACTGGTTCACTCTTCTAATGCCTGCAGCAGCTGGGCTGCGCCGAACTCCTGCTCTTCCTAAACTTTCTCTGTTGTCTGTTATTTATGTGAAACACAAAGAAATCTGCCACCCTCTGGTTCACTCCCCAAATGCCTATACCTGCCAGTCTCAGGCCACATTGAAACCAGGAGCCAGAAATTCATTCTGAGGCAGGGACTCAGCCGCTTGAGCCATCTGTTGCCCCCTAAGGTACATATGAGCAAGAAGCTGGAATTGGGAGGAGAGGTAGAGCTCGAGTCCAGACACAACCGGCATGGGATGCAGGTGTCCCCAGGTGTGTTTTACCTGCTACCCCCAACGACTCCTGTTTCTTTTGAATTGTAAGTGCCCTGCAGTCAGCGTTGCATAATGTTTCTAATGATGATGAAATGCTGTTGCCCGGTGATGTCACAGCCATCTTGGTTTGTACAAGTGTGCTCTGTGATGTCCTCACAGCAATGGAATCAGCTACCGACACGTTGCTCAGGTCTCGCCATCATTAAGTTGTAATTGTAGGGAAATTGAACAGCTCTACAGGTGGAAAAGGAAAAGGGCAGGTGCCCGGTGTGGTAGCCTAGTGGCTGAAGTCCTCGCCTTAAACACGCAGGGATCCCATATTGGGCACCAGTTCTAATCCCAGTGGTCCTGCTTCCCATCCAGCACCCTGCTTGTGGCCTGGGAAAGCAGTTGAGGACAGCCCAAAGCCTTCGGACCCTGCACCAGTATGGGAGACCCGGAAGAGGCTCCTGGCTTTGGGTTGGCTCAGCTTCAGCTGTTGTGGCCACTTGGGGAGTGAATCAATAGACTGCTATGTCTCACCTCTTCTCCTTATATCTGACTGTCCAATAAAAATAAGTCTTAAAAAAAAAAGGAAAAAGGAAAAAGTGTCTGCAGCAAGAAGAGTCCTGGTTGGCTGGACCAGTCCTGTGGCTTTGGAGAGCGACTATGGAGTCTCCATTCATGGCAAGTGGCTGTCCACACGACCTGATGCTCTGACCTTTAGAGCTGTGCTCCCTGTGGGATTCTGGGAGGTGTTCTCTGCAGGGTGTGCTGGTCTGACACAAATGAGCCTGCTTTAAGGGTTATTAGGTTGGTCTTTTGGTCACCTAGGATTGGACCCAAGGAAAAGGATCATCCCAGTGGCTCTCACCATACCATCTGGCTACAGACTCCTGCCAAGGTGATTCCAAAGATTTTCCCCTCCATCTACTCCATTGCTCCATAATATTTAAAATTCTCGGAATAAAGAGTAAATCTGAATTACAAATATGCCTGAAAATGGAGCCAAGTGACAGATTTAGGACAATCCTGTTTCTTTTTGTTTCAGTGAAGATTCGCTTGTTTACTTGAAAGAATTACAGGGAAAAAGAGAGAAAGACAGATCTTCCATCCACTGGTTTCCTTCTCAAATGGTTGCAACAGCCAGGACTGGGTTGGGCTGTAGCGACGAGCCAGGAGCTCCTTCTAAGGTCTCCCATGTGGGTACAGGGGCATAAGCACTTGGGCTATCCAAGTGCATTAGCAGGATGCTAAATTGGAAATGTGGCAACTGGGACTCAAATTCGTGTCCCTACGGGATGCCAGCATTACAGGCAGTGGCTTTACCTGCTACATCACAAGGCCAGCCCAGAGCTATATTGATGCCAGCACCACAGGCGGTGGCTTAACTTGTTATGCCCAAAAGCTCCATCCCTAAAAGAAGGGCATGCCTCACCTTACCAGATGGAACACAAAGGAAAGTGACCCCTTTGGTTTCTGGAGAGGAGCACTGGGGGTGATAATGAAGGGGGAACATGCCACTGACCCATAGCCAAAGAGCTCCAAGGCCAAGTTCCTGGAAGGTCTGGAGAAGCTAGAAAGAGAGCCAAAGACAGAGAAGGACGGAGTCCATTCAGGATTTCGGAGCTGGGAGCAACAGGAAGAGGGAAGCGGTTCTGGGGTGCCAGGTGCGGCCACAGGGGTTGTAGGAGATGCAGAACTGACTGGGTGGAGATGTAAGACAGGAGACTGAGCATGGTGACTCAGGGGCAGACAGCAGGTGATGTGGGGCTAGTGCGGGGCATTGGGGGCCATGTGGAAGGAGGAGCAGCAGCTTGGGGAGGGCCCCATTGCAGACAGCAGCCCTCCGGGGTGAAGGACCAGAGCTGCGGTCTCATGGGCAGGCTAGCAGCTTGGACCTCACATCCTTCTCTGAACAGAGACGCCAGCTCTGGAAAAGAGCAAGCCCCCGGAAGTAGTCAGGAGCCCCTGCTTACCTGGTGAACATGCAGAGGGCAAGACATTGCCAAGTGTAGGTGTCAAATGAGATCTTCGTGATTCTAGAAGCACTGATGAAATATTGCCCCTTCTTGTCCCGTGCCTTGGCTGTTGGACTGTAAATGTCCCCCACCCAAAAGGCAGGAAGACAGTGGTGGCAGACAATGTCACCTTCCAGGAGACTTATTGGCACATCAGCTCTTCCAACCCCATGCCCCCAGCAGGTCTCAGCCTTGCTTGCCTTCCAGTTGCTTCACACTATCGACTCCTTCATCTCCTCTGCTGGCTGCAGGGTCCCCAACCAGACCCTCCCCAACAGCTCCCTCCCTCACTCAACAATGGCCTGCGGCTTCTCCTCGTGTGACTCTCACTGTGCAGGCTGCCACCATCACCACAGCCTGCCAGGCACCTTGAGCTGGGAATCCGAACATTCTCTTGGATCACACCCCCCACACATGCACATACAACCTGGTTCCTCTGTGTTCCCCAGAGAGCATCCTCAAGCCTGGTCCCAGGCCCTGTTCGTGGTACAAGAACAACAGGCGCACACAACCTCCGCCACCCCCAGCCAGGCTCAGCCTCAGTGACGATGGTGTCATTCTCCTAGACACCTAACCAGGGAGGCCCCAACAAGGTCATGGTAAATAGAATTACAAGATATTTGTTCTGGAGGTAGGCATTGAGGTCCAGCGGGTCAATGATGCTTGCAACACCAGCATCATTCAACCTCCTATGCCACAATGCCAGCCCTGAATTTCAAATTGCAAAAATTAACTTACGTTATAATTCCGCCTTCCACAAACATCTAAAAATTAATTCATTTTCATTTTATTTGAAAAGCACAGAAAGAGAATTCTGCCATTACTTGGCTCATTTCCCAAAAGTGTTAGGCCAGGGTCAGGAGCCTCAGCTCAAACCAGGTCTCTCACATGAGTGGCAGGAATCCAAGTGCTTGAGCCACCACCTGCTGCCTTGCAGGGTGCACAGGAACTGGAAGCTAGAATCAGGATGCCAGCGCTGTGGCACAGCGAGTAAAGTTGCTGTCTGAGACATTGGCATCCCATATGGATGCTGGTTCTTGTCCCAGCTGCTCTGCATATAATTCAGCTAATGTCCTGGGAAGGCCACCGGGGGTTGTCCAAGTCCTTGGGCCCTTCCACCCATGTGGGAGGGCTGGATGAAGCTTCTGGGTTCTGACTTTGGCCTGGCCTACCCCTGGCCATTGCAACCATCTGAGAAGTGAACCAGCATATGGAAAATCTCTGTCTCTCCCTCTATCGCTGTAACTCTTTCAAAAATATAAACACATCTTTTTAAACAATTATTTGAGGCAATTCAATATACTCCTTGTGGATATATGTCTGTGCTAAAGATATAAAAACATGGATTGGAAAAACTTCCTCAAATTCATGACGGGGCATCTCTGGGGAATGGCTGGGCAGGGGGATAACAGGCATTCCACCTTCGCCTGGGATGGTTTGTTTTATTTTGAAGACCCAAGGGCAAAGTTGACCAAACATTTATAGCTTGCCAAACCTGAAAAGTCTGGATAGTAGGTGAAGAGTGTTAGGTCTTTCTTTTTCTTTCTTTCTTTCTTTCTTTCTTTCTTTCTTTCTTTCTTTCTTTCTTTCTTTCTCCCTTCCTTCCTTCCTTCCTTCCTTCCTTCCTTCCTTCCTTTCTTTCTTTTACATTTATTTATTTGTATGCCAAAGTTAGAAAGAAAAGGAGGGAGAGAGAATGAGAAAGAGAGCAAGAAAAATGACCATCTGCTGGTCCACTCCCCAAGTATTTACGATAGCCAAGGCTGGGCCAGGCTGAAACTAGGAGCCTGGAATGCCATTCTCATCTCCCACGTGTTTGCAGGGGCCCAAGCACTTTGGGACATTTTCTGCTGCCTTCCCAGCCACATTAGTAGGAGGCTGGATCAGAAGTGGAACGGCCAGAACTGGATCCTGCATGGGATGCCGGCATCTCAACAAAGTGGCTTAACCCTCACTGCCACAACAGCCCTCATTCTGTTTTTTGTATTGAGGGAAAAATGGTCAACATTTAAATTGGCCAGAATTCTTGGGGGAGGTGCCTCCCCTTCGCCACCCAGTAGCCAGACTACAGGGATCTTCACAAACCCCTCCACAACCTCTACTGGGAGGAGATGCTTCCCGGCCTCCCTGCCCCCCATTCATGCTGTTCCCTTTCTCTGGGACACCCTTTCAGACCTGACTATAGGCCAGGGGGCCAGCTGGAATCCCCAGAGGTAGGTAGCGATGGTTGGGGGAAGGGGACACAATTCTTCCCTGTCCTGGTTTGCTTTCAGCTGCAGCTTGGAGAGACAGCTCACCTGCTTCTATTTATTTACAATCTGTTTTGTTTCAAAGCTGTTATCAGTGAGGGGGAGAAAAGAGAGTAAGACCCTCCACGTGGTGCCCTTCCCCCCCACCCCCAGGCTAAGAGGCAGAAGCTCCCCGGCTAAGCTAGGAGACTGATAACCTCCTAGGCTGTCTGGCTTTCCTGCAGCCAGGGACAGGGCAGGGCGAGAACCCTGATGTGCCTGGATGTTCAGTTTGAGTCTAATTGAGCGCACAGCCGGGGGGGGGGGGGGGCAGCTGTGTCCTCCTGTGCTGCAGACTTGAGACGTGCCTCTTCTGTGTGTCACATTGTGTCCACTTTCACAGATGCACACAGATTCCCCCAAATGCCCTCCGCCCCGCCACAGCAATCTGAGCTTTGCCTTGAACACTCACAGCACCTGCTTTCACTCATCTCTGATAGGGTAACGTCAGGTCTGCCTTCCCAGCTCTATCTCTGGCACCTACGATGCTCTCTGGCTTATAGAAAAGACCCCATGCTATTTTTGCTTTAAAAATATATGTTTGAAAGGCTGAATTACAGAAAGAGAGGCAGACAGTGGTGGAGGGGGATGAGAGAGAGAGAAATTGAGGTCTTTCATCCACTGGCTCATCCCCTAAATTACTACAGTGATCAGGGTTGTTGGATCAGGCTGCAACCAAGAGTTGGCATTTCCATCCAATCTCCCACACAGGTGCAGGGGGCCAAGCACTTGGGCCATCTTCTGTGGGTTTGTCAGGAGCATTAGCAGGGAGATGGGAAACACAGAAGCCTGAATCTAGGTTGCAAGCAGTGATTTAACTTCCTCTGCCACCACACTGGCTCCCTTTCCCACCCACTTTACTCTCCAACGGTATTGAAGATCCCACTGTCTGTCCTGAACTCTTCCTGGTATCACGGAAGTCCTGTTTCATCTCCTCGGTTGTCATGCAAACATGCTGCAGCGAAAATAGCTGCTTTTCAACCCAAAATAAACCACGGCACCTGCCTCACTTTAGAACCCATTTTCTCCCTCCCAGCCTTGTTTCCAGGTTCATATCTCCATCCTCCTTCCAAAGCCTGTTCGCCTTCCTCCCAGAACGTATTCTCTGATTCAGCTAAGCGTGTCTTTGCTTTCTCCCCTTCTTCCACTTACTTCACTGTCCAACTTGCACTTGGTACCCAGTCCCTATGCTGTTGCAGGCTGTGTCAGCACACAGCACTTAAACCAACCTCGATAACGACTGCAAATCGACAAGAAGAAAGCGAAAAAAGGAGACATCATAAAGAAAGTCCGGAAGGAGCTGTTTGATGATGATGATTTCTTGCTTTAACATAGAACTTGTCATCTAAGTGTTTACAAGCACGCTAAGAAGACGATGTGGCCTCTGTAGAACCTTCTAGGAAATAGAAACACCTGTAAACATAAGGGGAGGGGGGCCTGTGTTTTCTATTTGCATCCTGTCTCTAATCCTGCCACTCCTTAGGGGCTTTCTCAGAGTCCTTGAATCCCGAGGGTTGAAGTAATTCCTTCAACTTAACTTTGGATTGATTGTGGGCCGCTGAGATCCCTTGATCCCTTGGCAACCAAAAAGTGAGGCCCTGCCATGTGGCTGTAGGTTGGGGGAAGGCATCTCAGGAGCGGGTAAAGCCAAACTCTTCATCTTGCCCCGGCTGCCTCCCGGTGGAGCCGGCAGTTTGGGGCAGGACTTGGGGTGGGGAGAGGGGAAGACAGCAGCCTGGGCCCAGGCCAGAGGTGACTCCCCGGGGAGTCCTCCGAGTGGGCAGCCGGACGTCCCTTCATCCTGCCCGCCTGACGGATGAGTCTGCAGTTCAAGCGCAAGCTGTCGGGCCTGGTCGCTGCCAAGGCAGAACAGAGGCACTTCTGTGCGCTGCCTCCCGCGTCGGGGAGCCAAGCGAGTGATGGAGAAAGCAGACGGCCTGGAACTGGAGCCTGAGGGGTGGGGAATGCTGGCCCCTCAAGGCCCGCAGGAAACGAGCCTACCTGCCCAGCGGCGAGGGCCACAAGCCGCCAAGCCTAAGGGATTTGAGCGAGACCTGCTGTTGGATGGTGGGGCTGCGAGGGGGACAACAACGATTGGTGCGGGTAGATGCAAGAAGAAGCCAGGAGGAAAGTAGAGGGGGGGTGCGGGCCCCCTCCCCTTTTCTGACCGGAGTCGCTTCAATTCAGTTGCACTGAGCCTCTGCCTGCACTTGCTGACAGCTCCAACGGCCAGCCGGGATGCAAGCCCGCGCTCGCCCCCTCCTCCCTGCGCCACGCGCCAGGGCTAATTCTTGCTGCCCACGTGCAGGGACCTGGAGTCCAGGAGGCTCCCAGATCGGCCCAGGCCCGGCTCCGACCCCGCCCGGCAGCCGCCTCCCCCTCAGCGTTAATTAAAACTTGCGAGATGGAGAGGCTGGCGCGGGCGGCGCCGTTTTATTTGCAGCATCTTTCATGCTGCTGACGATCGTAAAGGGCTTTAATATTGAAATATGGGCCATTTTCCCAGCTCCAGCCCTCGCCGCGCGCTCCCCACACCCCCACACCCAGCCACCCCGTGCTTGATGAAAGAGCCCCTGCAAATCCATTAAGAAGAGGTAATTGAAAACTCCGGGGTAATATTTAAGGCGGTGTTCTCGCGCGCGCCTGCGCCCACCGTGCCCAGTGGTGCCCGGGCGTGCCAGGACCCTTCGAGCGGGCCGCCCACAGTCTGCTCCTGAACTGTGAGACTTGCCTGGAGATTCCCATCTCCAGAAAGAGTGACATATCACCCTGTGAGAAGGATGGCCCAGGGGCCATGGCCTCTCCCTCGCAGTTGGTGCATCAGCGTGGGGGCCTGGCAGCCACCTGGGAGACTTGCCCCACCCTGAGCCAAGGGCCTGTGTGAGGAGGAGATGCAGGCAGCCTAGGGCTGTTCCTCGGCCCTGTGTGGTTTTGTGCACGGTTTTCATCTTCCACAACAAACATGTTCAGAAAGTGTCTTTCTGCAGTCTCCCTCTCCCATCAGCAGGAGCCACCTGTTGTCCTGTACACCCGTGCGCCCTTGGCACGTTGTGTGCGTGCGATCTGTTTACAATCAGCCTGCCCGGGCTGTGACATATTGGGGACAGGGAGCAGGCCCAGTTTCCCTCCTTAATTTACTCTGGCCTGATGCTTGCACTCACTGCACGTCCAGCAGCTGCCCAGGGCTTTAAGTATACTGCAGCCCCCATCCCACCCCCCCGGGGGGGGCAGCTGGGAGGTGGGGAGAGCAGTGGAAAATCAAGAGCTCTGGGTTGGATGGGTTCCTGTCACTACAGCCCACATGCCTGCCTGCAGGATGTTCCCAGAATGGGGTAGGGCTGGGGCTCTGTTGTGCGCTTAGGGATCCTTTGGGGGGGGAGGGAAGAGGGGAGGAGGTCTGGTTCATTTGGCTCTCTGTCCCAATCAGGCTCCACCCTGTGCACCTGCTATGTGTGTGCACATAAATCTAGTCTGGTGGGAGAGCTGAACCTACCTGTGCAGCAGACACAGGTGCACAGTCATTCCCCTGGGCATCCTCTGGACCCCACCCGCCATGGAGCCTTCACCCGTCAGCCCCTGTCCCAGGCTTCTCCAGCACCCAGACAGGGTTCATACCCACAAGATGGTAACATTGAACGAAAAGCTGTTCTGGCCCTGTCCTTGCCCCACTCCATGGTACCTTCTGCATGGCTAGGCCACAGCCTAGGCCCTTCCAACTAATTTTTTTTTAAAAGATTTATTTATTTTTATCGGAAAGGCGGATATACAGAGAGGAGGAGAGATAAAGAGAAAGATCTGTCAGATGGTTCACTCCCCAAGTGACTGCAACGGCCGGTACTGTGCCAATCTGAATCCAGGAGCTCTTCCAGGTCTCCCACGCAAGTGCAGGGTCCCAAGGCTTTGGGCCATCCTTGACTGCTTTCCTAGGCCACAAGCAGGGAGCTGGATGGGTAAGTGGGGCCGCTGGGACAAGAACCGGTGCCCATATGGGATCCTGACGTGTGCAAGGTGAGGACCTTAACCACTACGCTATCGCGCCGGGCCCCCCGACTAATTTTTAAAAAAGATTTGTTTATTTTTATTGGAAAGTCAGATTTACAGAGAGAAGGAGAGACATAGAGAAAGATCTTCCATCTGCTAGTTCACTCCTCAAGTGGCTGCAATGGCCAGAACTGAGCCGATCCAAAACCAGGAACCAGGAGCCTCTTCCTAGTCTCCCACGTGGGTGCAGGGTCCCAAGGTTTTGGGCCATCCTTGACTGCTTTCCCAGGCCACAAGCAGGGAGCTGGATGAAAAGTGGAGCAGCTGGGAAAAGAACTGGCACCCATATGGGAACCCAGCGTGTGCAAGGGGAGGACTTTAGCCACTAGGCTATTGCGCCCAACTCTTTTTCAAGGCTTATTTGTTTTTATTTGAAAGGTAAAGTTACAGAGAGATAAAGAGTGAAAAAGAGAGAGATGTTTCATTTACAGGTTCTCTCCCCAGATGGCTAGGCTGGTATGAAGCCAGGAACCTGGAGCTTTTTCCAGGTCTGCTACATGGGTGCAGGGGCCCAAGGACTAAGTCCACCTTTCTCAGGTGCTTTAGCCGGTACTGGATCAGAAATGGGGCAGCTGGACTCAAACTGGTACCCATATGGGATGCCAGAATCCCAGGCAGAGGCTTAATATGCTATGCTACAGCACCGGCCCTCCTTCCAACTCTATTCCCAACCCAAGGAGCCCTCAGTGAAACCACAGAGGATCTTGGGATTCTCTTCGCTGTCGGCATCTGTGGGGCAGCTAAGGCCTAGGTTGCATTTGGCAAGTGGTCCAGGTGGCAGAGCCACTGCTGTGGTCTAGCAAGTTAATGACAGAGCTGGCATCGCGACCCCTGTCTGTTGACCCACATAGCACACACGCACAATTGATGCCTGAGTGACTTCCACTAGCAGCATCAGAGAGAATGAGTGGCACAGCTCCTGTCCACAAGGAGACTGCTGCTCTGGTAAGTGACACATGTGGGATGGGAACCCCAGCTTGATAGGCCCCATTCCCTTTTTGCTCATGTCTCCCCCTCTATCCTTACCACTGCCAGGCGGAGCAGCTTCCCAGATGCTCACCCTCTGCTTGGGCCAGCTGCCATCACAGGGTTTTTTGTTTGTTTGTTCATTTGGTTTTTGCTTTTTTGCCTTAGTGTATCTCTCTCTGGGTGGCACTGGGGTAACCCAACGATGGGGGCAGGACCATCACACAAACCTGCAGACCTACAGAGACTAGGTACAGTTTCTATTCATTGATTCACTTTTGAAATGCTTGCAAAGACTGGGACGGGGTCAGGCCAAAGTCAGGAGTCTGGATGTCATTCCAGGTCTTCCATGTGGGTGGCAGGCACCCAAGTACTTGAACTTGCTGGGATGCAGGGTGCACCAAAGCAAGGGAGCCTGAATCTGAGATGAAGCCAGGGCTCTACCCCAGGCACTGGGACATGGAATGCAGAGGTTACAAGCAGCATCTTTTTTTTTTTTTTTTAATAAAAGATGGACTTATTTACTTGAAAGATACAGAGAGATCATCCATCCACTTGTTCATACCTTGGGCAGGGGCCCAAGGACTTGAGCCATCCCCTACTGCTTTCCTCTCCCTGCCATAAGCAGGGAGCTGGATGGCAAATGGAACAGCCGGAATCCCAAGCACCATGCTACATCCCAGTACTGGCCCCATAAAGCGACATCGTAACAGGTGGATCAGACACCTGCTCCTGGTGCCCTGTTTCCCAGCCCCTCTCAGGTGAATCTGTTGTGCAAGCCTAGGGGGCTGAGGTGCTCCGGAAAAGCTGCTCCCTTCCACCGCTCTTCACCTAGCCCCTCTGGCCCTCAGACCTCAGCCAAACATCCATTCTCAGAGAAACCTTCTCTGGCCACACAGTGTCTTGGGTTTGTTTGAATTCATGTATTTACCTGTTTGGTCCGTCTCACCCTCCGAGGTCAGTGATCGTGCCTGTGCTGTTCCCCCAGGAACTGTCTTCACCCAGTACTTAGCACAGCACTCAGAGAACACTGTTGAAGCGGAGAGGGCTTTAGCCTAGTGATGGAGACACTCGGGTCTGACACTGGAGGGCCTAGACTTGCTACCCAGGTCCAGCTCCAGACTTCAGCTTCATACGAAGGCAGACTCTGGGAGGCCCAGTGACTGGGTCCCCCGCTAGCTGTGTGGGAGACCTGGACTGAATTCTTAATTCCCAGCGCCAATCCAACCCAATCTTAGCTGTTGTGAACATTTGGGGGATAAACCAGTGGGTGGGAGCTTGTCTATTTCTAAAATAACTAAATCAATAAGGTCTCACTGTGTGTGTCTCCCTCTCTGTCACTCTGCCTTTCAAGTAGAGAAATAATCTTTTTGAAAAAAAAAATAAGGAGGTGGCATGCTGTGGATTAAGCCACCACCTTCAAGGCTACATTCTCATATAAGCAGCAGTTCCAGTCCCAACTGCTCCACTTCCGATCCAGCTCCTTGCTAATTAGTCTTGGAAATTAATGTGGGGATGACCCAAGTGCTTGGGCCCCTGCATCCACATAACAGACCTTTATGAAACACCTGGCTTTTGGATTCAGGCTGCCCCACCATAGCCATTGCAGGCGTTTAGGGAGTGAACCAAAAGATGGAGGAACTCTCTGCCTTTCAAAGGAATAAATAAATCTTAAAAAAAAAAAAAAAAAAAAAAAAAAGCCCAGGATGGTAGCTTAATTCTTGCTTTGTGTTTGCTGGGATCCCACCCATATGGGCACAGGTTTGTATCCTGGCTGTTCCATTTTCCATCCAGCTCCCTGCTTGTGGCCTGGGAAAGCAGTTGAGGATGGCCCAAAGCCTTGGGACCCTGCACCCGCGTGGGAGACCAGGAAGAGGCTGCTGACTCCTGGCTTTGGATCAGCTCTGCTCCGGCCATTGCAGCTGCTTGAGGAGCGAACCAGTAGATAGAACATCTTTCTCTCTGTCTTTCTTTCTTTCTGTAAATCTGCATTTCCAATAAAAAGATTTTTAAAAATTAAAAAATTAAATTAAAAAAGGAAACAAATTTAAATTGTGGCAGGTTTAAGGTAATCTTCCAGCTTTGCAGGCAGGGACTCTCATTTACCAATGCTTGCCTCAACCTGATAAATTCTCAGTGATTCTCTGGGATCTGTCCAGCAGCAGGCTGGATGCTGAATGCACAGGGGGAACCAGGTGGGCCTCGTTTCTGCTCTCAGAGAGTGTACAACCTGAAAAGAGCCTGGCATGCGACAGCTAAGCTACAACTGGCTGAGTCTGCCAAGGATAATTGTGTGATGAGGCGGCTTGAGGGGGAGACCTGCACCCAGCATGCTGCTGGGCTTGTGGGGAACATGCTTCCTCATCAATCCCTAGGACCTCCAGCTTTCTGTCTGCCTGCTCCTGCCCTCAGAATTGTCCCTTTAAGAAAAGCACCTCTTCCCTGTGCAGAGGAGGTTCCGGGCACAAAGCCCGACTCACCAAGGTTGCAGGCTATCAATCAGCACTGGCACTCCCTTGGCAGTGAGCTCTCCTCGGAGCTGCCCAGATGGCGGGCAGGCCTGGGGCTCTAGGGGCAGCCAGTTGCTCGGCAGGGGGTAGCGGGCAAGGTGGGCACAGCTGGGCTCTAGGCCCCCCATGGCAGCTGCCCACGTCTGTCTAAGGAACTTGGGCCAAGGAGACACACTGAGGACTTTCACAAGGTGACTTCTGAGCCACAGGCTGCTGTAGCCCTTCTAGGGTCACTGCCCTGACTCCTGCCAGCGACCCTGAAACTCACTAAGACCAAGGGCCATGGATGGACTCTGGGGTTCACACCTGCTCCAGCATCCAGCCTGTGGGCTCACTCTCTACATGTCTGTGTGACAAAGGAGGGGTACAGAGGGCAGTGGGCCTTGAGGCCACGGCTACTGTGCCCGCTCATCTGGCTTTCCCATTAAAACTCTAAGAGAAGCAGGATAAACAGCTGCTCAAAGTCAAGTCTGCCTCCTGCAGGCTGCTACCTCTCAGCCACTCTCACAGGTGCTGTGGCAGAAGGAACCTGGGATAATGACATCACAGCAGCACTTTCCCACAAAGCCAGGGTCAGCAGGCTTCCAGAGAATGGAAGAAGCAGGGAGGAAGCCTAATTGCAGACCCCTCCCACCAAGGAACAGGCTCTACCTGCCCCGCCCCCAGGTCTAGCTCTTACCACATCGGGAAATTCCTGGGTGGTGAACAAGAGATTCCCTGTGAAAAACCAGGGCTCTCACAGACCCTCTGGTACATACCCCGATTACACAGATGAAGAAGCTGAGGCACTGAGCATTAACACCCCAGGCTTAATCAAAGCTTTCACATTCCTGCCCCATCTCACAGTTGCCTCCCAAACAGGAGCAAGCTCCAGAGCCACCCCGATGCAGAATTAACCATTACACAGTAGGTGGAGGCTCGATGGCAAGTAGAACTTTCTCAGAACAGCAGAGGAAAGAAGATGAGAAATGATTGGATGGGGTCCAGAATCAGTGGAATTTTGCAAGATGAATGCCAGGGAAGGAGGCTGGCTTGGGACCTGGAGTGAGGCTGTAGTGGTTCTTCTCCCAGGACCCCCCAACTTTCACCTGTTGCTAGCTGCTGAGTTCTCTGCAGAAGTTCAAATTCAGCCCTTACAGTGCCTGATGCTCTTGGCTTATTCCCTTGCTCTCCTGGGACAGCTTATCAGGCTGCCGCAGTCATTCGCTGTCTCTAATTCATGTTTAAATTAAAGTTCCCACAAACAGGGGTTTAATGTGCTGTTACCAAGAATTCCGGGAAGCCAAGGGGGCCAGAGGGAAGGAGCTATTTTGCATGCATCACTCTGCATCCCTGTCCAGGCTGGCTGTGGGGGCCGGGGTGGGAATGCTTGTTGCTCTGTTCAAAATGGCGAAGAGCCAGGGCAGGTGGGGGTTGTGGATGCTCACAGGGGGACCTGGAGGATTCCTAGGACTGTGTCATCCTTTCCCTATCCTGGAAAAGCAAGAAGAGGAGGTCAGAGTGTGGGCAGGGGCTCCAGTTACACCAAGCACTGATGCTGCCCACTGCCAGCCAGGGCTACACCTTGCAACACCTCTTCCACAACCCCATAAAATGGGGGTGTTGTGATCATTAGCTCTGTCTTTACAGGTGGGGAAACTGAGGCATCGGACAGTATGGTAGCCTACCCTAAATCACATGCTACAAAGGGGGCGAATCCAGGATTAAGATCAACAATGCACGCTGACTCCAGCTGGGCTGGGGTCTGCCTGTTCGCCTCCCAGTCACTGAGACCAAGGGATGACCAAGACAGATCACCCAGCATGGTATCCCTTAGAAGGGACAGAGTATGTCACATAATACAATGTAATTACTGAAGTTAAATAATAAATAATTAAAAAAAAAAAGAAGGGACAGAGTAAACAAGATATGAATAAGGTCCTGGCGGACACAGGAGTGACACAGCATCCCCGAGCTAGCCCTCTGCCACCGTCCTCCTCTGCCGACCATCCTGCAGCCACCCAGTCATGGGCTGCTTTGGTCTCCAAGCTGCCCAGAGCATTCTAAAGCCCAGGGACAACCACCCCTGCCACCGCCTCCACGTCCCACTTTGGCTCCTGCCGCCACCAGGGCCGTGAAGGGGTACTGTGCATTCTGTTCTGTGTGGGAACCTGGATCCCTAGCAAGCCGGCTGCAGCCTTCCCCAGCTGGAGCCCTTGGCAGGAGGTGGGAGGAGAGATGACAGCGCCAAGGAGGAGCTGAAGGATCGGCACCCTGGGAGCCGCAGCTCTGCCTGGCTTTTTCCAATGGGCTGTGACGGTGGAGGGAAGCAGCAGGGAGTGCCAGATAAACACGCTCCAGTTCCCAGGTGTGGCTGGAGTGCCAAACCTACCCTGATGAAAGGGGTACACACAGACTCCGAGGCCAGGCAGCTGGGCTCATAACCCCTACACTACCACTTGGCTGTTCTGCGACTTTGGGCCTTGACTAGTGCACCTTGGTTTCCTGTTTTTAAAAAAACATGAATAGGGCCCGGCGGCGTGGCCTAGCGGCTGAAGTCCTCGCCTTGAAAGCCCCTGGATCCCATATGGTCACCGGTTCTAATCCCGGCGGCTCCACTTCCCATCCAGCTCCCTGCTTGTGGCCTGGCAAGGCAGTTGAGGATGGCCCAATGCATTGGGACCCTGCACCCCTGTGGGAGACCTGGAAGAGGTTCCTGGCTCCCGGCTTCGGATTGGCGCGCACCAGCCGTTGCGGCTCACTTGGGGAGTGAATCATCGGACGGAAGATCTTCCTCTCTGTCTCTCCTCCTCTGTGTATATCTGGCTGTAATAAAATGAATAAATCTTTAAAAAAAATAATAACATGAATAGGGTTGAATATCATGGCATGTTGGGTCAGGCTCCTCATTGGAATGGCCACATTTCATATCGGATTGTTGGTTCAAGTCCTTGCTACGCCACTTCTAAAAAGAGAGAGAGAGAGAGAGAGAGAGAGAGAGAGAGAGAAAGCAAGCAAGCCTGGCGCCATAGTCTAGTGGCTAAAGTCCTCCCCTTGCACACGCTGGGATCCCATATGGGTGCCAGTTCTAAACCCAGCTGCTCCATTTTTTTTTTTTTTACCAGCTCCTTGCTTGTGGCCTGGGAAAGCAGTCAAGGATGGCCCAAAGCCTTGGTACCCTGTACCCATACAGGAGACCTTGTAGAAGCTCCTGGTTCCTGGCTTTGGATCATCTCAGCTCTGGCCGTTGTGGCTGCTTGGGAACTGAACCAGTGGACAAAAGATGTTTTCTCTCTGTCTCTCCTTCTCTCTGTAAATCTGCCTTTCCAACAAAAAAGAGTATAGGGGTATAATGTTTGAAGGGTATAATTACAGAGAGAGAAGGAAACACAGAGAAGGGTTTGCCATCTGCTGGTTTGCTCCCTAAACAGTTGCAATGGCTAGAGCCAAACCAATCTGAAGCCAGAAGCTTCTACCCGGTCTCCCGCAGAAGCCCAAGGACTTGAGCCATCCTCTGCTGCTTTCCCAGGCCATTAAAAGGGATCAGAAGTGGAGCAGCTGGGACTCAAACCAGTGCCCAAACATGATATTGATGCTGTAGGCAGAGGCTTAGCTAACAACACCATGGTGCCAGCCCCACTGTTCCACTTGTGATCCAGCTAATATCGACATTGGGAGGCGGTGATAATGGCTCAGGTACTTGGGTCCCTGTCTCCCATTTGGGACAGCTGGTTTGGCTTCATGTATGAGCCAGAAAGCCTCAGTTGTTGGAGAGTGAACCAGCAATGGCAGCTCTTCCTGCTTGCACCTAGCTCTCTCTGCCTATCAAATTTAAAAATATATATAAGTATGAGTTCATTTTAGTGCAAAAATCGTTTTAACACATGCAGGTTTAAAACAACAACAACAAAGGAAAAACCTTCCACTGGTTCAATCCCCAAATGGCCACAACAACCAGATCTTTAGCCTCATCCCCCACATAGGTACAGGGTACTGGGGTCCACGTTATTGGGCTATTTGCTGCTGCTTTCCAAGGAGCAATAGCACAAAGTTGGATTGGAAGTGGAGGAACCGGGACTCAAATCAGGGCTTCAGCATGAGATGCCAGCATCACACTGAGCCCCAAAACTGGCACTGAGTTGTGGGGGTAGCGGGGTTGTTCTTTTGTTTGTTTGTTTTTTAGGTTTATTTATTTTCATTGGGAAAGCAAATTTTACAGAGAGATAAGATCTTCCATCTTCTGGTTTAGTCCCGAAGTGGTTGATTTGAAGCCAGGAGCCAGGAGCTTCTTCCAGGTCTCCCACACAGGTGCACGGTCCCAAGGGTTTGAGCCATCCTTGACTGCTTTCCCAGGCCACAAGCAGGCAGCTGGAAGGGAAGTGGAGCAGCTGGGAAATGAACTGGTGCCCCTATGGGATGCCTGTGCTTGGAGGTGGAGGACTGGCCAGTTGAGCCAACATGTTGGCCTCTCAGTTATTTTTAAATAAGGATATTCCACATAAAATGAAAAAAAGTATACAAAAATAAACTCCTGAGGTGACCCAGCCGGTGTCCCAAGACGCAGCCACTGTGGCGCCTGGGAGGCCCTGGTGGCGTCCTGGCTATTAAGGCGGGCTCTGCACGGCTGGCACGGATAGGCCATCTCTCCGCACCTCTCCATGCCCGGGATGGGCCTTACGCCTCCCCACCTCCACTGCCTCTTTCTTCAACTTAAGGCAGCAGCATACCGTGCCCCTGGGTCCCGGGCACTGGCGCTGCGGGAGCTCAAAGTGTGTCTGCTGGGGGACACAGGCGTAGGTAAATCAAGTATCCTATGGCGGCTTGTGGAAGACATTTATTTATTTGTTTGTTTCATACTGGAAAGTCAGATTTATGGAGAGAAGCAGAGACAGAAAGATCCTCCACCCAAGTGGCCACAATAGCCAGAGCTGAGCCAATCCGAAGCCAGCAGCCAGGAGCTTCTTCCAGGTCTTTCACATGAGTGCAGGTTCCCAAGGCTTTGGGCCAACCTTGACTGCTTTCCCAGGCCAAAAGCAGGGAGCTGGATGGAACGTGGGACACCAGGATACAAACCTGTGCCCAGTTGGGATCCCAGCGCATGCAAGGCGAGACCTTTAACCACTAGGCTACTGCGCCAGCCTGGAAGACAATTTCGATCTGAACATCAACCCCACAACAGGGGCATCTTTTGTGACCAAGACTGTCCAGTGCCAAAATGAGCTCCCTACATTCCTAATCTGGGATGCAACAGGACCATTCCCTGCCTTAGTGCCAACATACTATGGAGGGAGAACCGCAGCTATAATCATTTATGATATCATGAAAGAAGAGACATTTTCTACATTAAAGAATTGAGAGAAAGCTTCGACAGCATGGGCTGCCTAATATTGTAGTTACCCTTGCAGGAAATAAGTGTGATCTTATCGACGTGAGAGAAGTCCTGGAGAGAGATGCTAAGCACTACGCAAACTCCATTCATGCAATTTTTACAGAGGCCAGAGTGAAAGACGCGATAAACATCAATGAGCTGTTTATAGAAATTAGTCAAAGAATTCCCTCCAGTGACGTGGATCCGGCACCGGCAGTAAGGGCTTCAAACTCTGCAGGAGGCCTTTGGAGTCTTGGCACTACTGCTTTTGACTGCAGGGGCTGCTTGTACTTGAGGATGAAGTGTGTGGTCCTGCAAGTTCACAGGCTGGAGGGGCCCCTGCCTCCAGTTTTCACCCGGTCGGATGCACAGACTTGGAGCAGCTCTGTTCTTTGGGAAGACCTCAACAGCAGCATACAGACTGTGGACCTGCGGGTCAAGAAGGCCTGCTGTGTACAGAGAGACTGTGCCTTTGGCTTTTGACCTTGCTGACAAAGAACGTATAATTATATGGATGTAGGATGAAATTGTTGAGTAGTTTTGTAATAAAAAATAAATAAATAAATGAACTCCTACTAACACCTACTGTTAATTCCATCTTCCTCGAAATTTTTACAGTGGCTTGTCCTTGGTACAGAGGTGAGAAAAGAATAGAAGAGTTAATATCTGTGAAGCATGGTAAGCCTCTGCCTGTGGCACCAGCATCCCATATGGTTGTTGGTCTGAGGTCCCCCTGCTCTGCTTCCTGATGATGCGCCTGAGAAAACAGCAGAAGGTAGCCCAGGTGCATGGGGCCCCTGCACCCCCAGGGGAGACCTGGCAGAAGCCCGTCTCTTTGACCTGGCCCAGCCCCAGCTGCTGAAGCCTTTTGGGGAATAAATCAGCAAATAGCTGATTCCTGTCTCTCCTCCTCCCTCTGTAACCCTGCCTTTCAAATAAGTAAAAAAAAAATAAGAATAATAAATCTCTTTTTTAATTGAAACAATTAGAGCCGGCACAATAACTCAACTGGCTAATTCTTTACCTCTAAATGCCAGCATTCCATACGGGCTTCAGTTCATGTTCTAGCTGCTTCACTTCTGGCCCCTGGCTTTGGATTGATTCTACTGTGGCCCTTGCAGCCACGTGGGGAGTGAACCAGCAGATGGAAGATCCTCTGCCTCTCCTCTCTGTAGATCTGCTTTCCAGTGAAAATAAGTAAATCTTTTAAAAAAAAAAAAAAAAAAGGAGGGGGTCCAGTGCAATAGCTCAATAACTAAATCTTCACCTTGCAAGAGCTGGGATCTCATATGGGCACTGGTTCCTGTCCTGGCTGTCCCACTTCCCATCTAGCTCCCTGCTTATGGCCTGGGAAAGCAGTCGAGGATGGCCCAAAGCCTTGGGACCTTGCACCCACATGGGAGGCCCGGAAGAGGCTCCTGGCTCCTGGTTTTGGACTGGCTCAGCTCTGGCCGTTGCAGTCATTTGGGGCATGAACCAGCAGATGGAAGTTCTTTCTCTTTCGCTCAGCAAATTTGACTTCCCAATAACACTAAATAAATCTTTTAAAAAATGATTAACAGAGGACAAAGTCTGTGGGAAGCCCGCCTTAGTTTAACTTAAAGTTAAGCAAGACCCTGGAGGCTCAGCGCAGCAAACTTGCTTCTTGTGCAATCTGCCTGGCCTTGTGCTTTCAACACCTCTATGTTTGCTGCAAGAGGCAAACCAGTGCAGGTGGAAATGGTAACACTTCACAGTTTTGACTTGCCAT
The DNA here is from genome assembly GCF_030435755.1 of Ochotona princeps. NCBI lineage: Eukaryota > Metazoa > Chordata > Mammalia > Lagomorpha > Ochotonidae > Ochotona > Ochotona princeps. The sequence continues at coordinate 50,023,504 of NC_080846.1, read as the reverse complement.
CAAGACCTCACAACAGTGTGAGAGGCCTGGTTTGGCAGTGTAGGGAGGTGGTAGGGAGAGGGTGCTGCCAGGCTGCTGGACTGCCCGGCAAGGCTGGGTACCACCAGCATGTTCCTATCCACCTTGCTGAGGGGCCCTTCTCACCAGCATCATAGCTCTTTGGCTTTGTTCATGTTGACATCATTCAGGCCTCTTGTGGTTCCTCCCACACACAAAGAGCAGCTCAGTCAGGCCTGGCAGAGAAACACATCTGAGAGCAGAACCAGCCCTTCCCTGCCTATCCCCGGAGACAGTGGAGGCTCCAGGACACCAAGCCAGGGTTCGGAGGGGCAGGACAGGGGCCCTGGAGAGCCATGCATCTGTGACAACAGGCTAGAAGTCACACACACCCATCCCCAGGTCCAGTGAAAATGGCTTCTGCTGCTTACTGCTCTGTGGGTGATTTCAGATGATCATGGCCACTGAGTCTCAGTTTTTCCCATCTTCAACATGGGGATAGGGATTTCTAGTTCAAAGGGTGAATGTCAATGGGACATGGAAATATGCTGGCCTGTGGCTGGCCTGAGAGATGGTAGCCATTATTAGCTCCTGGTGCTCATTACTTGCATGCAAAGAAGTGACGCTGATTTTCATCTGGTGAAGGGGGTGAGGGCAGGGAGGGGCTCCTTATTTTGTTTCCCTTTGCCTTCCAGAATGAATACCAAGCACCTGCTCATTTGTTCCTTCAGTCAACTGACAATTGATGACAGGGTTCGTGCAACCCGGCAGGGTTTGTCCACTTGGCACGCCCTTTGTCACTCCAAGGCCAGGGAGCTCCACGAGGGCAGGTACAGTAGCAGTTGGCTGGTGAGAGAGTGGACTGAACTTAAGGTATGTCCAAAGACTGAAGTGGCACGGGCAAGCAGAGCTGGGTTCTGGCTCCCTGTCATACCTTCCCTTGGCACTGGAGCCTGCATGGATCTTCTGCAGCCAATGACATGCTGGAGGGAATCCCAGGAGGACCACCAGCCCCGGGGAACTTCCTTCCACTGGAAGACATTCACACAGCAAGGCGTGTCTCTGCAATCTCATGTGATGGGTCAGAGCCTCCCAGGCTGAGGAACACAGCACATGGCCGGTAGCAATGATAGCGAAAAAGGGAGGTGGGCATTTTGGCCTTGTGGTTAAAACACACACTCATTCCATGGCAGAATGCTTGGGTTCGAATCCCACTCCCAGCTAATGCAGGGCCTGGGAGCCAGTGGATGAGTGTTCCTGGTGTTGATTCCCAGCCACCCATCTGGGGTACCCAGAGTGAGTTTCCAGCCCTGCTCTAGCTCCAGCTGGTACAGGCCACTGGGGGAGTGACCCAAGCAGATGGGCATGCTCCCTTCTTTGCCTCTCAAATAAGTAAATCTATGTTTGAATTAACCAAATCCAAACTTTGAAAGAGCAAGAGAGAGAACTCAGAGAGCTGCAGTTCTGTGACTTTGCAGAGAGAGGGGAGTAAATGATGGCCAAGCCCACTGAATAAGCACCCAAGACACATGCCCAGGGCCCTGTTGCCTGGAACTTGCAGCCGCCCATTACCGACACACCCAGCCTGGGATCATGGCTGCCCAAAGGTGAGAGTGAAGGCGCAATCATGATATCGAAAAGTCAGGAACAGTTTGTTGTCCACCAGTGGACAGATGGGGCCAGACAATGGTCATCAACCATAAGGAAGGCAGGAGGGACTGATAAATACCACCTTGTGGGGGAGCCCTGAGGATACAGTGCTAAATAAAAGCAACAGTCCAAACAGGCCACATGTCACACGATACAAGGCACAGGGCAGACACACAGGGACACAAACTAGATCCGCCATTGCCATTCAAAGCTGGAAATGCGGGCAAGGAGGTGGTGCCAGTGGCCTAAGGTTTTTGTGTTTCACAAAATAGTTTTAAAAATATATATGGGCTCAGCGTGGTGGCCTAGCTCCTAAAGTCCTTGCCAGGATCCCATATGGGCATTGGTTCTAATCCTGGCCACCCCACTTCCTATCCAGCTCTCTGTTGTGGCCTGGAAAAGCAGTTGAAGATGGCCCAAAGCCTTGGGAACCTGCACCCACATGGAAGACTCGGAAAAAACTACTGACTTCTGGCTTCGGATCAGCTCAGTTCTGGCCGTTGCAGACACTTGGAGAGTGAATCATCGGGTGGAAGATCTTCCTCTTTGTCTCTCCTCCTCTCTGTCTTTGCAATAAAAATAAATGAGTCTTAAAAAAAATATATATATATATATAAAGCATGCATCTTCCATGCGTCTCATACATACAGTTTTAAGAACATAAGCATATGGAATGCAAAGACCAGCACTGTGGCATAGTGGATAAATCCACCACCTGTGGTGCTGACATCTCATTTGGGCGCTGTTTGAGTCCTGGCTGCTTCACTTTCAATCCAGCTCCCTGCTAATGTACTTGGGAAAGCAACAGAGGATGGTCCAAATGCTTGGGCCTCTACATCGATGTGGGAGACCCAGAGAAGGCTTCTGGTTTCAGATCAGCCTAGTTTCAGCTATTGTGGTCATTTGGGGAGTGAACCAAGAGATGGAAGACATCTCTCTTTGTGTAACTTTGTTTTTAAATATACATATATATCTTTAAATAAGAAAGCAAATAAATCTTTTAAAATAAATAAATATTTTAAAAGAATATGAAATGCCGGGCCCAGTGCGGTAGCCTAATGGCTAAACACACGCCAGGATCCCATATGGGCATTGGTTCTAATCCTGGCAGCCCCACTTCGTAGCCAGCACACTGCTTGTGGCCTGGGAAAGCACAGTTGAGGACAGCCCAAAGCCTTGGGATCCTGCACCCACATGGGAGATCCAAAAGAAGCTACTGACTCCCGGCTTCAGATCAGCTCAGCTCCAACTATTGCAGCTACTTAGGGAGTGAACCAGCAGACAGAAGATCTTTTTCTTTGTATCTCCTTCTCTCTGTATATCTTCCTATCCAACAAAACTGCCTTTCCAATATAAATACATAAATATTTTTTTAAAAAAAAGAAAGAAAGAAAAGGAAAAGAGAGGGCTCAGGAGGCCAAACGCTTTCTGGGGGCAGGATTATAAAATTAAAAAAGAAAGAATATGGAATGCCTCACACTTCTGGATATTATCTTTGGATAGGGGCCATGCTAATCTTCTTGATAGTTTTTGATTTAAGTATATATGATACATACTGCCGAAGTAAAACCTTTTTTTTTTTTTTTTTTTAATTAGAAAGGCAGATTTACAGAGAGGACGAGACAGACAGAAAGATCCTCAACCACTGATTCACTTCGAGACAGCCAGGGCTGAGCCGATCTGAAACCAGGAACTTCTTCCAGGTCTCCCACACGGGTGCAGGGTCCCAAGGCTTTGGGCCGTCCTCGACTGCTTTCCCAGGCCACAAGCAGGGAGCAGCTGTTACACAAACCAGTACTCACATGTGATGTTGGAGCTTGCAGGTGGAGAAATAGTCAGTTGAGCCATCGCACTGGCCCCACACTGTTCTCAATGTGAGATTTTAATTATTTAAAAGTTAGAGTGGCTAGCTCACTCCCCCAAATAGCCACTTTAGTCAGGGTTGGGCCAGAGTGAAGCCAGAAGCCTGGATCTCCATCTGAGTCTCCCACATGGGTGGCAGGCACCCTAGCACTTGGACCATCTTCCACTGCTTTCCTAGGAATGTTAGCAGGGGGCTGAATCAGAAGTGGAGTGACTAGAACTGGAATCAGCACCCATATGGGATGCCAGTGTCACAAGCAGACGCTTAAACTGCTGTGCCACAGTGCCAGCCCAGAAACTTCTTTTTCAGGTGATGCACACAATCTACAAAGGTTGTCTCTTTTTTTTTTTTTAAAGATTTATTCATTTTATTACAAAGTCAGATATACACAGAGGAGGAGAGACAGAGAGGAAGATCTTCCCTCCGATGATTCACTCCCCAAGTGAGCCACAACGGCCGGTGCGCGCAGATCCGAAGCCGGGAACCAGGAACCTCCTCCAGGTCTCCCACGCAGGTGCAGGGTCCCAAAGCCTTGGGCCGTCCTCAACTGCTTTCCCAGGCCACAAGCAGGAAGCTGGATGGGAAGTGGAGCTGCCGGGGTTAGAACCGGCGCCCATATGGGATCCCGGGGCTTTCAAGGCGAGGACTTTAGCCGCTAGGCCATGCCGCCGGGCCCTACAAAGGTTGTCTGTTGCTCGTATCTGTGACTACTGCAGCTACTGAGTTCTACATTTCCAGTGGTGAACTGGAGAATACATGAATGACATCTAAAAAGTCGTTAGTAAAGAAAGAATAAAGGGAAGAGGGGTTTGAGATGAAGCAGGGAGGTGGCCATGTGGGAAACAAAGCAACAAAGCACAGGCCCAGTGTGTCCCAGCTGCCCCCAGTTCAAGCCTGTCTCTCACACAGGCAATGGCAGCGGGGAGGGGGTCACCCCAAGGCGGGACTCACAAGATAAACTGACCCCAGAAGGCGGGGAGCTGCGTCGCTTCTTCCCTGACAGCTCCTTCTCTCTGTTTTTTCTGGCACAAGAAACATTCTGTCTTCTTGTCTAAATAGGGGTAATTTATGACGCTTTTCCCTCTTCTCCTTCCCGTTGGGATACTACAAGGGCCCCCCAGGAAGACAAGAGCTTCCCAATCCCAGCCCCGAGAAGACTGCAGGGCGCCCAGGGGAGCCCGAGGGAGCCCTCTGCTTGCTTGACTCCGGCCCCAGCTCTCCCATCCCTCTGCAGTTGTGACCATCTGGAGAAGGAAGGGGAAGATGGAGGAGAGGCGCAGGCCCTGGGAGGTGGGTTTGCTCGGCAGAGAAGCCAACAGCAGGGACCCCACTGGGGAGAGCAAGAAGACACGATCTGGCTGTCCCTAAATACTGTGGGCAGTATGTGGGACCTGGATTCGGTTGCCGCCTTTGGCTGTACCTGCCTGATCCTATAAGAAGAGGGCTCATTTTGACTTCAGAAAAATGAACAGACACCCAAAGTATGTGACCTTAAGCAGGTCATGGCCTCTCTCCAAACCTCCTCCGTAAAAAAGCAGACTGATGAATATGACACTGTGGCTCATCAGGTTAAGCCTCGGCCTATGGCACCAGCATTCCACGTGGGCACTGGTTCGAGTCCTGGCTGTTCCACTTCTGATCCAACTCCCTGCTGATGTGCCTGGGAGAGTAATAGAAGATGGCCCAAGTCTTCGGGGTTCCTGCAGCCATTGGAGAGATCTGGAAGAAGCTCCTGACTCTTGGCTTTGGACTGGCCCAACTCTGGCCATTGTAGCCATTTGGGGAGTGAACCAATGGATGGCAAATTCTCTTTCTTGTTTCTCCTTCACTCTCTGTGACTCTGCCTTTCAAATGAAAATAAATTAATGCTTAAAAAAAAAAGAAAAGATGGATTGAATTACTTGCGGACTTCCATGTCAGTGCTAGTGATGGGGAGAAAACCCCGCATGGCCTGTGGGAAGCCCCTGAGGGTGGGAAGGAGCACTGGGGTCTCTAGGGGAAGACTGTTAAGGGACATGGCCAAGCATAGCATGACTTCTGAAGAAGTTCCCTCCACTTTGGAACTAGGAAGGGCTTTGCCCCTTGGCCCAGAGCATGACCCAGATTCTCCCTCCGTGTCCTCTTGACGGGCCTCAGCTTACTCCTCTGTAGGATGGAATCATAGTCGTAGGCGTCTCTGTGGAGTGACACTGACAGTCTTCCCTTCACAGCTAGCTCAGCAAATGCTGTTCTTGGTCATTTTCCCGTGAGTAGATGGCAGCCTTTTCGTGCGAGGAGCTATATGAGGAAGAATGACAGCAAACAGTTACGACAAAAGTCACCCAGACCCCACAGATCATGGAGAACCGAGTTTATTTCTCAGCCTAGAGTCCAGAGGGAGGTGGACAACTCTGCCCAGCCGGCAGGCCCAGGGCAGCAGGGGCTGCAGGTGGACACACCAGAGTCATCCTCTTCCTCTTCTGGAAACAGGATAAAGAAACCCACTGTACTTGACATATGCTATGCCCACAATAAATGGTGCCAGCAAGACACATCCAAGGCAAACCTAATTCATGTGCCCTGCCTCATGCAACCTTTATATGGTACCATTCTCCACCAATGCACAACACCTTCCTTTTCTTCCTCTCCGCACGCCTTTCCCCTCTGCATTCTGATCCATAATCTCCTCCTCCTCCTCCAGGAAGTCCATCCTGACTGAAAACGCCCCACTTGATCTCTTCACACCCGAGTATTTATTCATAGACCCGGTGGTGTAGACCCTTCCTAGCCCCGGGTTTACAGGTGTCCTAATTCCTCTTTCGGCGGGTGTATAACCTAGAAAGGCATGCAGTTCTGTCTTCGGCAGATCCAAGCTCAGACTCCAACACTGCCACTTTGTAGCTTTCTGACTTTGGATTTGTGTTTCTCATCACATGTCGGGAGACTGATGGCTCTTGCTCTCTCCCAGCTCTCCCAAAGCACACGCTTCACCACATGGAGATATGAGACCAAGACAGAAACCCATCCCCCTCCCGCTGCCCCAGCCCCCACCCCTCCCAAGGCAGGCACACTTCCCCTTGAGTGACCCCAGGAGGCATCAAGAGCTGGACCCAAGAGCCAAAGCAGATGCCAGGAACGACCCCGCTCATCCCCGATGTCTGCCTGCATCTCAGTGGCAGGCTTAGACTTGGGCTTGGGGCAGAATGCGGATCTGGTTCAGTCTTGGAGAACCTGTGGAACTCCCACCTGTAAGAGGGGGCTCATCTGTGTCTGTCCCCCACCTTTCTAAGCCTCCATTCTTTCCCATGGGGTTGGCACTGATCTGGGCATTTCACCTTCCAGTAATTCATTATATCTTCACCATCACCTTGAGACTGGATATAACTAACTCCACTCACAAACTAGGCAGCGCAAGCATGGAGAGGCTCAAGAGCCAGTCCAGACCACAAAAGCAGTGTCAGGCAGACTCCAGGCTCCAAACCTGCTACCTACACCCTCCTCCTTCCCTCCCTATCCCCTCCCCTCCCACCATCATGCTTACTATGCCATCCTCAGGCCACTCTGGCAAATGCCTCATGGGCACCAGGGTGGGTGTTTGAGCTGCTCTTGCATCTTGCTTCATAAACCTGCAGTACTCTCTTGGCCCACGACCCTTGGCCTCTAAAGCTGATTCCCTCCCCAACTGCCTTTTCCCCTGGCCCCTCCCAGCTCCCATAATGCTCCCCCTAACCTGTCTTTCCCATTTGGAGTTCTTTGCCTTTCCCCTCAGGACTCCTGTAGAATCAGATGAATTTCACTCCCTCCCCACCCCCTGAAAAAAAGAATTAATGAATAAATAGATAAGCAAGGGCCAGGATAGTCCCCATCAGGCCCCCCACTGAGCCTGATTGCATTGCCCAGGGAGAGGGCGAGGCGGGAATAAAGGCGCTTCCCACTCCCCCGCCCACTCTTTCCATCACTCATCTGGGAATCCAGGGCAAGGAAAGGAGCTAAAGTGCAGAGCATTCATTTAATATTAACAAATTGAAATGAATTCTTTTAATGCCAATTAACTTGGAGCGGCCCCTTATTAATAGTAATTTAGATTCATACTTGGGAGAGCAGGGGCTGGGCTAAATGTGCCCGGAATGTCAATCAGCCACAGGGCTGGGGAAGGAGAGGAGGAGCCCACAGGTTCACTTCTACCCAATTGGGTTCCACTGCCCACAAAAGAACAAAGTCCCCGAGGCGGCTCTTGGGGGAGACGCGAATTACTCCTATAATTTGGTTTTCTTCATAGCTGTCATGAATCTGACTCGGCTCAGCCCCTATAGCACCATCTTTATTCACCTTCTATTGCAAAGAAACACCTCCTCAAAGCCAAAAGAACTCCCAAGTCTCCCTAAGCAAGCCTCACTGGGTCCCCAGGCCAGCTCTCTGCCCTTTGTTCAAAGCCGGAGGTGACAATCAGGTCCCGCAGCCCCGCTACCTCCACCTTGCCGACAGGTAGAAGGCAGCAATGAACAGCAGACTGGCAAGGGACCCAGCAGACTGACTCCCGACTCTCAAGGCAGCTGCAGAAATAAAACTCCTCCTATCATTTTCTCAGGGTTTAAGGAAAAGAGGAGAAGTTAGTGAGTTAGTTTGTGTATCAAGATTGACCAGAGAGGAAATGAACTTGATCCCAAACTTGGAAGCTGGAGAGCAATTCTGCTCTCACTGCTGTTGCTGGTTGAAGCGATCCAACTGGAGGTGTCCGGAGCTAGGACCTGGAAATAAGACATTTCTTTCTTTTTGGTGGTCTCTGCACCAGCCCCCTGCCCCCGCCTCGCCCCCAATGGCTGGAAGGAGGAGAAGGCAGAGTGACGCAGATCCGAAGCTGAGAAATTTGGGAGATGGAGGGGATAGAAGTGTAGGAGGGGTAAGGAAATGTACAAAGGGGTGAAATTGATAAAATAAAAACTTCAACCATGGTCTAATATCAAAAATCCTTACATGTGAAGATGGGATCCGAGTTTCAAAAATTTAAGGGAGGCAAAAAACCAACAAAATTTAGGAGTAATAGAAATGAGGAAGATGCGGAAAACATTTTTAGCACATTGTTCTTCCACACAGAAGCGGCCAGATTTAATCAAAGGAGACCTTGTTCGCACCCCTTGTAGAATTTCCCAGACAATAAATTTATTCACAAAACAAAAAGAGAATTCAACAAAAAGGGAGAAAAAGACCTGGAAGGGGGGGGGGGAACTCCTCTGGAGATTCGTTAATATCTGAAAAAGCAGTAAGGGAGGGAAAAAGCGGGAAAACTTGAAATATGGTGCTTCTTAGAGAATTGGCAAGGGAGCATGGGGTGAAGAAAGAGGTGAGTTGATGTGACTAAAGAATTTGAACTTGGCGCAGCACAAGGTGCGACTCACCCCAGGGAAAACTGCTCTCTCTCTCTCTCTCTCTCTCTTTCTCCTTCTCAGTAAGATGCGCCTCCCCTGCAAGCAAAGAGTGTGAAATTTGCCCCCCAAAAGTACCACTCACCCAGGAGTGTTCATCTGAACTTCATTTCTCTCCTAGCTCTAATCCCAAAGCAGAGTATGCAAAAGAAAATTAGAGGACACATTTTCCTTTCTCTTAAAGTGAAAACACAATTGGGTTTTAATTGCCCAAAGAGGCTGAGAGGGAGGTGTGGTACAGGTGCCAGGAAGGAGGAGGGGTGAGGGCGCAGGGCCGGCTTACCTCGCGCTGGGGCTACTACGCACAGGAGCGCCCAGGACCCGCGGTGCTTGCGTGTTAGGGCCAGGGAGGACTGGCATTCCGGTGTCCCCCGACAAACCACGGGGGTGGAAGGATTAGGGGTACCCATCGCCCCACTTCCACCCGCCTTCCTCCCTCCCTCTGGTACCCATGCCTAGAGAGCCACTGAAAGTTACAAATTGCTTCCATTATTAGCTCATCCTGGGCGGCCTGGTCATTGGCCAGCCCCTGACCACGTGGTCCCTTGTACCAATCGATTGAATTTCTAGTTGCAATTCTCCGTCTGTCCCTCGGCTCTGGGGAGGGAAAGGGGGGGTGAGGATGGCGCGGGGGAGGGACTAAGGGGAAGAGTCCCTTCGCCTCCTTACTCTTCCCTCTCCCTCTAAGTGAAGGCCTTGAGTTAAAGGAGTGTTGTGGGTTGGACTACACCCGTGAGGGTGGAAACCGGAGGAAGCCGGAGACATCGCTGGAGACCCAGGGCCTCTCCTCCAGTTCCCCGGCCCGCCCAGCCCTGCTGGCAGCTCCCTAGCTTGACCCCCTGACCCGGGTCCACCAACGGCTCTCGCTCCGGATCACCCACTGCTCCGCCCTCACTTTGGGGGACGGCGCCCCTAACCCTAGGTCCTGTCCCGCCCAGGACCCACCCTGAACCCGGCGCCGGCGCCCTCCAGAGACCCAGCTCGCCTTTCTGGTCCCCAAGGGCTGAGCTAGCACCGCTTCTGGGATTGCAGGAGAACGCCACAAACTTTTGCGCAGATGAAAATCAATCAAGAGGAGCCGGTCAGGAGCAGGTGAGCTGGACCCGGGCTGAAAACTACGTGTTGTCCCCAGCCTCGCCTCCCCTACTCCTTGGTACTCGGGCCTTTAGCCTGATCCAAAGGGATCTGAGATGGACCCGGGTGTGCGTTGTGGGGTATCGCGTCCAAGCAGCTTCCTTTGCTGCGTTCTGGGACTCAGGTGGGGTCTGGTATGGGTGGGGGCCTTTTACATCTGAAACTGGAGCTCGAGGCGGGAAGGAGGGGCTAAGGTGCCCAAAAAGGTTGAAAGAAGCTACTCCTTCCCTTACATGCAACTCGCAGAAACTTCGAAGAAAGTTTTTGAAGGGCGACGGGGAAAGGGCGCAAAGGTGGGGATGTGAGTGAGCTTAAGGTAGGAGGGGACGCCTGCTTCGGGAACTGAAAGGAAAGAGGGGTTGGCTTGTTTTGCAGCTCCGTACAAAGTCCCTCGGAGAAAAACCCAGTCCCAGACCTGCTTTCCCTAACCAACTCTTAGAGACGCTTGGGGATCCCCTAGGGGCTCCGCGGATGGGAAGGAAGGAAAGCAGCGGGTGGGGGTGGGGTGGAGGACAGACCCGAGGTTCCACGCCAGTGTTTGCTTCGTGCTGAGACTGTCGGAATTTTAAGCAGATTTCGATTTTGAACTAAGGCCAGAGAGGGAACTACTTCCAAATTTCTCAGTTTTTTTTTTCCCAATCCACTTTTGACTTGGAGACCTATACCCGCGTAAAATGGAGCCCAGGGGGTGCCTCCCACGCCTCCGCTCCGCCCCCCGCCCAAGCATAATCTTACCTTCTCGTGATCAATAGGAAGACAAGATCAATAGGACAGGAGGCCTCCTCCTCACCTGCGGGGCAGAGACCGGCTCCCTCCCCGGAGCGAGGAAGAGATGGGAGTCTTTTGGAAAGGACTGGAGCAAAGGATGTGTTCAGAGGGCGAGACTGAACTTGGCGTTCCAGGGGCAAAGGGAAGTCTTCGGGTCCGACAGGTGCAGGAGCATCCGGCGGGATGGTCTGGAGTAGTGCGGGAGGGCGGAGGCCGCTGCAGGTGCAGTCGCAGGGCGCAGGACCCAGGACATCAGGGCGCGCCTGGGTAGGGAAGGGCGACCCCTATCAGGAGCCATAAATTGCGGCTGAAGCCTCCGCTGAGCCCTCAGCTCTTCCCGGGGCACCCAGCTGAAGAAGCCGCGCAGGCTGTTAAAATACAGCTTCATGGGCAAGGTCGGGAGGGGCTGCGCGTCCCTGGAAGGAAAATTTCCACGTTTAGCACGTGGCTTCTCTGACCCTCATCTGTCTACACCTCCAGGGGCCGCAGGGGCCTGCCTGGTCAGGATCTGCAAGTCTGCCCGGACCTTTGTTGTTGCGGAGAGATTTTTCTGCCGGCGGCCCAGCGGCGCCTCCTTTGCACTTGCTCCTGGGCGAGCCGGCAGCGGGGCCGCCTCTCTGAGAGCCTCAGAGGGTTGCCCCCAGCGCTGACTAGAGCAGATTAGGCGCTGTCCCCAACCCTGCCTACAGGTTGGGGTCCTGAATATTGCAAGCTGGCCTTTTTCTTTCTTTCCACAACACTGCTGCTTGGAGGATTTGGACCGCAGGCCTCAACCCTCCTCAATTCCAAAAGCAGGGCTTCTGTTTGCAGGCCGTCAGTCTAGGAAGCGCCCAGCAGACAGCTGATCTTATGCCATGGTTCTCCTCCTCCTCTTCTCTGAATCTGGTCTTTACCAATCTGCCTCCAGGATGCCCCACCCCACACCCTCGACACCCCTAGATCCCACAACTTGTGGAGTTGTCTCCCTTTTCTTTTCTTCTTAGGGTTGATAAGAGTAGCAGACTCGTGGCCCCTGCCCTGGTAGCTCAGGTATGGGCAAACAGCTCCCTCACTGGGCCCTTGATGCCAAGTCCCAAGTTGGAGGGAAGAAATGGCAGGAAGGGTGTCTGGGCTGACTGGGTAGTGGTCGGTTTTAAACTTCAGTCCTGAAGAGATTAGCATTCAGAACAAAGGAGGGCAGGAAAGGGCTGAGAAGGAGCTAGGAGAGATACAAGGGAGAGGACCAAACTGCCCACATGCACACACACACACACACACACACACACACACCATCCCCTCCTTGCAGGGGAGCCAGGAGCAGGTGGGAGGGAGAATGGGAATCCTGCTGCAGACCAGGGGTATCAGGTTCCTTCTAAGAAAAACAGGAGGAAGAGAAGTGAGAGAGGGAAGGAAAGATGAAGCAAATGGAAAGAAGGAGGGAGCTAAAGAAAGTGGGAGAAGGAGCAAAGAGAGGTTGGAGGCGGGGAAGGAAGGAGGAAGGATGAAAAGAGACAGAAAGGAGGGAGCCCATGGAGAGAAGGTGAGGTAGAGCAGAAAGAAAGGATGGGAAAGCAAGAGGAAAGCAAAGATGGGCCAAGATAGCAAAGAAAGAAGGGGGGATGGGGAGAAGCAAGGGCAGGGGCAGGGAAGGCTGGTGGGGAGTGGCAGAGGTCCAGGGGACCCATCACCTGCTCTCCTGCCTGCTGCTGGTGGCCTGCACAGCCAACTTAGGAGGCGGTGGAGGCAGAGGCTGACCACCCACCCACGGACCAGCTTCTCTGAGCCAGTTGGAGAAGAAGCACATACTGCAGACTGCCTGCCCCGGCCTTATCACCTTGAGACTCTAAGACGAGCAGGTGGAGATCTGAGTCCAGAACTGGCACACGCTACAAAAGGGGCCCACTGCCTGTGCCCCTGGCTCAGTCCCTTCACTCACAGCCCCTACTTAGGGTCTCTACTTTGGCTGTGCTGGCAGAGGCTGGCTAGGACCAGGGCCACCTGGCTCTGAACTCTGCCGTGACCTTGGACCTGAGTTGTTGTCACCTGCCACCTGAGCCCTTGGCCCTGCAGGATTTGGTCAGCCTGCCTCAACAGGTGCCAGGGAGCCAGTGGGGGGGGGGGGGTGGGGAGGAGAAGAAGAAGGCAAAGCCCAGCCCACTTGGAGGAGTGTCTGCCTTTTTTCTCATAGAAGAGAAGGAAAATCTTCATGTGTTGTGTGTTGCTGTCCTCAGCTCCATTGCAGAAACTGTCCAGGCCAAGGAGTCTCCCCATGCCGGAAGGGAAGGAATTCACCTATAAGGAGCCTGCTGTGGGGGTTACAAGCCTTGGAGGAGGCAGCCAGGAGCGACAAGGAAGATCTTCCCCACCCGGCAGCCAGCAGTGTTTCATTGAACAGTGAACTCACAGTGAACTAGGAGACCAACCAGAAAAATTACTTTAGAGACAGCCCTCATAGGGACTGGGTCTACCATGTCTGCACATGTCCCCTGCCAGTAATTGCCTGGTTTGGATCCAAAGGTATCTTCAGTCTAATTCAGTAACTCCTTGGGCAGGCCACAAAGACCAGCCAGGTCCTCCAAGAGTAGGACAGGCCTTGAGGCAGGGGGACCCCAAACATGCAGCCAGCAGGGCATGTTCCTGCGAAACCCCACAGTACCCATAAGGGTGACCTCCACCTGCACTTCCCGCCATGCCCTTTAGGCCTCCCTTTTCCTTCTTCCTTCCTTTAGGCAGCTTCCCTCCTTCTTCCCCTCCGGCCCTCTCCCCCATTTCTTTCTGTCACCCCACCCCAATATCATCTAGTCCCACTAGGACTTTTAAGGACTACTTTAAAAGCTCACTCCTTTAAAAAAAAATTATCGATTTTTATTGGAATGGCAGATTTACAAAGGCAAGGAGACATAAAAAGCTCTTACATCCACTAGTTCACTCCCGAAATAGCTGCAGTGACTGGAGCTGAGCCATCTGAAGCCGGGAACCAAAGAGCTCCCTTTGTGTCTGCCACACAGATGCAGGGTCCCCAGGCGTTGGGCCATTCTTCACTGCTTTCCTAGGCCACAAGCAGGGAGCCAGATTGTAAATAAAACAGCTGGGACACGAATCCAGGGCCCATGTGGGATGCCTGCTCCTGCAGGTAGAGGGTTAGCCAGTTGAGCCAGCCTGCTGGGGGCCCCAAGAGCTCACTCCTACATGAAAGCAAACCAAATCCCAGAATTACATAACAAGGGACAAAGCAGGGCACAGGCTCTGCTACCCAGACACTCGTTCTCTCAACCAGCCCTGATCATGACCTTCACATCCCTTGGCTCACCCATTCAGCCCACTCCTCCCAACCTCCAGCCCTGCCAACAAGCCCCCGGGCAGCCTATGCCAGCTCCAGTTCTGGGTTGGAGGTACTGCTGTTGACCCTTTAAGGCCACAGCTCTTCCCAGGTGAGTGAGGGGGTGGTCAGGGCCTCAAGCACTGAAGTGAAGCCGAGCAGGTCTCCCTCCTCCACCTGCATTCCAGCCCCTGGCGTGAGAGGCTGGTGCTCTCTGCCTTCTGTCCAAGGAGGGCTCCTGAGTGGTCAGATCTCTGATCATCCACTCTGCTCAGCCAGGCAGGGAGATGGCATAGTCCCTTCCAGCCTTAATGGAGGGAGGTGGAGTCACCAGAACAGCTTCGGGGTCCCAGTCCTGCTGCGGGCAAGAGGGAACCCAGCTTACTACACAGCGATCCAAGTCTGAGCAGGCAGAGCCGGAGCCTGACCCCAGAGGTACGGTCTGCTTTCTGGCTCTCCCTGCTGCTGCTGCCTCTGGCACAGGTGCGTTGTGCTTGTGTTTTCCTCCTGCACCTGGGGCTGGAGGGGACAGAGAAATGAAATTATTCTCCTCGGAATCTGTCAAGCTTGAAGCTGCCAGGGAGTCATGAATTGCAGGTTGCCTCCCAGCCCAGGGCAATCAGAAGCAAAGTCAGATTCTCTCTTGGGAAGAAAGAAGGGCCTATGCTCCTAAGCTCATGAATCCAGTTTGAGGGCAGGCAGAGGTTCCAAGGCAGACCAGATGGTGGAGGGGAGCCAAGGGGAGCCCAGTGGGGAAGGGTTGTGACGGACACTATCAGCCCCGCTTCTGGGTCATGTAGAATTTCTGACAGCACCAAACGCTGGGCTTTCTCACACCCAAGAAGGGGAGGCAGTCACCCACGCCCACACCTGTTCTCCGGCCTCTGAAAGCAGCAATGATGTAAAGGAACAGAGGGGAAGCGGGCCATTTGCTCCTTGCAGAAGATAGTCGGTTCAGCTGCCCTTTTGCCTAATATTTACTTAGTGCCTACTGTATACTGAGCATTGTCTCAACCCCAGAGTATTACAAAGAGATTCCTGCCCCTTGAAGCTTTCAGTATGTGATGTTCAAATACACAAATAAACCAGTTGGGGAAAAGTCCAGCTTGCATTCGGCTGATTTACACTGCAGCTTGCAGAGTGCTGGGTCTGGCAGCTCCAGTCTTGGCAGCTCCAGGCACTGAAGTGCAGAATGGCCCTCCGGGGTACACCGGGGGCCAGCAATGCCCGCTGGTGGTGGCAGCCATGAAGACCTCCAGAATGAAGAGTTTGGGGTGGTGTAGGTGGGACAGGCTCTGCAGGTCCCTCCTGTGTTTGTGGGGTGCAGTGCTCGGAAGAAGGTGAAGCAGTCCCCCTGTTTCTGAACAGGCCTGCCAGTCAGCCTTGCCACCATCTTGTGCCTGCCGGTGATAGCAAGGGTGTGACATGTGTGTGCAAAGGAGTCACAGGTGCAGAACAGGTGCTATTGGGCCCACACAGGTGCGTGCAAGTGGGCAGAGGGGTGTGTGTGTGTGCACGTGAAACAACATGTCTCTGCCTTATAACCTTTGTGTGTGCAAACATTTGTGGACCCTCCGAATGACTCTGAAATTACAATGACCCTTACAGAAAATCCATATGGGTTCCAGCCTCTCTCCCCCGACCTCTCCACCTCTGGGGGGCCTGAGGAAAGAGCTGACCCGGTCACCGCCTCCCCCTAGTCCATGAGTCTTTCTCCATTAGCATAAAACATGAATCTGCTGGCAGCTTGACAAATGATAACTAGCAGCCAGAGTTGTGCCAACTGGCTGGCTTGGGCAATGTCTATTTATCATTGAAAATGGTAAATCATAAGAATCCAGATGACTTAATTATTCAAATCCACCCAGGGCTCAGCGAAGCTGCAGTCCCGTCAATCTCAGTCCTAGGCTTGGGGCGGCAGGTGGGGGGGGGGGATGCTGCTGGGCCTGGGAGGCTGGCGAAGTGAGTTCAGCCGGATCAGGGTCCTCCTCTGCAGCCCCACATCTCCCTTCCCTTGGCCTGTCTTCCTACGCAACTCTCCAGGCAAGCAGAATGGGGCTGATTTGTATCAGTTGCTGTCCCTCCCTGCTGAGCCCCCGCCCCCCCTTCCACCTGCTCCCAGGCTCACAAGCATTGCTCCAAGGACCTGTTAATTCCCTGACTTTTAGAGCCTTCGCATGCACCTCTTGCCTCTCTGCTATCTCTTTCACTTTTTCTCCTCTCCCCTTTCCTTCCATGCAAACAGACCACCCCCCCACACACACACACAGTTTCTGCCATGGAGAAGGTCCCTTCTTCCTACCCACTGTTGCGTAACAGGGAAGCAGTGCCAATGCCACAGGAGTCAAAACCAACACTGGAGTGGGTCTGGGTGCCCACGGTGCCCATTCTGCCCCTGCTCTCACCCAGCACGGAGCTGCCACCAGCCCAACAAAGGAAAGGCACAAGGGGAGCTCTAGCAGAACAAGCCGAAAAGCTGCCTGCAGAGCAAATCACAGGTCTGCACGCTGGGCTTCCGGGAAGTCCTTGGGTCCTCGTGAAGCTCAGGACCCATTAGAAATACGTGCTGCTGGATCTTGCAGACCGAGAGACGCTCCTGGTCTCCCAGCCAGCCCCCACGTGTGTGTGAGTGAGCTAGTGTGTGTTGTATGTGTGAGTCTGTGTTGTGTGTGTGATGTGTGTGCAAGTGCGCATGTGAGTCTGTGTTGTGTGTTGTGTGAGTTCTATCAATGTGTGCACGAGCGTGTGAGTGTGAAAGTGCGTATGTGTGTGTACCTGTGTGTGTGAATGTGTGATGTGTGTGTCTGCTGTGTAAGTGCATGAGTGAGGATGTGTTGTGTGTGTGAACTCGTGCATGTGTGAGTGTACAAGTGTGTACGTGTGTGAGCATGTGAGTATGTGTGTATGTTGTGTTAGTATGTATTTGAGTGAGTGTGAGTCCATGTGTGTATGTGTGAGTATACAAGTGTGTATGTGTGTGTGAGCCTATGTGTCTGTGTGTGCGTTTGAGCGAGTGTGTGTGTCTGTTGTGTGAGTGTGTGATTGAGTGTGAGTCTGTGTGTGAATGTGTGTTGTGTGAATGTGTTTGAGTGTGTGTATGGAGAAGGCCAGGAGTAAGGGTAGTCACAGAGCCCCTGAATCTAAACAATGTCCTACTTCATTATTTTTTTATTTTTTTTAAGATTTATTTATTTTTATTGAAAGGCAAATAGACAGAGAGGAGGAGAGACAGAGAGCAAGATCTTCCATCTGATGGTTCACTCCCCAAGTGATTGCAACAGCTGGAGCTGAGCCGATCTGAAGCCAGGAGCCAGGAGCTCTTCCAGGTTCCATGCAGGTGCAAGATGCCAAGGCTTTGGGACATCCTCAGCTGCTTTCCCAGGCCACAAGCAGGGAGCTGGATGGGAAGCAGGGCCGCCAAGATTAGAACTGGCGCCCATATGGGATCCCGGGTGTGTAAGGTGAGGACTTTAACTGCTACACTACTGCACTGGGCCCCTCACTTTTTTTTTAAGATTTATTTTTATTTGAAAGGTAGAGTGACAGAGAAAGAAGGAGGGAGATCTTCCATCTGCTGGTTCACTCCTCTCGGGCCACGATAACCAAAGCTGAGCTGATCTGATGTCCAGAGCCAGGAGCTTCCTCTGGGTCTCCTACATAGGTATAGGAGCCCAAGAATTTGGGCCATCCTTTACTGCCTTCCCAGTTCATCAGCAAGGAGTCAGATCGTAAGTGCATCAGCCAGTACTCAGACTGACGCCCTTTCGAACTGTCGGCATCACAGATGGAGACCTAGCATGCTATTCCACAGCGTTGGGTTCTTGCTTATCATTCCTTAATATCTCATTTGAGAGACAGAGACAGAATTCTTATGTAACGGTTCACTTCCTACATGCCCGTCATGGCTGAAGCTGAGTTGGGCTAGGCTGAAGCAGGAACCCCACCTGGAGGCATGGCCAGGGAGGGCACCAGTACGTTGAGCCATCACCACTGATTCCCAGGATGTGCAGTAGCAGATAGCTTGGTCAAGAGCTGGAGCCAAGCATTGAACTCCAGCACGGTGATGTGGGATGCAGATGTGTGGAGCACTAAGCCAAGCAGCCGCTGCTCATTTCATTTCTAATGGGGAGGGGTGGGGCTGGCTTCCAAATCCACTACCATGTCTGTGGGTGCTTCTGGGTTGGCTGGGACTCTGTGTGTGTGTGTGTGTGCCCTCGTACATGTTCACACCTGCACAGGTTCTCAGGCACTTCCTGACAAGTCCTTGTGCTGAAACAACAAGTGACAATGTCCCCACCAACAGGACACCTGAGGAAATGGCCTCTGCCTCCGCTCTTTCCCAAGACCTCGGAGCTGCTGTTGCTGCTCCTGGTAGGCACGGCCCTTACCTTGCCATGGAAGCCTAAGCGGGTTGCCACCCAGGTGTGGGGCTCAAGTGTAAGTGCTCCCTGGAGTCTAGGCACATCTTTCTGTGTGCAAGCAGGGCTCGGGAGGTCAGGCGTTGGGGCAAGAACTCCCCCTTTCCTGCAGGAGAACTTCACAAAGGGGAGACTCCGCCCCCCACACTCTTCCCACATCCACTGCTGCTAATATATCTCCCTGCCGCCCACCTGCCTCCCCACCTGCCTGAGCTGAGCTGATTGCTGTTGGACCAGGGGGCATGAGGGGTGAGGCCTGGGCTGGGTGAAGGCACGAGATGAACAGGGAGACAGATTGGAGGCAGCTTTCTTTCCTTTTTGCTCCTGCTGGCTGGCTCAGCACCGCCCCTCCAGGGCCCCCTCCCCTAGGCCCCACTTTCCATCCTGAAAACAGGTGGGAGACAGAGCCAAGCCCTGGCCTCTCCGTGCCCTTCTAACTCAAACAGCTTCCTAATCCCCAACCAGAGGGTAAACAGCCCCCAAGCACGGCCAGGATCAACCGCAGAAAGACAGCTAATGTATCCTGGGGCCCTGGCCTTGCTCACCCCTCACACCCACCCGCTCCCCCAAACCCTGTGTTACTAATTAGCCTGAGAGCTTGGGGGAAGGCTCTCGAGTGGGCTCGCAGGCCGGGGGCGCAGCTCTGGAGAGCATCTCTGGGGCTGTACACGCTGAGGACGACAGGCGCCCCCTCCCCATCCAATAGACCAGCTCAAAGGCTGACTGAATCCCATACAACCTTCACCCGCCGTCCCCACCCCCAGCCCTCCCTGCGTCCTCCTGTCTCCCCTCAGCTGCTCACAGCTGGAAGGCAGGTGGGGGACAAGAGGGAGAGTGGAATCGGCTCTGGAAATCAAACGACCCAATAAAAAATTAATTGTCTAATTAAAACCACGAGAAAGCCCCTTGCTGAAGTTTGGCTCGTAGTCGGCAGGGCTATAAAGGGTGGGAAAATGAGTCTCAACCCCTAATAAATCCCCAATTTGCTGCTTGCTGGATCGGAGAAGATGTGCTCCCCCCACCCAGCCACTACCCAGCCCTCCCTCACCACCAGCCTGGGCCATGGCTGCCCATTCACACAGCTGCCTCTAATCCAGAACAGAGAACACCTCACGCCAGGTGGGCAGGTGTTCCTGAGCTGAGGACCAAGTCTCCCTGATTGAATGCCACCCATTTCCTCCTCTCTTTTCTGAAGTTCCAGAAACTTCCTCAAAGGGAGAATACTTCCTACAGGTTAACTAATGTTTGTTATGAACAACTTTGTGTAGGTTTGTATTTATTTCATTCCATCCCCCAGCACACACCCTTTTGTGAAAATACATTTTTTTAATGTAATTCATGAGCTAGCAGATTCACACTCTGTCACACCGATGTTGGTGGGTAAATGACACAGAAATCAAGCTAAGATGTCAACCCCACCTCCCCAAAATAAGGGCCCGTGTACATTATCCCCTTTTGGCAAAGTCTTCTGGAGGGATGCACAAAGAGCTAGTTCAGAAAGAAGAGCCAAACACGCAACTCCAACTCCTTTCTTAGACATTTACTTGAAAGACAGAGTTCTGCCTTCAGCTGGTTCACTCTCCAAATGTCTGCAATAGCAGAGGCTGAGCCAGGTCAAAGCTAGGAGCCAGAGCTCTGTGCTTGTCCCCAAGTGGATAACAGGAACCTAGCTACTTGAGCCATGACTTGCTGTCTCCCAGGAGTGCATGAGCAGGGAGCTGTAATCACTCTGCATTGTCAGAGGTGGCAACTCGAGCTGGCAGGAGAAGGCGGTTTGGGTGCTACCTTCAACATCCAAAGTTGAAGTACACTGTTTAACTACAGAGAGTACAACAGGGGATCTGATGATCTTCTTTAAACAAACATGACTGAACAAACGAGGACTGTTCCTCAGAACAGTCACTGCAGGGACACACATTCCGATTCTGGGTATGCCTTTATCGGTTATATCAGCTCTGCAAAGTCTCTTTTAAAAACTCTTGGTGTTAGGGGCCCAACTTTGGGGCACAGGCTAGGCCTCTGCTTGCAATGCCAGCATCCCACATTGGAACACTTGATTTGAATCTCAGTCGCTCTGCTTCTAGAGCACCTGGGAAGGCAGTGATGGATGGCCCAAGTGCTGGGTGCCTGTCACCTACATGGGAGATCTGGGTGGAGTTCCTGGCTTCTGGCTTCGGCCTGCCCGCCCCCCCGGTAGTTTCAATCATATGGGGAGTGAACCAGCGGATGGGAGATTTCCCTCTCCATGCTCTCTCCACCGTCTTTCTCTCCATTACTCTGGTTTTCAAACAAACACATTTTAAACATGTATTTGTTCGCTTATCTTTACTTTGGAGGGGGTATTGTAGTGTAGCAGGTTAAACCACCATGTGGGACACTGGCATCCCATATTTGGAGTGCTGGTTGGAGTGCTGGAATCTCTTCTTTTGATCAAGCTTCCTATTGATGCATTCTAGAGGCAGCAAATGATGATCCAAGTGTTTGGCTCCTTGCCACTTGCACACAAATCCAATGGAGTCCCTGGTTTCTGTCTTCTGGCCCAGCCCTGGCATTTGGGGAATGAATCAGCAGATGGAAGAGCGAGCTCTCTCTCTCTCTCTCACCACCTTTCAAATACATGAAAAATAAACGTGAAAATTGACTCTAAAATCAGCTTACAAAATATGGAAGATAATGAATGAGGCTGAAGCTGTGGCACAGTAGATTAGACATAGGTTCTGAGTTTCAGCTCCTCTACTCCATTCCAGCAGGAGATGGTCCAAATGCTTGGCTCCCTGTACCCACATGGAAAACCCAAAGAGAATTTCTAGCTCCTGGCTTCAGCCTGGTCCAACCATGGCTATTGTGCTATGGCTACTTAGAAAGTGAACCAACAGGTGGAAGATCTCTCTCTGTAATTCTGCCTTTCAAATACATAAAATTCTTTTTTTAAAGGGGCAAAGGCTAAGTATTTGTCACCAGTTGAGGAAATTTAAAATCCCAGTCATATGCCCTGAAGGCACCGTAGCAGCCTTGTGGGAGAAAGGGGAACTCCCCACAAGGTGAGTCCTGGGGCGCCCGTGCATGGCCCCTCACTTCCCCAAAGCACAGCTGCAGTGTATTATTTACCGTGCCTGATGACCCTTCGTTCCCTCATCTGGTTGTTATTTTTCATCCTAAACAATGAACTAAGCTTTCCCTAAGAAGGAGAAAAAGGGAAGGAAACAAATTCCTGTTCCCCATCTGGGTCAGGATCCCATTTCTGATTCCAGCAAGTCCAGCAAGTCTGATTCAGATTCAGTCCTCTTATAGCCTCACACCTGCTTGCTCCCGTTCCCTTCTGGGTGCTGCTCGGGGGGGGGGGGTGTCTTTGACAGCTGAGGGATATTACGAGGGTCTTCCTCCTGCTGGAAGGACTTTTAGTGGCTTCTTGTCCTGCTAATCCAGCCTGGGGCTGCACACGGCTCCTGTATTCCGGGAGGCAGCTCTTGCATCCCAGAGCCCATTTCTCACAAGGACTTAGCTTTGGGATCACTGGGCTCCTTTCTCTGTCCACAGGAAATGCCTCCCTGAAATGTTGCTGGCACTCAGGCTGATCATCAGTGTGAGCTGCTAAAGAGAACTTCTAGGGGTGGGGTGTGGCCCTGCAGTTAAGACATAGGTAGTGGGCCTGGCATGGTAGCCTAGCAGCAAAAGTTCTTGCCTTGCACATGCCAGGATCCCATATGGGTGCTAGTCCTAATCCCAATGGCACTGCTTCCCATCCAGTTCCTTGCTTGTGTCCTGGGAAAGTAGTTGAGAACAGCCCAAAGCCTTGAGACCCTACATCCGCATGGAAAACCCAAAAGAGGCTCCTGGCTTCAGATTGGCTCAGCTCCTGTCATCGCTTGGGGAGTGAATCATCAGATGGAGGATTTTCCTCTCTGTCTCTCTTCCTCTCTGTATATCTGACTTTCCAATAAAAGTAAAAGTAAATATTTAAATTAAAAAAAGACATAGGTGGTGATGCCCACATCCCACACCAAGAGCGAATGGATTCAATCCCCCTCTCTGCTCTGTATTCCAACTTCCTGCTAATGCACACCGCAGGGAGAAGCAGCAGTGGCCCAGGGAATTGGGCTCCTGCTACCATGTATGCATATGCAAAAGGCAGAGAAAGACACACACATGCATGCACAGAAATCTTTCATCCCATTAGACTCCTCAAATGCCTGCAACAGCTAGGGCTGAGCCAGGCCAAAGTCAAGCGATAGAATTTCAATCTGAGTCTTCCCAGAAGGTGGCAGGAACCCAAATCCTGAGCCCTTGCCTACTGCCTCCCTGGTGGCCGTGGCAGGAAGCTGGCTCAGAAGCAGAGGCGACTTGACCCCACGTGCTCTAGTTGAACTGTGGTTCTTCCAAGCAGTGTTCTTATCCATTGTGCCAAATGCCTGCTCCCTGATCCAGCAAGGGTATTAAGGTGACTTCCTGTCCTACCACTCCAGGGGCAGAGGGGGCGCCCCGCCCATTGAATTCTATGAGACCAGCACCACCTAGAGTTGTGTTGTAGGGATGCCAAGAATGGTGTGCTCCTGGGCAATGCCACCTATCTTGCCCTGCAGAGACACCCACCCAGTCACCTCCATAAGCCTCCTGCAGGATTCAGTGGTGCTGAACCCCAGTTTTGACAGTGAGGGTGTCAACACCTTACCTTCCAAAGCAGGATTCCCAATGGAGTGCCTCCTGGCTGCCCACACAGCTTACCACACAGCTCACCAAACTTCTCCCTGTCAGCTTAAAAGGCAATCCTGCCTCAGGGAGGGCCTGAAGGCAGGAGCAAAGTGGGGCTGAGCCATGTTGCTGGAGCACCTTTCAGCTGGGCCTAGGGGAGACAGGTAACCCCACCTGGCCTAGTTCAGGAAGGATGGCATGGGCACTGGAGCCTTGTGCATAGTTCCCTGCATGTGGGGGCCCAGGTCCTCCCAGCAGGAGACCAGCCAGACATACTTGGGCCTTACCAGCTGGCAGGTGCATCGTACATGGACATTCTCCTCCTCCTCTGCCTAGCTCTTCTTCCTTCTCTTATCTGAATTAAAGCCCACGGCCTCTGTAATCACCCCAGCACTGACTCTCAACCCATCCAGCCATGTGAGCCCCTGAGTCCTTCCCTCCCTGGGGCTGGGGCTCCTCCACGTAGCCTGTTTGCCCTGTTTCCCGACTCAGCAGCCTGAGGAAGGCTTATCCATCAGGGCCCCCAACAAAACTCCTGTATCATGAGAGACTGGGACCCTGGCACTTACAGACCAGGAACACCTACTCTCAGTGAACCACTTCCCCTGGCACCAAGCTCTTTCCTTCCGCTAGGCTAGTAGCCACCTACAGGGTGACCTCATGTGACAAGCAAAAGTCATGTCTGCCCCCAAAGTAAAAAAATGTTAGCAATAAAACTGGCCATGAAAAATGAGCCCTTACAGGCAGTGAAGGCTGCAGAGGAGGCAGGGAAGAAGCACTGGCCACCATAGCCTTCCCAAGAGAATTCCGAAAGAATCCCCGTGAGGCTACAGAAGGGCTACTGTGAGTCCCCAGGGTGTCCTGGGCTGCCAGCTGCAACAGGGAAGCATCTCTTTGCACCTTCTTCCTGCCAGGCACGTGGAACACCAGGAAGTCCCTGCCTTCCAGGCACAGATGGATCGGATGAGGGGGAAGACCACAGATCAATCTGTACCCAGCAGAGCAATGCCCCGGGCCTTTTGGGAACAGTGTGCAACACACAGAACCCTCTCCAGGAGATTCCAGAAGGGGAAGAAGGGGGCCAGGGTGCCTTCCAGCAACAGAGAGAGGATTTCAGCATGAGCATATAGGAGGTAAAGGGTGCCCATTCTCTGCACAACCTACCTGCCGCCCCAGCAATGACCAGGTCGCTGGCTTCCTACAAACCAGTCTCAGCGCTGTCAACAGACTCGCCCATCTTTCACCTAAAGGCTTGGGGCAGATAATCCAGACCTGAAGTAGGGTTCTGGGGTGCCTCCCTAACCCACCCTATCCTGCCAGCAGAATATCCAGGTGCCCCTTGGTTTCTGACACCAGCCAGAGCCTGCCTCCCCTGAGTTGGGGGAGGAGGGGCAGGTCAGGGAGAAGCCCTGAATATTTCCTACAATTCCCATTCTCTGTAGCCTTTCTCTTTCCTGCCTTTGAGGGGAGATGCCCTGCTCCCCAACTCCTACCCCTACCCTCCCCACATTCAATTCTCCATCCCTGATCTGGCTCCCACCCTCCCACTGCTACAGCTGCTTCCTACACCACACACCCCCCTTGAAAGAATGCACCCGAACCCCCTCCAGCTCTTCCTCTACCACAGGGGGCAGAGAGGGAGGGAGGCAGCATCTGGCCCCATTTTCCTGGGCTCAGGGAAGGCGATTTTGGAAACGAGAAACCCCTTGCCCTTTCCACCCCTGGGGGAGCACACCCCCGCCTCCTTCCAAGCTTCACATTCCCCAGAAGTTCCCAGGCTGCGATCCGCCCTCCCTGCAGTTATGTGCCGGAATCTCGGCTGTCCTCCCCCAGAGGCGCCGGGGCCTGGACGCAAGCGGCCTCAAACCTTTGATGTAGGCACGTCTGTAAAAGGCCCACCTGTTCCCCCTTCTCTCCCCAGCCCTCAGCCCCAACGACTGGAGCCCCTTGCCACAGCTCTCAACCGCAGCACGTCTGGGATCGGGTGGCACCCAGCCCCTCCTGCTGGGGGTAATCGGAGCCCAGGCGGCTCATGCAGGGACATCTGTGTCCAGAGAAGAAGGAGCCATCCCAAGCTCGAGGGGGCTCGGTGACACTTAAAAGCTTCAAGCAGGAAGATCTGCAGTTTCTCTTGGACCAGGGCCTGCGGGGAGGGCGGGCTCCGAAAACCCTCGTTTGATGTTGTGCTTTCATGGCTGTGGTTTGATCCAGATGTTGCACAGTTGTGGGATTTTCCCCTGGGGAGGGAGTGCCCTTGGCTGTGAAGACGGCTCTACCACGTGCGCATTTGGATCTGGATAGTCAGCCTGGGGTGGGGGGTGCTCTTCTCACTCTCACCAGCCTCCACCCTCTGCCCCCACTCCCAGAACACATCCTCTCCCTTCACGCCAGGAGAAAGGAATGAGAACGCCCATGGGGGGGGGCGTTCCCAGCTCCCAGCTGCTTTGCTGGGTGACCATTCAGCTTTGGCTTGACCTCTCTGTTCTGTTCCTAAAGATGGCTCCCAGATCACAGCACACACGGAAGAGCCACATTTCTGACCCAGAAACAATGATCTATAATTGGAATGAGAGTGCATGCGTCACTCTCACAAGACTCATCCCTCTCCCAGGCCAGTGTCCATGGGTGGGTGTCACCCTTTCCAGCTTGCAAGCCACCCTGTTCCCCAAGTTTTTAGAGCCTCCAGTCCTGTTGTTCCCAGCCACAGGCACTGCATGCTATGGCATGAGGTGATTCTTGAAAGGTCAGTGTGCCAGCCCCAAACATGGGTCCCCTGAGATAACACCTGTACCTCACGAGTTGGAAGAAGGACCATGAACTGGAAGATGTCAGTTTGTTCTAGGAGCTGGACTGGTGACCACGCATACACTTGTACCCCTACCTGCCCACAGAGGCCACAGCCCAAGCTGCACATGTGGGTGATGAGCACTGGAGCAGAAGCAGGTAAGAACATCTCCAAAGCCTGGTGACCCTGGGGACACCAGCTCAACTCACCAATGGACAGCTCCAGAACCCTCAGTACCTGCCAGGAGTGGGAGCAAACAGGAGGGCCCTGTATGAGGACACAAATAGCTTGGCATAGGGAGAGAGGCAGGGCCTCTGGGAGAAAAAGGAGGAGGATGAGGAGAGCTCTCCAGTCTGCCCCATCTGGGGAATTGAGCAGCTGCTACTTTCAGCTCCTCTTGTCCCTGGACCAGGGAACGTTAAGGAGATGCACGTTTAGGGGACCCGTTTCCCCCACCCCTGGAAGCCCTGGTTGTTCTCAGGCCGCCCCTGCCCCTGCAGGCTGTCATCTAGACCTGCACAGATGGGTCAGGCTGTGATAGCAACTGGGGGGACCGGGAGGGCGAAGGACATCCTTGGCCTGAAGTTTCTCTTCTCCTGCCACGTGTTCTCTCTCTCTCTTTCTCTCTCTCTCTGGCAATAATTCCTCATTTTGCCTGGTCGTCTATACCCCATATGGCTCAGGCTAAGAAACACTCCATCATTCTGAAGCGGGGGCCTCACCACCTGCAGGCCCCTCCCCTCACACACGTGTGTTCCCACAACTGGGGCAGGTGGTGAGCGTCCCCATGGGACCCTGGACCCTCATCCTCCACCACAGCCGTCTCATCTTTCCCATAGATTTGAACCTTCCTTTCCCAGTAGGGGGTGGGAAGGACATGATGGGGCAGTGTGTGTTGCGGGGGTGGTCCTCACAGCTGGGGAGCAGCTGGGAGAGCCCCTCCTAGCCTGTGCATTCTCTGGGACTCCCAGGAGGGTCTCAATATCGAGGAGAAGGTATGAGGAAATAGTCAGGGGAGGGCCCTGCAGTGGGTTGGGGGAGGTGAGGGGTGGGTCTCTAGCTGGTCCAGCTTGAGTCCCCAGGAAGGACTGGCCAGCAAAGAGGCATCTGAATACCCAGAGCCCTCCTTCCTCAGCCCTGCTCCTCCCACCCCCACTGCTATGGAATACAGGTAAGGACCCGCTTGTCCCAAGCTCTGCCCTCACTCCCTCCTGGGCCTTCACCTCCACCCCCAGGTGCCCAACTTCGCCCCCTGCAGGTTTACCTGAGTCTGACCCCACTTGTCCATTCCGGGGACAGAGTCCTGTTTCATTGGTGTTATGCATGGAGAAACTGATGGGACCACAGCAACTGCTTCCAGCTGCTCTCCCAGGGTGAAGCAGGGGCAAGGCACACAGAGCCTCCAGGCCTTTCTCAAAATTCCCAACCCTGGGCTGAGGGGAAGGAGTTGAGGGATGGGGTGCAGGAGTGCCCATGGCTAAGGCTGGCAGGCAGCAGGCACGCCCTCTACCCTTGCTCCTTAGACACCCTGCAGGTGCAGGTCCTGCTCCTGGGGCCTCAAGATGCCCCACCAGTGCTCATCCACCCCTGCCCCTTAGCCACCAGGACAGAGCATGTTTGGGCAAGCTCTACCTGCAGGCCTGGGTTAGGAAGTCTGGGCTGGAGGGCAGGCGGGAGATATGTGTCCTCGGAGTTGGTTGCACACCTTGCCTGGCTACAGGTACCAGGACTTGGGCTTCTAGGAAGCCTTTGGTATCAGACCCTTGAGGTCACTCTATCAGGAACCTCCCTGACAGGTCCATGAGGCCACTGGACTTGCTGAACCTGATCAGTAGGATCAAAGCCAGCACGCAAACCACACTGGGTGCCCTCTGTCTGCTTGATCCCCGGTGGACCCTGCTACAGAGAGACGTGAGAGGACCAGGCGCCTCACTTCCCACACTGACCATACTGGTGCGTGCTGGGGATGCCAGGGAGACCCCAGAATCAGATGTTACTCTCATTAGGGCTTGGAGTCATTTTGCACACAAGCTAGATGGGAGAAAGAACTTTTCTAGCAATCCCAGCTGGGCAGAAAGCCCCCCAGGAGGGATGCCACAATTCCAGGAAGTTGATGAGCCAGGGGTAAGCTCAGGCTCCTGTCTTAAGGCAAGGGGTTGGTCCTCTGAAGGCAGATGACCCCGGAAGTTCCTACCTAGGCAGAGTGGGGAGGGCCCCACAGAGGGTTGTGAGGAAAAGAGGCCCACAGAAGGGAG
This sequence comes from Ochotona princeps, assembly GCF_030435755.1. Classification (NCBI taxonomy): domain Eukaryota; kingdom Metazoa; phylum Chordata; class Mammalia; order Lagomorpha; family Ochotonidae; genus Ochotona; species Ochotona princeps. Next base: position 49,995,244 of record NC_080846.1, on the reverse strand, counting down.
GATAGTGGACAGAGGGGGATAACGGAGCAGGGACGGGGGCGGAAGAGAGACGGATGGCCATGGTGGGACTGACACACACGAGGCCAGGATGGATGGATGGCGGCTGAGGTTTGTTTACCGGCAGCCCCCAGCCCAGCACCCCCCGGGGGAGAGGAATGGCGGCTGGCACATCAGAGGGCTCTTTACGGAAGCTCATGGAGATGATTTAGATGGGAATGAATCAGCTCCATATGGATTAAGTGTCCCCGCAAATCCCGGGATCTTACAGATGAGGGGACAGGGCAAGGGCAGCACAGGGAGGGGAGAGCCATTGCAGGGAGTGGCATGGAGCTAGTGGAAGGAAGCCCGGGTGGGGAGCCAGTGGGAGGGCATCATCGGGGCAGAAGAGTGGGGGTGACCTGGCACAGGTCTGTGGGCTCCACTGCCCACCTTGCGTGGCGCCAAGCTGCAGTTAATCCTGTCTGGTGGGCTGTCCTGTTAATTTATCAGCCTTACCCACTTCCTCCCCTTTTTCTTTCTTTTTTTCTCTCTTTCTTTCTTTCTTTCTTTCTTTCTTTCTTTCTTTCTTTCTTTCTTTCTTTCTCTCTTGATCTATTTATTCATTTGAAAAGCAGAAGCATTAAGAGGGGAAGACAGGGCAGGGAGAGAGAGATCTTCCATTTGCTGGCTCACTCTCCAAATGGCCACAATGGCCAGCACTTGGCCAGGCTGAAGTCAGGAGCTTCTTCCAGGTCTCCCGCGGGGTACAGAGGCCCAAGTGCTTGAGCCATCTTCTAACAGCTGCTTTCCCAGGCTATTAGCAGGGGATGGATAGGAGCTGGAGCAGCCGGGACTTGAACTGGCACTCACACGGGATTGCTAGTGTCCTAGGCCACCTTAACCTATCGTGCCAGAGGTTGCTGCTTGTTCCCCACTTGCCACTCTTCCTCTCTGGGCCTTTGCACAGCTTCCCTTCACTTCCATGTCCCTCATCTGACCTGACCTTCTCCCTCTGTTTTGGTCTCCCTCTGGCACCTGCAGCTCTGATTGTTTTCTGACAGGCCCGCATGGGTCCCAAAGAAGTCACAGGTTTGGAAGGGGTAGAGGTAGGGGGTTCTGGAAGAGACTGTGTGGCTACAGAAAGTTCTCTGTGCCTGTTGACCACCTGTTCTGAAGCCACCCCCTCTCCAAAGTGCTAGAGGAGTTTGGATTGGGACCTCTATGCTCCAGAGTAGGCCATAGGAGACATTGGGTCCACAGGTGGCCGGGGTCTGTGGAAGGCAGCCTCTCCCTGTTCCCCTTCCCACACCTGCGTGGAGGCCGGGAGCCTACAGTGGTTATGAAGTTGGCTGCCATGTGGACGACCTGGAGTCAGAGCCCAGGCTAGTCACATATGACAATCGGCTGAAATATCACAGCCGCTCTCCCCCCACCCCCACGGGTGATCTATGGGCTGTGTGCCCTGTAAAAATTATTTATCGGGGCCTCAGAGTGTCCTGATTTAGTGCCGCTGCCTCTGGGGCCGAGGGGCCTGCCTGTCGGCCGGAGTCTAAGCGTTAAACGACGCTAAAAAGTTAAACGGCCAACGTTGGGGGCTCACTCGAGGAGGTGCCATAAAGCTGTCGGAGCCGCTTAAATCAGGAGCGAGGATTCCCGGGGACACCTTCTCTCCATATGCCATGAGCTCGGACTCTATTGCGCACCCACGTCTGGCCAGCCGCTCACACCAGGCAGGGGCTTCAGTGAAGCCCTAGGAAACTTCCCCCAGGCTGGGGCGCAGAATCCCAGGTCATCCCTCTGGCCTGGCTATCCTGGTTTAGGCCCAGTTTTTAAGCACTTCTAGCGAACGACAGTGCCACATGTCCAGGGGTGTGGGGGGCTGGCATATGGGGCAGTTCTAGGAGTCGGCTGCACCCTTAGGGCACAGCACCCATGTCCTCTTACACACTAGCTCCTGTGCACTGTGCTGCACCAAAGCACCCCTGGGTGCCAGCACGGCACTCCAGCATGGTTCTAAGCAGAAGTTTAGTTGGTGCTGCCACCGCCCGGCTGGTGAGCAGGAGAGAAAGGCGGGTGTGGGGGGGTCTCTGCCGGCTGTCTATCACGCCTTCTTTCAGCAGCAATAAAACTCGCCTCTTAAAACCTCCACTTGGGTCCCTAATATTTGCCTGGCTATATATCTCCGGTGATATATGGACAGAAATTGCTCATAAACGGCTATAAAACCTCTTTGTGGGGCTAGGGAGGAGGCGCAGGAGGCCGGGCCCAGTCCAGGCTGTGGGAGGGTAGGCAGCTGAGTCTGTGCACGAAGCACCCCTAACCCTAGCTCCCAGGGGACAAGCAGTGGCTGATGCGGGGCTTGGGGCAGGAGACCCCCCCCCCGCCGAAAAAGTTATTGAACCCCCAGATGGTGTGACAGAGTCAGGCACCCAGCCACTCTGCACGTTTTACCCAGGCTCTCCAATGGGGAAGTTCAGAGAACTTGGCAAATTTTGTCAAAACTTTGCATATATAATGCCCGAGGGGCATGGTGCGTTTGGAAGGCCTACTATGTGCCAGGAAGGCCTACTGTGTGCCCAGAAACTTTTGTCCTGGAGCTACTAGTATCCTCATGTTACAGGTGCAATACCTGAGCCTCTCAGAAAGGTATGCACAGGCTGCCAGGGGCAGAGACAGGATTCGAACCTGGAAATGATGCATTCCGTACACCAAAGAAGGAAACCCTGGAATCAGGAGAAAGTCATCTGGGATTCTTCAGAACAAGGTAGGTGGTTAGAGGAGGCCTTCTCTCCAGGGCCTCTCCATCTGCCCCTAGGGTGGTGCTGCCAAGGGCCCCTGCGTCAGGAGCCTTCCCAATCACTATAGCCAGCTACCTGGGAAACAGTTTCCATAGGATATTAGGACTGTGGGTGGGGCCGGGGGGCCAGGAGACACAGGCAGTGAGCGAACCAGCAAAAGGGAGGCCGTTGGAGGAGCAGGAGGCATGGACAGAGACAACCCCACCTCCAGGGACCCTGGTGGAAGCACCTAACTCCTCTCCTGCAATCCGCTGTCCCTAGTGACTGTCAACTCGTCTCGGCGGCCTCCTGCACCCCTGTGCTGGACCCATGCTCTGTGTCCTACACAGCCCTTAGAATCCTTGGTGTTCTCCTCTGCCTGTCCCAGACTCTCCCTCCCCACCCTTAGGCTCCCTCCACCACGACCCTAGGTCTCGTCCTCCTCCCCGGGGTTGTCCCTGGGCTGACCCACTGTCTCTCCCTCCCAGGGTCCACGAGCTCCGAGCTACCCGCTCCCTCCTTCCCACAACCCTCTGCCCTGCCTCTGGTCCCTCTGGTCCCCTCTCCCCTGCCCTCCCTTTGTCCCGTTTCCCATGACAAACCAGGACAGACAACTAGAAGACCCTCCTTCTGCCCACGCCCGTCCCCCTCCCCTTTCCCTGGCAGGCTCCCACCCCCAACCCCACTTTTCTTTTAAGTTTCCAAATCAACCTTCCTCCAATAATAATGATAAAGCAGGAAGCCGGGCCGGAGGACAGTGAAGATTTTTCTTCTTGACACGGAGTTTCCGATTAAAGGCAAAGGGACATAAATCCTGCCGCGTAATTGCTGTGCTTGGGCTAGGAGCCACTCAGAAAGGAGGCTCCTACCTACCCACCCCCATCGTGAGCAGGGCTGGGTCCCCAGAGCCTCAGGGTGGGGGGACAGGTTGAGAACGGGAAGGGAGCATCACCTTTGTGAGCAGAGCTGTGCAAAGAAAGTAAAGAGAGTAGGCTGAATGGAGCAGGGCTCCCTGCCTTGCCCTTCCAGAGGGCGCAGCCTGGATGAACTTGTGGCCCTTCTGGAGGCATCCTTCCCCTAATCCTCATGCTGAGGACATGCTGGACACAGGTGTCAGGGGTCCTCAAGCTCACTGACACTTGGAAGGGCCCTCAGCAAACAGACTTCAGATGGAGTAGTGCCCCGAGAGAGCACCCTGTGCAACTGTCCTGTTTTACAGATGGGTAGACTGAGGTTCCCTGGGAGAGACCAGCTGAGGGGGAATACTCCTCATTTTCTGCACCTGGGAGGGACTGATGCTGCTTAATTTTGTTTGAAATTAATTTCTTTGAGAGACAGAGAGCTGCTGGCTCCACTCCCCCAAATGTTAGCCTTGGCTGGGATTGGGCCAGACCAAAGCCGGGCTCCAGGAGCTCAATTCGGGTCTATTTTGTCATAGGTGATGAGGCTTCAACTCCTTGAGCCAACATTGCTGCCCCATCTGACCCCTCACGTGAGCATTGGCAGAAAGCTGGAAGTAGAAGCTGGGACTTGAACCAGATACTCTGATTCGGGATGTGAGTGTCCCACCCAAACCAGGAATGTGGTATGTTTGCATCTCCTGTTTCTGGGTTAAAGGAAGACCACACTGGAGTCTGAATGGCCAAGGTCAGCAAGAGTGAAGGGCAAAGCCAGGAGGCCCTGGGCTGTCAATTCCACAGTCACTGACTTTGCTGCTCAGGATTCACATCCAAACATGTGACCGTTTGCTGCCTCTGCAGGTGGAGCCAGGCCTGGACCCCCACCTCCCACCCGCCCACCCCAAGGAGAGCCACACAGCCCCTCCCCTCCGCCCTTCCCCATCCTCCTGCCCATTCTCCTCCAGGAAGCCCTCCTGATTTGAACTTGGTTCCACGTCCCTTTGTTCCTCCCTTCCAGCTATTCCTAAATCAAATGGGCTTGAGTCTCTCCTTTCATCGGACTAATGATTGTCCTCTGTTGCCCTCTGTGAACTGCCACCTGCCAACCCTCCGCTCTAGCCCTCATCTTCACTGCTTCCCCCAGCCCTGGGGCCCCGAAGCCCAAGTAGACCAGCCCAGCAGTGAGAGTGTTTCTGGAGAGCCAGGAGTCCTGGCTCCTCTTCATTAGCGAAGATTTCCACTATAGCACCAGGATTTCTGTCTATTCAGAACATGAACTAGCATGGTGTGTGGGACTCCCTTGCCCTCTGGGGGGCCACTTCTCACATGAGGGGGTGTTCAGCTGAGACCAGGCCAAAGAGAAGCCCCATCCTCATTCAGTTTTCTCATCTTCAAAGAAAATTGGACCAGGATGATTCCTGCGTGCCTCCTTGGATCTTCTGACAAGGTGGCTTAGAGACACCTTGGAGACCTCCGCCCTTTCCCCAATCCATGTGAATACCAGTTCAAGTTCCAACTGCTCCACTTCCGATCCAGCTCCCTGCTAACACACCTGGGAAAACAGCAGAAGACAGACCAAGTCCTTGGGCCTCTGCACCCAGGTGGGAGAGCCAGGAGTTTCTTCAGACCTGGCCCAACTCTGGTTGTTGTGGCCTTTTAGGGAGTGAACCAGCAGATGGAAGATCTCTTTCCCCCTCTTTCTGTTTCTCCAACTCTCTGTAACTCAGCCTTTCAAATAAATAAATAAATAAATCTTTTAAAAAAAACAAAGCATTAACTGCAATGCCAAGTAGCTACCCTAGCAAAATAAATAAATAAACAAACAAACAAATAAATAAATGAATAAAGAAATAAATAAAGCAGTCCCCAAACTGACCAAAAACCTTTGATGGCAGTGGGGACTGGAATGGAGGAGACCCCCCACCACCCCTGGCGCTGAAGGTTAGACACTTAGCATGCTCTCGACTTTGTGCAATGGGTACAGAGTGGGCACCAGGGCCCAGGGATCAGGACAGTCCTCTCAAGGTGCCCCAGAGGCACCTCCGCACCCTAAGCCCCCTCCCATTCTTATGGTGCTGTCCTGGGTGCTGCTAAGGCAGGAGAGAGCTCAAGGCAGAAAGGCCCAGAACCCTGATCCCCAGAGACGTCAACTCACCAGGTAAGTTAATGCAGGACTAGGCTGCCGCACGGCTATGGGAACGGATGCAGAAGGATGCAGTGACACCTGGGCAGGGAGGTGGACAGTGAGGGCCCCAGGGGCAATGGACTGAGGGCTGAGCAAGAATGAGGGTGCATGCCAGCCCCAGAGGCTGGAGTTGGAGCAGGCAGTGCCCTGGGTCTCATACCCATCCTTCGCTTAGCACACGCCTCCAAAGGCAGCCACACACCTGGCATGGGGCCCGGAAACATACATGCAATAACAAAGCAGGAGCAGCCTTCACCCAGGCTCCCAACAACTCTGCCTCTCACTTTCAAACACCCTCCCTGCACATCAACTGCAGTTGCTGCCTCCATGGCCCGTGGTCCCCAAGAACTCCAGCTCCCTCTGGCCCTGATGCCCATGTCCGTGCTAGGTCCTGCCCATTCTTTCCCCTAGGGGGTGCTATAGGGCATGTCTGGGACTTTTCACAGTGATGGGGCAGGAGTCTGGTCCTGAGGGTCCAAGCGAATAGGACACCCAGAAGGGCATATGTAGGTGAATGGGCCTAGGACCGAACCCCCAAGCCGGCCCAGCTTTGCATCAGGCTGGGAGGCATCATTCATCCGCCCAGGGGTGGAGATGGGGCAGGGGGAGGGGGGAAATGAAAAACACCCATAGCCCATTAACCTACTTTTGCAACTTCATTAAAACAGAGTCTCCGACATGTCACCATAAATTGTCTTCCGAGGATGAAGCCAGACCAACATCCATTCCAGCAGCAGGGCCTTCAAGAAGAGGCTGGGAGAACAGGATGGACATGCCCACGCGCTGTCACTGGGCAGTGTCACTGGCCGGGCCAATCCAGCCACCCACTGTGCTGTCTCCTAGGTGGCAGGGTGGGGGGTGGTAACCTAACCTGGCACAGATGCTCTCCTCATGAAGGACAAGGATAGCTCCCTGGAGCCCCAAGAAACTCCCCTGGGCCTCTTTCGAGAAGCTCCATCCTGCCCTGAAGTCCCCATCTGTAAGGTGTGCGCTGAGCACGTGGCCTGGCAGCCCTGCACCCCACAGAGCCACGTCAGAGGCCCAGAGTCTGCAGCCCTGGCTGGGCAACCGACCGCAGCTGCCTGCGTGCTCAGGCCAGGGGAGGCCTGGCCTCTGTCTCCGCTAACCAAGGACCTGGACCCCTCACCCTCTTTGTGCCTCCCCAGAACAAGTATCTGATGACATCATTGTTTTGTGTTTTGTTTTGTTAAGATTTATTTATTTTATTGGAAGGGTAGAATCAGAGAGAGAGTTCATTCCCCAAATGATCACAACAGCTGGAGCTGGATCAGTCAGAAGTCAGGGGTTTCTTCCAGGTCTCCCCCATGAGTGCAGGAGCCCAGAGGCTTGCGCCAGCCTTTGCTACCTTCTCAAGCCATTAGCAGGGAATTAGATTGAAAGTGGAACAGCCCGGACTTGAATCAGTGTCCATATGGGATGTTGGCCCTGCAGGTGGTGGCTTAACCCTTTACACCAACAAGCTGGTCCCTTGCTGAATTTTTTTTTAAGATTTATTTATTTTTATTACAAAGTCAGATATACAGAGAGGAGGAGAGACAGAGAGGAAGAGCTTCCGTCCGATGATTCACTCCCCTAGTGACTGCAATGGACGGTGCTGTGCCGATCCAAAGCCAGGAGCCAGGAACTTCTTTCCAGGTCTCCCACGTGGGTGCAGGGTCCCAAAGCTTTGGGCCATCCTCGATTGCTTTCCCAGGCCACAAGCAGGGAGCTGGATGGGAAGTGGAGCTGCCGAGATTAGAGCCGGTACGCATATGGGATCCCAGCGTGTTCAAGGGGAGGACTTTAGCCGCTAGGCCATGCCGCCAGGCCCCCTTGCTGATTTTTAAAAGGGGATGACCCCTGGAGAATGCACAGCCTCTCAGAATCAAAGACACAACGTTGCTTGCTGTCACTGTTGCATGCTTATCCACCCAGGGTGTCATCGACATGAGCAGGATCCCCTCAGCTCAGGCAGCCAGTCAGAGTTGATCCACTGGGGAAATCAAGGCCAAGAGGAGACAGAGAGTCACTTGAGTCAGAATCAGAGCCCGGGTCATCCAACATAAGGATCTCATCATAAGACATCCCCTGTGGCTGCAAATTCATCTTCATTTGGACCCTGGAGAGGCTCAGGTAGACCAGTGGTTTTCTCCTTCATTATTAGTATATCATTGTTGCTCTAGCAATGTTCCTTTGGGAATCCCTACATGTGCAGGTGACCTAGGTTTGCAGAAAACCGTGCAAGGGCTAGGACTGGAGATAGAAGAGGGGAAGGCTGACCAGGGCCCCCTCCTGCTGCACCCCAGCAGCAAGTCCAGACACTGGACCGTGAGAGGCCTCAGGTCAAGATCCCAGCCAGGGACAATGGAGGAAGCCACCCTGGGAGAGAGGGCAGGGTCCAAGCAAGACCACCAGGAGTGGGTGGGGTGATTGGCATCCTCTTAACACAGACAAGGGCAGCCCAGGGAGGCTGTGGCAGGGGTGCGGGCGTCTCTATGTTCAGCAATGTGTCCTACCCGCCCAGGTATCCCACATGGCCTGTGTTCCTATCCTGTCTCTCTTGCACTGGTTCCAAGCCGCCTCCACTTCCTCCAGTAACTGCAGCGCAAGAAAACATGGCTATAAAACAGATACTTGCTTTCATTTTCACTTGAAGGGGCAATTTAGCACAGGCGGTTTGCAAGCTGTTGGAGTTCTTCACAATGCCAGGCAGGCTCATCCCAGTTTCTTTCCCAAAGTGCTCCCCCAAGAGCAGATTCCCAGGGTCAAAGTTCACCCAGCAGCACTGAGGAAAGGGAAGCGGGATTGATGGGGACATGGGAGAGTGTGGGAAGTTAGGGATACACGTCTGTTTTAAGTCAGCTCAGGAGTGGTTGGGAAAATAGGAGCGAACTGAGACTTGGACATTCGCAAGTCTGCTGGCAGGTGCTGAATGATGTGGCTCAGTTTATTTCCCTCTCTGGGACTCGGGCAGGCCATCCCCAGACACCAGTGTGACTCAGCCCCAGCCTCCAGACCCCTGGGACTCCCTCTCAAGGACCCATAGCCATGCCAGGCTCAGGCAGTCCCCATACCTGCCCTGGCCACCCTGGCATGCGCCCCCCCAACAAATTGCTGTCCCTTCTTTGCCCTTGGTCCCCCCAACCCTTCAATTCCTCTGCCTGTTCTCCAGGGAGCAACCTCTCTAGGAGAAGGGCAAAATGCTCCCAGATCTCCCAGCTGCTCCAAAGAGGGGAAAAGTCACCCCTCCACCCCACCTCACCCCCAGCGAGAGCTGGACTTGCCCCCACCCTCGGTTTTCCCACAGTCCCTCCCCCCTCCGCCCCGCAACACCAAGTCCTGGACTTAGAGGCGTCTCTGGGAACACAGTGGCTGCAGGGAAATCCTTGGAGAGCAGCAAGTGGGAGGGGTCTGGGAAGCTAGGACCTCAGGGTGCCCCCAAAGTCATGTAGGCCACTTGGGGCCCTACATGAGACTTGGGGGCGCCTTCTAGGGCCTCCATCCAATCCTCTCCCCCAGGGTGGCGTGGGAAAGCGAGGGTGAGTTAGAGGCCCTGAAGCAGGACAGGGGTCTGCCCTGCCCCAGCCTCCTCCCCTTCCTCACACTGCTGAGGCCTGCCGCTGGCTTCCAATGGCCAACTAAGCCGCAAGACGCCCAGGATATGGCAGGGCGGCGAAATAAGGGGACATTTCTCAGACTGGGAGAGTCCTCAGGGTCAGATGGAAGATGAAGGCTTGAGCTGGAGAGGCAAGGGTATGGGAAAGTGGTGCAGGAAACCCTGCCTTGGGTTGAGGGAGGACCCTGGGGCTGGTGTGAAACAGAGGGCAGGAGTCCAGGAGTAGTGCCCTGGAGGGGGGCAGAGGTCCATGGAAGAGAGGAGGGAGGCAGCCCAGCCACAATCCCACAGGTGGCTTGAGTCCTTCTCAAAGCCAAGTGTGCAAATGAAGTTCCCACTGGCTTAGCCTCAAAGCAGGCCACAACCCCACAGTCCTATCTGCCCCCAACACCAGTCTGTCTTCCCCCTGGACTGGGAATGTTCCAAACCCTTAAAAAAAAAAAAAAGATTTATTTTTGGGCCCAGCACAATGGCATAGTGGCTAAATCTTCACCTTGCAAGCACTGGGATCCTGTATGGGCACCAGTTCGTGTCCCAGGTGCTCTACTTCCCATCCAGTTCCCTGCTTATGGCCTGGGAAAGTAGTCGAGGATGGCCCAAAGCCTTGGGACCCTGTACCTATGTGGGAGACCTGGAAGAAGCTCCTGGCTTCAGGTCTACTTAGCTCCAGTTGTTATAGCCATTTGGAGCGTGAACCAGTGGATGGAAAATCTTTGTCTGTCCTTCTCTCTGTAAATCAATTTAAAGCTATTTTTAAAAGATTTTATTTATTTGAAAACAATAGTTGCAGAGAGGGAGAGAGAAATCTTCCATACACTGGTTCACTTCCCAGACGGTTCACTCCCCAGAAGCCAGCAACAGACAAAGCCTGGAACCAAGGGCCTCTCCTGGATCTCCCACATGGGTGCAGGGGCCCAAGGACTTGAACCATCCTCTACCACCTTCCCAAGGCACATTAGCAGGGAGCTGGAATGGAAGTGGAGCAGCCAGGACTCAAACTGGTGCCCGTATGGGATTCCAACATTGCCAGTGGTGGCACTACTTGTGATGTTACAGCAGTGCCCCATCCCCTGCCCTGCCCCCAACTCTTAAGTGCAGTGGCTGTTGTTGACAGAGTTACCACCCAGCCAGCCCTAAGCGAAAAAGGACCTTGTCCATATCCATCCATCCATCCATCCATCCATCCATCCATCCATATCCATGCTTATGTCTTCCCAGAGCCATGTTCTTGGCTAATTACCCCCCCCCCCAGGGCTGCCTGGCACTACAGGAGGCACCGGGGAGGTGAAGTTGAGGGGGTACTCAAAAGTGGGGTGTTGCAATCTCCCACCCCAACCTAGTACAAGTCCTGCTTCTGAAGGCCAAGGACCTCAGGGCAGTCCAACAGGCCTCCTAGAAGAGAAGGCCCTGTCCCAGCAGAGGCAAGAATGGGTAGAGGGCATTGTTCTTCCATCCAGGACAGATGCCCACGCCCAGTCCTCCCTCACCCACTCCCCAGGAAGACACTCGAGTGGGAGGATGGTGGCAGATGAGGCTGGGAAAAGTCGGCAGAGACCAAATCAGGGGAAAAAAAGCTCCAGATGGGGTGGATGGCCTGAACTTTACTCAGAGAGTTGGGGGGATATGAGGGGAAATCCATGTAAAACAGTTATAAGGAAATTGACCCTGGAGGCAGACCCCAGGGAAGACCACCTGATCCGTGTCCCTAGGGTGAAGGGTGTGTGTGTGTGTGTGTGTGCGCGCGCGCGCATGTGAAAATGGAGCTCAAATCACAGAACTGCCCTGCTCTGCTCTGCTCCAGTGGGGAGATGACGGATCACCTGCTCCCCGCCCCTGCTGTCCCCTGAATGAGCAAGAGCAGGACCACCGCCTCTATACGCCCCCTGGGGAAGCTTCCCTGGAAGCCGCTACCCAGAGCAGGACATTCCAAAGTGCCCATGGCCAAATGGAATTTTAAAACATTTATCTGGGGGCAGGCCATCAGCCAAGCAGTTTGGACACACGTATCCCATATCACACCATTTGGGTTCCAATCCCGGAATCCAGCTTCCTGCTAATGTGCACCCTGTTAATAACACATAAGTTATGTCTCAAAGCATTTGGGACTCTGCCATCCATGTGAGAGACCTGGATTGAGCTCCTGACTCTCAGCTTCAGCTTGGTCCAGCAGCAACCATTGCTGGCATTCGGGAGTGAACCAGAGAATAGAGATTCCCTCTGTATGTCAATTTGCCTGTCTCCTTATCTATCAAAGAAATTAATTTTAAAAGCATTTTATTGTTTACTTTGGTGCAAAAAATTGTAATCCCATGCAAAGTTTTTTCTTTGTTGTTTTTTTTTTTACATTTCATTATTTTTCTTTAAGATTTATTCATTTTTATTGAAAAGGCAGGGACAAAAATCTTCTATCTGCTAGTCCACTCTCCCAGATGCCAAATCAGTTGCAGCTGAGCTGATCCAAAGCCAGGAGTCAGGAGCTTCTTCTGGGCCTCCCACACAGGTGTAGGGTCCCCAGGCCTTGGGCTGTCCTTCACTGCTTTCCCAGGCCATAAGCAGAGAGCTGGGTAGGAAGTAGGACAGCCAGGATGTGAACCTGCACCTATATGGGATGCCATTATTTGCAGGCAGAGGATTAGCCAATTGAGGCATCATGTCATCCCCAAAATTTATTTGAAAGACAGATTACACAGAAAGAGATAAAGAGAAAAATCTTCCATCTGCTGGTTCATTTCCCCAAACTGTGGTAATGGCAAGAGCTGGGCCAGCTGAAGCTGGGAGCAAGGAGCTCCTTCCAGATCTCCGACATGGGTGCAGGGGCCCAAGAAGTTGAGTCATCCTCTGATGCCCCCCCAGGCCGTGATTTGGGAGCGAGATCAGAAGTGGAGCAGCCAGGACATGAACTGGGGCCCGTATGAGATGCCCGAGCTGCAGGCAGAGGTTTAGCCTCCTATGCCACAACCTAGCCCTGAAAAGCTTTTTTTTTCTTAAAGATTTATTTATTTTATTACAAAGTCAGATATACAGAGAAGAGGAGAGACAGAGAGGAAGATCTTCCATCCGATGATTCACTCCCCAAGTGAGCCGCAACGGCTGGTGCGTGCCGATCCAAAGCCGGGAACGAGGAACCTCTTCCGGGTCTCCCATATGGGTGCAGGGTCCCAAAGCTTTGGGCCATCCTCGACTGCTTTCCCAGGCCACAAGCAGGGAGCTGGATGGGAAGTGGAGCTGCCGGGATTAGAACCGGCACTCATATGGGATCCCGGGGCGTTTAAGGTGAGGACTTTAGCCACTAGGCCACGCCGCCGGGCCCTGAAAAGTTTTTGCATAGTACATATTTTATGAACTTTGTGAAGACCCCCAGTAACCATGACTAACAAAATGCTGTAACACTGAAGTAAATTTACATTTGTATTCCATTTCCCACAAACTTAGTGGAGGAGCCTGGCCCACACGCCCAGGAACACAGTGAGTGGCCTCCTTGCTCTGGCTACAGAAGTCATTGCAACAGAGGACAAGGGCAAGGGCAGGTGGGGCTGGGGGCACTACTGGTGAGCAGACTGAGACCCCTGCAATGACTGAGGGGGGTGCTAGGAGACCCCCTGGAGAGACCTAAGCACACAGGAGTGCTCTTTGGAGAGAGGGCACACTGCACCCACCTGCTCACCTCCCTCTTCCCCACTGAAGCCAGAGGGGCTGGCTGGCTTTAGTATGCCCACTTTGGGACTTCAGGTACCAAGGGACTCAGATCAATCCCATTCCCCTCACCTCAGTCTAGAAACCCCTCCAAGACAGGGTACTGTAGCAGATGAGTCCTGGCTGGGTTGTCACCTCCACAATCTGCAGGATCCATTAAGAGTGAGAAGCAGTTGTCACAGCCATGTTGCTGTCACCTCTGCTGTCACCTTGGGGGAAGAGGAGCCAGCTGGAAGGCTACCTGGTGGGTGTTCTCTGCTCACTGCCTTGAAACCCGTGCAGAACCCCAAATTAGGGATGCTGGAGAGTTCAGAATTGGAATATCAGAATGAAGAGCCCTCTATTGGCCCAGCCAGAGGCAATCACACCCACCACTGCGCGTCCTGCTGCCTGTGCCCCATGTGTGGGGAGGGGGTTAGCTGCCACCCTTCCCACCTTGAGCTAGTCTTCCCCAGCCCTCCCTAGCTCTGTCCGCACCTTCTCACCTTTCCCTGCTCACCACCAAGAAATTACTCCAAGAACCCCTGGGACCCCCTGCTCTGACTCCAGTATCCTTCTGCCACATAAAGGGACCTCTGATTTGTTTGCTAAGAAGCCTTTCAAACCCCTCTGCCCCACACTTGTCTTTTGCTCAAATGCACCTGCCTAGGGCTGATGGTCAGGCAGGTCTCTATCCTGTTTGCACCTGACCTTGCCCTTTAGGAAAAGGACTTGGAGAAAGGTCATCTGTTCTAACTCCTACAAGGGTTTCCCAGGTCAGTGAGGTAACTGGGAAGTGCGCTCATTCCCTCTCAGCCTTCCAGAGACTCCAACACCCCAGACGGATACCCCCACGACCACCCCCCTCACCCCAGAGACAATAGGCAGGCTGCCATTCAGAGACCACCTGCCTCCAGGCACGGCTGCTTGTAGCTCAGGATGTCAGCTTCAGCCCCGAAGAGGGGGGCAGGAGGCCTCGTGCAGCCCAGCCCCCAGCCCTCGCTGGAGAAGGAGGTAATTAGGAGCCGTGCAGTCCCTGTCCCCCAACAGGTACAGCGGAGCAGCTGCATCCATCATCGAGGGCAGCTGCCAGAGAGGGGGAGGGTCACGTGACTCAGCAGGACCAACCGGAAGGAAGAGGCCTCGGGCGGGGATTGGCTGATGTGCAGCAGGAGAGTCGGGGGCTGGGGTGGGGGGTAACCTGAGAATGACCTTGTGGCGACTGAGGCGCCCCTGGCTCTGCTCCCTTCCAGACCCCCCTTACCTGTCCCCAGTCCCTGACCTGAGGCCGGACCTGCCAACTCAGCCCTGGTCCTTGATCCTCCACTTCAATGCCACTCATCTGGGTGAAAGAACCCTCTTTTTAAGAAACAATAATAATAAAAGAAAATGGTCTCGTATGTCTTAATAGATGGGGTGGGGGCTTCCAAGAGGGAGGAAGAGAAGGAGGGAGCCAGCGAGGGAGATGGGGGAGTCTTGTTTGGATGGAAGAAACCCGGTGCAGGTGCATTTTACTCTAATTGCTTGTGGCAATGCCAGACTGCACGAGTGTGCACTGCAGGCTGTGTGTGGCTGCAGCCTGGGACGTGACCAGGGACCTTACTGTGAGCCGCAGTGTGCCTTGGCGGAGAGGCTCCTTGTGCCCTTGAGCCCAAGCTCACACTCACACGTGTATACGTGTTGCTGAGCTTGTCCGGGTGCAACCAGAACAACGGGCTCTCATCTGGCCTCCTTCTAACCCAGAGAAGGGACCCCACAACGCATACCCCAATTGAGTGTGGCAGGGAACTTCCCCCACCCCGCACCCAGAACCACAGGTCAGGGTGGCAGCTGGCAGGAGAAGAAAGGGACAGGAGGAGGGATCGCTTTGACGGCACCTGTGAAGGTGCCTTGTTAGATATGCAAATGCCCTCATTAGAAATGCAGAGAGCTTTCCTAGAGTGAATCGTTGCTTCGGGAGCGCAGCCTCGCTGGCTCGCCTGCCCGCCCGCCCGCCAGCCCACCCTGGCTGGAGGAGACTGCGGCTGGGGCAGGAGCGGCTGGGGCAGAAGGAGCGGCTGGGGCAGAAGGAGCGGCTGGGGCAGAAGGAGCGGCTGGGGCAGAAGGAGCAACTGGGGCAGAAGGAGAGGCAGCAGGATCATTGCTCTGGCGGGGCAACATCAGGGTTCCCATCACTCAACACCCACCCTGAGCAATCCTGTGCCAGGGATGAAGGGACCTTCTACGAGCAGGTCACAGTGCTGGATCCAAGGCATTGCCTGGCAGGGGCCATTCTGGGATGAGTTCCCATGTGTACCCGGGCCAGGACTTGCCAGAAAGGTCCCACAGAGAGGGCTGCAGCTGCCCACACACCACTATGCCACCTCTCCACTCAGCAAGTTCCAAGCCATGTCCCTCTAGATTCTGGACAGGTGACCCTGGCCCCCGGCCATTAGGACACTTGAGGCCCCCTACTCACCCTGGCCCAGCTCGATGCACAGAGACCTTGCTTTCTTAGGCCTCACCTCTTGCTCTTATCACTTCTGCCATCAATTACCCAAAAGAATGATCAAACTGTGATCTCCATCACCCCAGCCATAGAGGCCTGGTGACAGTCCAGCCCTTTCTCCCTCTGCCTCCCTTGTCCCGGGATCACCTGCATCCAGACCCACCCTCTTTGGCGGCCACCAACATGGCCTCACCAACAAGCGCAATGACACACAGGGACATGCCCTTGGCGAGGCCCACAACCACTGGCCTCAGCCAGACCAACTTGCACGGGGACATTCCCCCAGTCCCATCGGCCTCTGCCGTCCTTGAGCATCCATCACCCCAATTTGGGGACAAAGTCCAAAGAGCCCTACCGTCCCCCCTACCCCAAACCTCTCCTTTCTTCACTTCTCCCTCCCCCCCGCCCACCAGTTCTCCTCCCTGGGCACCCGTTTGCCAGGGTTATTTATAGAAGCAAGCGATAAATTCAGTGTGTTTCTCAGCGCGCAAAGCTATAAATAATGGCACAGATCATTAAACCCCGAGAGCAGGCCCAGCCGCCCTGCAAACAAGATGAAGTATAAACCACCACGTGAGAGGGAGAGGGAGGTGCGCAGGAGCCCGGCCAGCCAGCCCCAGCCTGCAGTGCTCTATCCGGGTCCCAGTGAACTCGGGCCTGGGGAGGGAGTCCAAGGAGGATATTGGGCTCCTAGGAAAGGGGACAGCAGCACAGGGCGGAGCTTGTGGCTGTGACCAGAACTCAACCCAGCCCACTCCCTACCCCTCTTCTTTCCTGTCCCCTATCTTACTTCTCTCCCCATCGTCCCCTCTTTCCCTCTATTTTCTTTTCCTCACTTTTCCCTGCCCTCGTCCTCCCTGTCCATCTGTTCTTCTCCCCAGCCCTTCCTGTTCCCCATGGCAAATCCCCAAGGCCCCAGGAGAGGCCCTGATCTCCCCAAGGAGCCCTTCGAGGCAGAAAGTCCCCTGTCAGCAGAACACAGGGCTGCCCTCCCCGGAGCTAGCTGCTGATTCAGTGTCTGTAATCTCCCGGGCGGGCGGAGGCGGCGGGGTGGGGGCGGGGATGATGGGAAGATGGATGAGGAGTACAGGGACAAAACGGCAGGGACACCAGGGGCAGGTTCCAGGCTGAGTGGGGTCCTGGGGCACCATGGAACCAGAACCAGAGCCTCGGGCCCTGCCCAGCACCACTGACGGATCCCGGGGACGAAAAGGAATGTTCTGCAGGCATGGAGGGACAAGGCAAAGAGGAAGGAAATGGATGGGCACGGAGCCGCAGGGAGCAGCCCTTGGAGGAGTTGGAGAAAGAGGGCCTGGAGGGCAAGCTCGGTGCAGCCTCCAGAACACCTGCAGCCCACAATCAACGGAGTCCTGGGCTCCATGCTTGCCTGCAGCTTCCTGCTCATGCACACCCTGGGAGGTAGCAGGCGACGGCTCAAGTGGCTGGGATCTTGCCACCTCTAAGGGAGACCTGGATTGAGCCCCCAGTTCCTGGCTCTGGCCTGGCCCGGCCCATTTCTGGCTAGTGGCAGATAGTTGGGGAACTGAGCCAGTGGTTGAGATCTCTCTCATTGGCCTTCTTTCAAATACATTTTAAAACAAACAAGCAAAAGCACAGTCTAATTTTTAAGAAAAAAGGAAGAGGGTCCTGGAAGAAGCAAACAAACCAGGAACAACTTTAGATTGGGAACCCCACCCAGCCTCACCCTTCATGTTGCCCTCCAAGTGGCCATATTGTACCCCTGATGGCAAGCCACAATCCGGAAGACCTTGGGGTCTTCCTTTGCATTAAGGAAGTACCAGCACGCTGTGGGTTCCATGCACCTGACCTGGGCCTACTTTTGGGGTTTCCCACGGTCCCTGTTGTAAATCATCAATATTTTAGGATCTTCTGTCCCTGCCCACCAAGAAAGCCTCAGTACTTCCCATTTGGTGGGGCCCTCTCTCAGGAGGACCAACCCTACCTACGCCAAAAGCACATGGTGGGAGTTCCAGAAAACCCTGCCATGTCCTTCTCTGGGAAGGCAGTAGCAACTCAGGTGGACCAGACAGGACATGGCACAGCAGGAGATGGTGGATTGGAACACTTCGACCCTCTGTCTGTTGAGAGTACCCTGTGGGTGTGCCTGAGCAAGGTGCAGCCTGGTTTTGTGGCCAGGGAAGGACAGGGAAGCCCTGGCGCCTTCCCCACGTGCCCCTGCCTTGGGCTGCACACAGCTAAGGCAGCCATCTGTTCCTGCTCGCTCTGCTGTCGGCAGCTTTGATGCAGAGCTCCGTTAGGTGCCCGGGGATTTATAGTAGGGGCCAGGACAGCAACTAAATCCCCAGCCATGGAGTTAAATCAGCTGCTGCGATGGGCCGGAACGAGGGAGCCTGCAGGCTGGAGGCAGCACAGCAGGGCTGAAGAGGAAAACACTTGTCCCCGCTCCCCAGAGGGGAAAGCCACTGGCATTGATAAGGACCTGCAGCCAGACCAGACCCAGAGGCTGCAGCGCAGCAGGCAATGCCACGGATACGGGCAAGGGACCACAAGGACTGCTCCAAGCATCTTGGCTGGTGATAGGCAGGTGTGTGGTGCAGCAGCTGTACCCAGACCTGAAGTACCTGGGCTCAACGTCCAGCTCTGAGCCTCACTGACCACAGGGCAAGCTACTTGATGTCCCAGTGCCTTAGTTTCTCCATCTGTAAAATGGGGTGAGAACTGGAGCTCTTTCACGCAGTGATCATGGTGATTAAGTGAGTCAACACACACAATATGCTTTGATGTGTGCCTGGCAACAGAGCGGGCCCTTGGGAGCTGGTGCAAAGACTCAACTGGCTAGTCCTCTACTCCCAAGCACCAGAATTCCATTCGGACACCAGTTCATGTCCAGGTGCTCCACTTTCCATCTAGCTCCCTGCCTATGGCCTGGAAAAACAGTGGAGGATGGCCTAAAGCCTTGGGACTCTGCACCCATGCAGGAGACCAGGAAGAAGTTCCTGACTCCTGGCTTGAGTCTTCGAATCAGCTCCGCAGAGAGCTGGATCAGAAATGAAACAGCTGGGACTCAAACTAGCATTCATTTGGGATACTGCTGTCGCAGTTAGCAGCTTAAGCCAATGTACCACAATGTCAGTCCCCCCAATGATATTTAAAGGAAGAAGGGCTCAGTGTCACTGGAGAGAGAGAGAGACCAGCTTCTTCCAGCGTCAGGATCTATCCCTGTGGTTAACTGCAGAGACTCCAGGACCACGCCATGGCATAGTACATTAAACCTCCACCTGTGCTGTTGGCATCCCACATGGGCACCAGTTCAAGTCCCATCCACTCCACTTCTGATCCAGCTCCCTGCTAACATGCCTGGGAAATCAGCAGATGATGATTCCCAAGTGCTTGGACCGATGCACCCACGTGGGAGATCCTGGATCAGCCCAACTCCAGTCACTGCCACCATTTCAGGAGTGAACCAGCGACTGGAAGACTTCCCCACCTCCTCTCTCTCACTCTCTCGCTTTCTGAATCTACGTTTCCATATAAATAAATAAGTCTTTAAAAGTCTTTTAAAAGAAAAGAGTGCTGGCTCTTTAGCCAGTGGGCCCACACGTTAGCACAACACTGCGACTTGCTGCTGGTTCCATGTCCCCCTGACTTTCCTCATCTGTGAAATGGGGACAGCAAGCTCCACCCCCCGTCACCCCAGCTCAGCGGGGGAGGGAGAGAATGCAGTGAGATCAGCCACAGGGCAAGTGTTCAGGGTGCCCTGCCCGCATCAGGTGTTCATTCGCTTCCAGCTCATTTAATTTTAGCTTGCTGAAGGTTGCTCAGTGGGGCTGGCATCTGGGTACAGACAGGAAGCAAGAGGCCAGACAAGGGCAGCAGGACACAGGGTGCAGGAGGAGCTCAAGGTGACCCAGAAGATATCAAGATGACAAAGGCAGCAGGAGGGAGGGAGGGAGAGAGAGAGAGAGAGAGAGAGAGAGAGAGAGAGAGAAACAACTGAGAGAGGAAGAAAGTATCCCTTCAAGGCCTTCGAGGCAGGAAGGATCGGGTGGCTGAGAGTAGAGAATTGGGGATGGGCACAGAAGGGCAAAGGAGCCCCCAAGCACGATCAGGGAAGAGGATGGGGAGCCAGGAGGCCAGGTAGGGTTTGACAAACACCAAGGGCAAAGGAAGTGAGGGGAGGCGGCCAGACAAGAAGGAATAGAGACCGGAGCATCAGCCGGGAGGACAGAGGAGGAGTTGGGGTGGTATATTCTGCACATCCCTAGCTCTGGCACACCACCTCCAGCTTTCATTTTCAGCTTGACTGGACTGCCCCCGGCCTCCCTCCTACCAACCTGGCCTGGAAGAGAGCAGGGAGAGCAAGAGACTGGACCCTATTCCTCAGGGACCGGGAAAGAGAGGAAGGAAATGTGGCCAAAGCTGAGCCGAACCCAAGGGGCTCCACACACCCTGCTCCTGGGAAGGCTAACCCCGCTTGGTCATAAATACTGGACAGAGGCTGAGAGAAAGTCAAATGAATGGCCCCACTGCCCGGTCAGCCAGGGCTGTATCCACAGTTCCAGGCTTACAGCAGCATGGGCCCAATTTACCATCACACCGTTGTAGAGAACTTGGATTTTTCTGCCCGCTGAGCCCCGGACATGCCTCACCTGTCTCATTCTTGACTGCTGCCCTGCTAACTCCATTTTGCAGGTGTCAACTTAGACCCAGAGCCATAGATCTGTGAAACTGCGTACCTCTCTCCTGGCCTCCTCTCAGATCTCTCCTCCCAGGCCTTCCCCTGCTCCCTCAGCACCTCCTGTTCTTCCTACAGTGCCCTCTCTCCCACCAGAGGTGTCTCCCTAAAAATGGAGAGTTCTTGCAGCAGAGCCCAAAGCAGCCCCGGGCTTCCCAACATTGGGAATAAATGAAACCAGAGCTACCTAGAAAACCACATCACCAGAGGCCAACATTGTGGCATAGTGGGTAAAGCCACCAGCTGGAAGAACCATTTGAATGCTGACTCGAGTCCCAGCTGCTCCACTTCTGATCCAGCTCCTTGCTAAGGCACCTGGGAAGGCAGTGGAACAGGGTCCATGTGCTTAGGACCAGGATCCTGCCACTCACATGGGAAACCTGAAGCCAGTTCCTGGCTCTTGTTTTTTGCCTGCCCAGCCCTGTGCTGTAACCCTTTGGGGAATGAACCAGTAGATAGAAGATCACTCACTGTGCCTTTCAAATGAGTAAATACATTTTAAAAATATCAGAATCTTCCCCACAAAACCATCCCAATTCTTCCTACCGCAGCTCCTCCCCACCCCAGGGATCTCTCTCTCAGGTTCAAAGACTGACCACACCTCCAGGGGCTACAGAGGAACCAACAGACAGCCTACAGAGGAACACCCCATTCCCAGAGGCCGGGTAAGCTAATGAACAGCAAAGCCTTGCTGGAAATGCCCCTTTCAGTCACATTCAACTCTTCGTGGGACTCCTGGCACAGCCTCCTAACCTAATGCACATGGAACAAACCTACTTCCACTGCCTGACACAGATGCATGCTGGGCTTCTGGAGTCTTCCTTCTCCCATCATTCACCTCCCTCTGTCTCCGACCAGCCACAGGTTCCTTTACAGCTCCAGGAATACACCCAGGACCCCCATGCATGCAGCCCATTTTGCCTATAATCCCATCACCACCACTCTCCAAGCCTTCAGCCAGGATCCCTTCCTAGGGTCCTTTCACTGTGCCACCAGTGTCCCTGGCCATGAGGGTGTCTTCTGCCTGCCAGGCATCTCCACACAGAGAATGTGAGGTGCAGAAGCAACCCTGCCCCTGGGCTGGAAACTCAGTCTCCCAGGCTCCACCCCACTCCACAGCCAAACAGGACCCCAATGACCTGGGGACACATGGAAGTCTGGAAACTTCAGGCTGAAGGTTGGCACTGTGGCATAGCAAGTAATGCCTCCACCTGCGAGGCTGGAATCCCATGTGGATGCTGGTTTTGCTCCTAGCTACTCCATTTCTTTTTTATTTATTTATTATTTTTTCTTTATTATTATCATCATTGTTATTTTGGAAAGGCAGATTTACAGAGAGAAGGAGAGACAGGGGAAAAGCTTCCATCTGCTGATTCACTCCCCAAGTGGCTGCAATGGCTGGAGCTGAGTCAATCTAAAGCCAGGAGGTAGGAGATCCTGGGTCTCCCATGTGGGTGCAGGGTTCCAAGGCTTTAGGCCACCCTCCACTGCTCTCCCAGGCCATAAGCAGGGAGCTGGGTGAGAAGTGGAGCAGCTAGGACACAATTTGGTGCCCCTATGAGATGCCGGTGTTTGCAGACAGGGAATTAGCCAATCGAGCAATCTTATCACCCCCTAACCCTCCGACTGCTCCACTTCTAACCCAGCTCTTGGCTCATGGCCTGGAAAAGCAGTGGTGGAAGACTCCAGTGCTTGAGTCCCTGCACCCATGTGGGAGACCTTGAAGAAACTCCTGGCTCTTGCCCAGCTCCAGTCATTGTAACCATTTGGAGAATAAATCAGCAAATGGACGATATCCTCTCTCTCTCTCTCTCTCTCTCTCTCTCTCTCTCTCTGTCTCTCCTGCTCTGTACCTCTTTCCTTTTTATATATATTTATTTTTATTGCAAAGTCAGATATACAGAGAGAAGGAGAGACAGAGAGGAAGATCTTCCATCCGATGATTCACTCCCCAAGTGACCACAACTGCTGGTGCTGTGCCAATCCGAAGCCAGGAACCAGGAACTTCCTCTGGGTCTCCCACGCGGGTGCAGGGTCCCAAGGCTTTGGGCCGTCCTCGACTGCTTTCCCAGGCCACAAGCAGGGAGCTGAATGGGAAGTGGAGCTGCTGGAATTAGAACCGGCACCCATATGGGATCCTGGCGCATTCAAGGCGAGGCCCCGTAACTCTGACTTTCAAATGACAAAAAGCATCAGGCTGAAGTACCAGACAGGCTGGAGCCCAATAGGGGAGATGGATGCCTTGGCTATTCATTCTTTCACAGATGTGAAATGTCACCTCCTGTGCCAGCACTGTGCGAGCCACTGGGAACAGAGCAGTGCCTGACTCAGACCAGGTGTCCAGGCTGGGGAGGATGGGAGGAATGTGCCTACCTGATGTCCCTGAGGCAGAGGGAGAATGGGTCAGGAACAGGGTGCAGGTGAGCAGAGGGTCTCCCAGGACTTAGGCTGCAGAGAGAGCCTTGGACACCCAACAGAGGGCTGGCTGGTGAGATGGAGCAAGGCAGCGATGAGAGAAAGGGAGAATGTGGAACAAAAGGAGGCGCTGGGCAGAAATAGGGGACATGAGTCCAGGCTTCTGTGGGTGTTCCCCAGCCAGCACCTCTGGAATAGCACAGATCCCCCTCCCCACCTGGCCAAGGGTGGTTAGGCCATGCCCATGAGCCAAGGACAGCTGGGTCCCTCCATCTGGGTGACACCTGGGGAAGGGGAGCCACAATGCCAGGGACTTCCCAGGGAAGAGTGAGAAGAACATGGACTGCAAGCTGGGGCTGAGGGGCTGAGGGATGCAACACTTGAAGAAGGAATGGGTTAGGGGACAAACCCACGAGACCTCTAGGGGGCGCTAGCCATCAGCAGCAGTGGCTAGGGCACAGTGGCTTGCAGAGGAACATGAGAGACTAGGGAGACAAGGAAAGAAGATGAGCTGCAGCTCCAGGTGATCTGGAGAAAGTAAGAGGGAAGGAAAGATCTAGAGCATGGCAAGGGGTGAGAGGCCGCTGGGAGTCCCTCCTTGTTGGGAAGTCATAAGGCATGAAAGTAAGAAGTGGAGAAGGCAGGAATTAGAGAATTTTCTGAGAGGCTGCAGTTTCAACTTGCTAAGGGCAAGAACTTCATCACTGGTCTCTCCCAGGAGCCTCCAGTCCTTACTGCTGTTCTGCCTACGGTGGCTGGCTTTGTCAGCCACTTCATGAACATGTGCTGCTTGCTGAGACATAATACAGAAGAGGCTAAACAATTAAAGAAATTAAAGAGTACTCCGCTGGGGTGAGGTGCCCAGTCACCTGCTGGCCAAAAGGCGAAGGTGAACAGAGGTGCATATCTCTTCCAGCCCCAGTTCTTGTTTCCAGCTTCAGGCGTCCCTACTGGTTCCCAAACCAAAGTGGTGGCAGCAGGTGCTCAGGCCAGCTGTTGCATGGAGTCTGAAGACAGAGCCCTAGGGAGTGGATGGGGATCACCGGGCTGTGGGCCAGTAGGGCCCTGACCACCAGGGTAGCTGTGGATAAAAGAAAACAATTCAGCCAAGAGCCCCCACCGTGCCTCTTTCCCAAAACCCCTCCTTATGCTGTCTCAGAAATGTTTGCTTCACGACCCCACAACTTGAGAGTTGTCACCGAACATCCTTAGTTATGCATCTGTGTTTGCTCCTTCATGGACAGTATCACTGAGGTCTCGTAGATTCCTCTTTTCAGCCTGGACTTTGCCACCAAACGCTGGCCTGTGCACCTGTCTGCCTTGGCCACCTCCACACATGGCCAAACTGATGCTTCCCCCAAACCCACCTCCTCCAGTGGTCCATCAGGGGCACTCCATGGACCAAAATGCCTGGATCTGCTCCTAGACAGCTCTCTTCCTCCTACACCTTCCACCTGGCTGCCAGCAAGTCACCTCTGCAAAGGCTCTCTCTACAAATGTCCGCAGAATCTGACCACTACTCACCCCCTCCCCTGCCATCCCCGAGGTCCAGCCCTTTCCCCCTGCCAGGTTCAACTCTCACCACCCGGTATTGCAACAGGCTCCTCAGTGACATCCCTATGTACTGTGCCACCACAAAAGCTCTCCAAAAGCTGGAGACTTCACAGACAGCAGAGGCTGGTTTAAGATGCTGAAAGCCCGAGATCGGGCACCCTATGGGCTCAGCGTCCAGTGAGGGCCTCTGCGGTTGCATCACATCATGGAGGGCACCATGGCAGGAGGATGTGCAAAAAGGGGCTGCTCTCGTGCTGAGACAGAAAGAGAGACTCAGCAGGGGCCAGCCTTGCCCGTGCATGGCACCCTCTTAGGAGAACCAACCAGGGTCCCAGCAGGACTATGTCAAGTCTTCCAAGGGCCACACCCCCTGGAGTCTCCCATAGGGCTGCCCTTTCCGCCCCCCCCCCTTTTTTTTAAGATTTACTTATTTTTATTGCAAAGTCAGATATACAGAGAGGAGGAGAGACAGAGAGGAAGATCTTCCGTCCGATGATTCACTCCTCAAGTAACTGAAGCGGTCAGTGCTGCGCCGATCCAAAGCCAGAAGCCAGGAGCTTCTTCCAGGTCTCCCATGCAGGTGCAGGGTCCCAAGGCTTTGGGCCATCATCCACTGCTTTCCCAGGCCACAAGCAGGGAGCTGGATGGGAAGTGGAGCCGCCGGGATTAGAACTGGCGCCTATATGGGATAGTGGCGCGTTCAAGGCGAGGCCTTTAGCTGATAGAACACGGCACTGGGCCCTCCCTATAAGATTTATTTTTTTAATTTTAAAAAGATTTATTTATTTATTAAAGATTTGTTTATTTTTATTGCAAAGTCAGATATACAGAGAGGAGCAGAGAAAGAGAGGAAGATCTTATGTCTATTGATTCACTCCCCAAGTGGCCACACAGCCACAGCTGAGCTGATCTGAAGCCAGGAGCAAGGAGCTCTATTTGATGTGGGTGCTGGGCAGGCACAGAAAAGGCGGAGGAAGCAATGGCATCAAGATGGCAAGACTCTGTCCGGCTCAGGTGTCTGGCTTCAGAAACTCAGGATGTTCCGATGGGTGACTTGCCCCACTCTAGCTCACCAGGCAGTATCCTGCATCTGCATCCGTTCTAACCTCAGGAGGGAGCACCCGTCCCCACGGACCACCTCTCTGTAGTACTTTCAGGGGCTTTCAGGAAGTGGGAACAAGGGAGTTCCCACCATCTCCCACCCACCCACGGGGTCTTGGCTAAGTCACTCACCCTTCTCCTACTCTTGGCCTGTGTTTTCCCCATCTTTTTTAAAAATTTTTTTTTAATATTTTTTTATTTTGAGTTTTGAAGTATGTGGTACAATTTCGTATAGGCTGGGATTCCCCCCCCCCCCAAAAAAAAACTCCCACCCCTCAACAAATTTTCCCCCATTTTACTACAATGGTGTAGTCCTTCATAAGGCGTTATAATTCTATCAGTCTCTTATTTAAGTGTACCCCCAACATTGCTGGTACAGACAATGTCAGACAGTCCGGCATCCCATTGTCTTCACATGTCCAACAGTTTCATTGGGAATCCATCTTTCGCCTGGAATGTGCTTTCCCCGTATTTTTGCCCTTCCCCTACTTCTGGTCTCTACGGATACCCAGGTGGAGAACACTGGAGCACTGAAGGCCCTTGGCAAGGCAGCTGACTACAGATCTGGCTCATGGGACTGAAGCAAGGCGATTGCAGGGTAAAGATTTGGGGATGCAAGGCCAGGCCATTGCAGTCAGGAGAAAGAACCTGGAATAGCGGGATGCCACCCTCCCATCCCCTCCCCATTACTCCCGCCCCAAGAGGCAAAGCCTCAGCCAGAAGACTCTGGTCAAAGTCAAAGGCAGAAACAGCAGCGGGAAGAGTAAAAACTGACAGATGGCAGGCGCCGGGAGACGGGCAGCCCAGGAGAGAGTTAGACACACACCCAGAGAGAGAGACAGACGGACAGAAGGGGAGACAGCCAGGGACCCGGGGTTGGGGTAGAGCTGCAGGCAGCCAGAAAGGAGACGGAGAGAGGCGCGCACGCGGTCGCAGCAAAAGGCTGCAGAAGTGGCGAGGTGGGCCGCGCGGAGGCGGGGAGTGGCGGGAAGCGGCCCGGAGCGGGGCGGGCGTAGCGGAGCGGGCGCGGCGCCGGGAGCGGGCTCGTAAAAGCTGAGCCGAGCGGGGGGAAATTGCCGCCAGAATCGCTGAGCTCCACAAAACGCCGCCCGCGCGCCCGCCGCCGCGCCCGCTCCAATCTCCAGCCTCATCGCCGCGCGGGCTGGTTATGCATTTAAATGTTATTTAATTGGATTGCGGAGGAGCTGGGGGCCAGAGCGGCCCCCGCCCCCGCCCCGCAAGTCCCCGCGCCCGGGCTGCTCGCCGCCTCCGCAAATCTGTTTTCCGAGCCACAGATTGCAGCACACGCCCCTCCCGAAGCGTCGTTCCCTGCCACCCGCCCCTCTCCCGCCGCCACCCCCAGAGGCTTCTCTCCTTCCTCTCCTTCCTCTTTCCAGAGGACATTCGGAAAGACACGCGTCTCCTGAAGATGCAACAGAACGTGGAGGCTATCCAACAATACCGCGCACGAACACACAAAAAAAACACCACGCAGGAAAGAAAAAAAAAGGTCACGCTCAATTACACAGGCGTTCATTTGAAAGATTCAAAAACCACAGGGGCAACAGAGTCCACAGATCAGGAAAAAAGTACCCAAATACGTGTCAAATGAGACTCCTGGGAACACATCTGAGACAAGTGCTCTGCTACAGATCCCTACTACCTACACCTGTGAACACCACGATGTCACAGGGTGACACACCCACCGGCTGCTGGGAGCAGGGCCAGCAGAGTTGTATTACCCACGTGCGGTTTGGGCCGCAGCAGAAAGCCTGGTGAGAGAGGGCTCTAGGAGCAGGGCCTGGCTCTTAAGACGGCTCCAAAAGACCCAGAAATCCCAAGAAGTGAGGTTGGGCTCCTGCCTGCAGAATGCAAGGGGAGCCGGGCCTCTGCAGCCTGGCATGAGGACTTAGAACCATTCAAAGTAGATGGAAGGACCGAGTGGCCTCCACATGCTCCCAGCCGGCAGACAGGAAATTGCTGGCCTTAGTGATCAGGTCAGGCAGCTTCAATTACGGAGAGTGGCAATGGCACCCCTGCTTGGCACAGCCCACCGCCCAAGGCTGATCTGGGCTCTCGGCCATCGCCTTGTGCAAGCAGGGGGCTGGGAAGCTGACGTCAGTCTGAGCATCCTTGAGCCGGCTGCAGGGGCAGAAGGATGTGCAAGAAGATTCTGCTGCAGATGTCTTCTTTTTAAGACGGCAACAGCCAAACTCAGGAGGGAGACAGAGTGTTACAGCCTCCAAATAACATTAGAATTCAACCTTGACCGCTAAGATTGGGCTTGAGCCAGCCTGGCAGTAAAGAAGGAAGCAATCCTGCTCCCTCAAAGCCACTTTCTTCTTCATCAACTGATGGCCACAACTGGGAAGTTTATTCATGTGTCCAACCTCGCTGTTTCAGGTCCCCATTGTGGTCATCGACTTCCATGGGCATTAGGGGAAAAACAGAAAACAGCTGGGCTATATCCTCTTAGCTAAGACTACCAGATTCGGAGAGTTAAGACCGAGGTGGGAGACACTCAGCAGGCTCTGTTCACCACCACCCCATCCCTAACTTCTCTGGCCCAGCTATGGCCGGGCTGCATTTCCAGTCTTCTTTCATTTAGACCCTGGACAATCTGCTGCTGCTTTCCTTCCCAGTGGTTAAGTGAACAAGAGGCCTCGGGGGCACTTGGCACAATACGCAAGAGGCTGTTTGGATGCTTGCATGCTTTCCCAGAGTGCCCTGCTGTACTTCCTGCTGAAGGCAGCAGGTCATGACTCAAGGACATGGGTCCCTGCCATTCACAGGAGAGACCCGGATGCAGACCTCAGCTCCTGGCTTTGGCCTGGCCTAGACCCAAACCCTTGTGACCATTCAGGGAACAAATCAATGAATGAAAGATCTGCCTCTGTCTGTCACTCGGCCTTTCACACACATTTTTTTTTAATACAAATCTTTTCAAAAGGAGAGCTCATCTCTGAACGGAAGTTCCATTTCCCATCTCCCACAGACCCTGCCCACCCCTACCAGCCGCCTGACCCCTGGGCCCCCGAGTCCCTCCTTAGTCCTGTCTCCCAATCCTTGCCAGTCTGAATGAGACACCTAGCCCAAATCTGACACGGTGGCCCCCTGCTTTGCAAATATCCATCCTAGATGGGGTGAGAGGACTCAGCGAGCCCGCAAGCTGCCCATCACCACCCTTTCACGCAAGCACGCTTCCATCCACACTCCCGGGGCCGACCACGTCCTTGCTCAGTGCACCCTAAGCACTGTTTCTAACTTGTTCACAGCGTGCTCTCAGCGTGATTTATACTATAAGTATATGCCTGTATCTCCTAGCAGGAGACAGGAACCATGTGAGGGGGGAAATCACCACCAAATTCACCCCTGTCACTCCTGTAGTGACTAGCATAAGGGCTAACACACGGGGAAGTTGCCGATAAACACTGAGAAAGTGAGGGATAAGAACGCGGTCTGACTCCAGATCCGTCCTATGCCATGAGGAAGAGTGGGGAATTCTCTCCAACAAAGCCCTCCCCTCTGCCATTTCAGAGGCAGCCTTGATCCCAGCACAGCCTTGGAAAGCTGAGTGTGTATGTGTGTGTGTGTGTGTGTGTGTGTGTGTGTGGTAGGGACGAGGTTCAGGCTCCATGGGAGGAGGAGGTGACAGACCCTCTTCGTGCTATAGCATACTGGCATCAAAATCTCTTCAAGCAATGCTGAGTTGTATTTCTTTTTTTTTTTTTTTTACAAAACACTCACAGGTGAATTCTGATTCCCAGGCAGGGAGGGCTGTAAGCCATTGACCTCTACCTCTGTCCATCTGAACTTCCCGTGACCTCGGAAATGTTCCCCAACTAAGCCATCGCATTATTAGCCATGGACTGCATGTGGACAGTTGTGAAATACGGCTCCTGAACTAAAGAGCAGACTAGCTTATTCTACTTAATTTGGCACCAGTTCAAAAGTCTCCTCTCGCCAGGGGCTACCATAACCAAACTGAAAGCCTGTGGAGCAGCCCAAGTGGTTGCATTCTGGCTTCTGCACATTTCTTGCTCTGAACCCTGCTGCACTCCCTGTGGTCTCAGGGGAAGGCAGCAAGCTTCTTCTGACCTAAGGACTCTGCCTCTGTAGGAAGAAATTGTAATCTAGAATGACGAGGGGCTGAGGTCTGATCCCCCTGAGATAAATTCCCAGACCTTAGCTGCTACGAAGACCATCCTGAATGCTCTACAGTGCTCGAGATTGTTAGGAACAACACAGAGCAACGATCTGACCCTGGGACCTTGAGGGCCTGTCACAAGCTGCATCACGTCCCTCCCAAATTCCCATGTTGAATGTGACTGTAGGTGGAAATAGTGTTTCAGGCCTGGCGCAGTGGCTTAGTGGCTAGAGTCCTCACCTTGCACCAGGATCCCATATAGGCGCTGGTTCTGATCCCATCCAGTTCCCTGCTTGTGGCCTGGAAAAGGAGTCAAGGATGGCCCAAAGCCTTGGGACCCTGCACCCACATGGGAGACCAGGAGGAGGCTCCTGGCTCCTAGCTTCCGATCGGCTCAACTCCAGCCATTTCGATCATTTGGGGAGCAAACCAGCAGAGGGTAGATCTTTCTGTGTCTTCTCCTCTCTGTATATCTTAGAAAATAAATGAAAAATAAATGAAAATAAATCTTAGAAAAAAAAATAAAGTGTTTGGGGAGCTCATTAGCATCACATGAGATGGGTCATAGTGGGGCTTTAATGCAATCGGACTGGTGTCCTAAGAAACGCAGGGGGAATGGGAAGAGAGAATGGTCAGGGAGATGCATGCACAGGGAACAGGCAGCTCATCCCCAAGCCAAGAGCGAAGCTGCAGGAGAAACCAGGCACACCAACACCTGATATTGAACTTCAGCCTCTGGAACTGTGAGAACACGAATGTGTTGTGGAAGGCCCCCCTGTGGCTAGATCTTTGTGATTACAGCCCTCGTAGACTCATTTGGTACTCTCTGGAACAGGTGGCCCAGAACTCCCCACCCAGGTTCTCCCTGCAAGACACTGGCTCCCACAAACTGAGGTGACACCCTCCCACCCCACATGGGGAAGGCACCCCTGCAGGTGCAGCCATGGCCAGGCCTTCAGGTGTTGTCCAGCGCTGTCACAGGCCTCTGTGCCTCCACAACTCTTGCTGAGCTCTTGCTTCTCACCCAGACTCTGCCCGGGTCCCTAGGACGCCCACCAGGCCCACTCATCCCTCCATCCCTTCCCCACTCTACTTGCACTGCCACCTGCCCACCAGGAGTCCCCACCATCATGGGCTCTCAGTGCGCACTTCCCCCACTGGACTTCAAATGCCTGAAGATTACTCTAGGCCCTTCCCCCACTTACCGCTCCGTTTTTTTGTCTTCCATTGGGACAAACACTAACCTGCTGGCCAGCCCTTGAGCAAAATGCTGCTGTTCTCTAAGCTCTCCAATACGTTCCCATCTCCCACCTAAAACACTACCACCTCCCGGGAGCTTCCCTGACACACTCAGCCAAATATGTACAGGAATGATGACTTAATCTTTGTGCAGTCACTCCATAGCACCTCTGTCAGGGCTGTGGCGCACTGTGGGAGATCACCCCTGCATCTCTGCCCGCCTAGCCCATGTGGGAGGCTGTAGACACACAGTACACCGTGTCCCGGGTGGAACCCCTGACGGGAGTCTCAGCTAACCAAAACCCAATGTGGCCCGTTCATTGGCCATGCAGCAAGAGCGATGGGCTGCACCCGTCTCTTCTCTGCCTCTTTACCAAACGGTGGGAAGTCAAACGTTACATTGATCCTGCTTTTCAGAAGGTAAAGAGTTTGCCCTGAGACACAACTTCCTCTGCTTCATGACCTTTAACTTCATTGGAGGGCCCAGAGTGATAGACAAACCTACCAGCCTGTCACAGTGTCATTGTTGGGTGGAAGCACTGTCGGGCGTTTGGTCTAGTTGTAAAGACATGCCCTTCCCAGCCCTGGCTCCTGATCTCAGCTGCCTCCCAGTGCTACACTGAGGGGCAGGGAGGTGAGGCAGCAGCAACGGCTCAAGCAGCTGGGTTCCTGGCATCCACATGGCAGATCTGAATTGCAGTCCCAGCTCCCAGCTTCCAATCTTGTCTGAGACCTGCAGTCATTTGGGGGAGTCAATTAAGAGGGTGGGAACTCCATGTGTGTGGCCCTATCTTCGCAAATAATTCTTTTTTTTTTAAAGTTTTTTTTTTTTTATCACAAAGTCAGATATACAGAGAGGAGGAGAGACAGAGGGGAAGATGCCCCATCTGATGATTCACTCCCCAAGTGAGCCGCAACGGCCGGTTCTGTGCCGATCCAAAGCCGGGAACCAGGAATTTCTTCCGGGTCTCCCACACCGGTGCAGGGTCCCAAAGCTTTGGGCCGTCCTCGACTGCTTTCCCAGGCCACAAGCAGGAAACTGGACGGGAAGTGGAGCCGCTGGGATTAGAACCGGCAGCGCCCACATGGGATCCCGGCGCGTTCAAGGCGAGGACTTTAGCCGCTAGGCCATGCCGCTGGGCCCCTTCTCAAATAATTCTTAAAACAGAACAAGACAAACAAACATAAATACATAAAAAATGGAGGAGGAAGGATCAGCACAATGGCTCAACTGGCTAATCCTCCTCCTACAAGTGTTGGCATCTCACATGGGCACCAGTTCCTGTCATAGCTGTTCCACTTCACACCCAGCTCCCTGCCTGTGGCCTAGGAAAGCAACACAGGCTGGCTTAAGTTCTTAGGACCCTGCACTCACATGGGAGACCCAGAAGAAGTTCCTGGTTCCTGGCATCAGCTCAGCTCAGCTCTGGCCATTCTGGCTATTTGGGGAGTGTAAGTGAACCAGTGAATGGAAGATCTTTCTGTAGCTCCTTCTCTCTGTAAATCTGCTTTTCCAACAAAAATCAATAAATCTTAAAGAAAAAAAAATTTGTGGAGGCTAGTGCTGTAGTGTAGTAGGCTAAGCCACTGTGGCAACACCAGCATCCAATATGGGTCCTGGTTAAATCCGGCTGTTCCACTTTTATTTTTTTTAAGGTTTATTTTTATTGGAAAGGCAGATACATAGACAGGAGGAGACAGAGAGGAAGATCCGCCCAATGGTTCACTCCCCAAGTAGCCACAACGGCTGGAGCTGAGCCAGTCCGAAACCAGGAGCTTCTTCCGGGTCTCCCACGCAGGTGCAGGGTCCCAAGGCTTTGGGCCGTCCTCCACTGCTTTCCCAGGCCATAAGCAGAGAGCTGGATGGGAAGCAGGGCCACCAGGACTTTAACAGGCACCCATATAGGATCCCAGTGCGTTCAAGGTGAGAACTTCAGCCGCTACACTATAACGCCAGGCCTGCTGATCCACTTCTGATCCAGCTCCCTGATAATGTGCCTGGGAAAGTATAGGAAGGTGGACCAAGTGCTTGGGCCCTGCACCTATGGTAAATGAAGCTTCTGGTCATGACGGCCACTTGAGGGAGATGAATCAGCAGGTGCAAGATCTGTCTCTGCCTCTATATAGCTGCGCTTTTCAAATAACAAATAAAATATCCTTAAATAACTTAAGCAAGCAGAGGCAAGGAGATAATTTTAGTAGATACCATTGAATCAGAAAACAGCTGGGCACTGAGGTGCAACAACTTAATCTGCACACAACCAGCAATGCAAGCCCCACTCCAAAGCCAGCTTCCCCTGGAAGCATCCTGGGACACAGCAGGTGATGGCCAAAGGCCTGAGCCCGTCATCCACATGCGAGATGCCCAGCCCAGGCTATTGTGGGCATTTTCGGAGCAAACACACCAGTGGTTGGTAGATCTTGTCTGTTGGTTTTGACTTTTAAGATGAATTTTTTAAAAAATAAAAGACAGGGCCCAGTGTAGTAGCCTAGTGGTTAAAGTCCTTGCCTTGCATGCACCAGAATCTCATATAGGCACCAGTTCTATTTTTTTAAAAAATATTTATTTATTTTTATTACAAAGTAAGATATACAGAGAGGAGAGACAGAGAGGAAGATCTTCTGTCTGATGATTCACTCCCCAAGTGAGCGCAATGGCCAGTGCTGTGCCAATCCGAAGCCGGGAACCTGGAACCTCTTCCAGGTCTCCCACGCAGGTGCAGGGTCCCAAGGCTTTGGGCTGTCCTCAACTGCTTTCCCAGGCCACAAGCACAGAGCTGGATGGGAAGTGGAGCTGCCAGGATTAGAACCGGCGTCCATATGGGATCCCAGTGCGTTCAAGGCGAGGACTTAAGCCGCTAGGCCATGCCACCGGGCCCATAGGCACCAGTTCTAATCCTAACATTCCCACTTACCGTCCAGATCCCTGCTTGTATCCTGGGAAAGCAGTGGAGGATAGCCCAATGCCTTGGGACCTTGTACCCGTGTGGGAGACCTGGGAGAAGCTCTGGCCATTGCAGCCACTTTAGGGAGTCAGCAGATGGAGGATCTTCCTATCTGTCTCCCCTCCTCTCTGTATATCTGACTTTCCAATAAAAATAAATAAGTATTTTTAAAAATGGGCCTAGTGCCGTGGTAGCCTAGCAGCTAAAGTCCTTGCCTTGAACATGCCAGGATCCCATATGGGCGATGGTTCTACTCTCGGCATCCCCACTTCCCATCCTGCTCCCTGTCCGTGACTTGGGAAGCAGTCAAGGACAACCCAAAGTGTTGGAACCCTGCAACCACGTGGGAGACCTGGAAGAAGCTCCTGGCTCCTGGCTTCGGATTGGCGCAGCACTGGCCTTTGTGGTCATTTGGGGAGTGAATCATCGGACGGAAGATATTTCTGTCTCTCCTCTCTGAATATACCGACTTTGCAATAAAAATAAATAAATCTTTAAAAAAAAGGGGGGGTGGGGGTTTGAGATACAGGAGACAATTATAAATTGGGAGTGATGATGTGACACAGTTAGTAAAGTGAGACCCTAGTACCCTCTACTGGCGCCAGTTCAAGGCCCAGCTGCTCCACTTATGATCCAACTCCGTTAATGCCCCTGGGAAAGCAGTGGAGGGAGACCATGTGCTTATGTTTTCTGACTCTCATGTGGCTGACCTAGAAGCTCCTGGTTCTTGGCTTTGGCCTGGCCCAGCCCTAGCTGTGGCAGCCATTTGGAGACTGAACCAGCACTTGGAAAACCCTTCTCTATAACTTTCAAATGAGTAAATAAAATTTTTTTTAATTTTTATTTTTATTGGAAAGTAAAATGTACAGAGAGGAGAGACAGGGAGAAAGATCTTCCATCCACTGGTTCATGGTTCACTCCTCAAATGGCTGCAATGGATGGAGCTGAGTTGATCTGAAGCCAGGAGCTAGGAGCTTCTTCTGGGTCTCCCATGTGATGCAGGTTCCCAAGGCTTTGGACTGTCCTCAACTGCTTGCCCAGGCCACAAGCAGGGAGCTGGATGGAAAGTGGAGCAGCCAGGACAGGAACCAGTGCCCATAAGGGTCTGGATCCTGGCACATGCAAAGCAAGGACTATAGCCATTAGGCTACAGCGCCAGGCCCAGTCAATCTTAAAAAAAAAAAAAAAAAAAGATTCATGCTTGATAGAAGAGATCAGTAAGTTTGACAGTATTAAAAAAAAAAAAAAAAAAAAAACCAGAAAATGAGACAGCCGTCTCCTACCTCCCTATCACCTGTTCCTACAACAGTCCAGGCCTCTAACAGAAATGATGCAATCAGAGACTTACTGCATCCTCCCACAGTTCCACAGGAGAATCCATTGCAAACAGCGAAGGGGTGAGAAGGAGGAAACTCCACAGGGGAGTGGAGTTAGGGGAGGGAAGTAGCAAAGACCAGAATGTTTAGGATCCTGCTTTTAATGCTTTGCCTGAAAGAAAAAATCACAAGTTGTGATTTTCATCAATCCACCTCTGGCCAAGCTAGAAGCTGCCCTCACCCAGGGCGAGGTCGTCCGAGTGCAGCAGCCAGGCGCTTCTCTTGTAGTGTACAGTAGTGATGACCCCTCCACCACCACCAATCCCCCCCAAGGGGGCGAGGCAGCCGAGAGCAGAGTGTGTAAGCAGCACCCCGTGTGCTGGCCTAGGCCAGGCACCATTAACCCACGTGGCACCCACACCTCAGGGTATCACCCATTTGTCTGTGATAAAGTTCACAAGTCTGAGAGTTGGGAGGAAACTTGAAGCCTTGGACTTGGCCCTCTGGCCCAACCCCAGCCTCCCGCTGAAGGCTGGCTCTTGGCTCGCTCAGCCATCCTGCCCTGTGAGGAGGGCCCGCGGGGCGGTGTTCTGGGAGGAGGGGAAGGAGCCCAGCAAGATACTCCCTCTGAACAGCAAATATGGCCTGAGACGCCATCGTCCAGCGCTGTCTCTGGTGGGCAGCGGGTGCCACAGGAATGATGAGGTAGAGCAGCCTGAGGTGCCACCAAGAGTCCCAGCCGTGAGACAGACGCCCAAGGCAGGCACCAGGAGCACAGCTGGAGTAGTGTAGGAATTTCCATGGCTCACAGGTGCCAGTCCAGAAGGCAAGGAGCACATATGTGGGCGACAGGAAGGCTCTGCTGCCTGGTCCGGGACCACAGCCTTCTGCGGGTGCAAAGACCCACCAGTGGGCTTCCAACACTGCCCACACTGGGCACAGGGGCACTTAGCTTGTCAGCAGCGGCAGCACCCCCAGCTCCGTCAGTCTCTCCTTGGCCACTGCCTCCCAGCCCTTGTTGGCCTGTGGGCTGCGGGGAGAGGGGTGCAGGAGCCCCTCCACCTGCACCTCTGGCATGAGGCCTGACAGAGCCCGCCGTGCCCGCTGCTCCGCCAGCCGCCCCACCCCCACCACCAGCCGCACCCCCAGCAGCTGCACCTGCCGGCACAGGGCCCCCTCGCAGATGCCAAGGAGCTGTTCTCGCTGTTTGGCAGGCAGGTCAGATGGGGTGAGGTTGCGCCCACTGGGAGCCAGGAAGAGCAGAGGACAGAGATTGTGGACGAAGCAGTGACGGAAGAAGACCTCGGGCTGTCCACAGAGGTTCCGGAAGAAGCCCCAGAATCGGGCACCGCTTACTTCAGACTGTGGGCAGTCCAGTCCCAGCACTGGTCGCTTAGGGTGCTCTTGGGGCGGGGTCAGCACAGGTCCCCCAACGCCCAGCCAGTCCCGGACCATGCTCACTTCCCCGAAGGGTACCTGTGGAGGGAGAGACAGGTGAGGGGCTTCAAATTGAAGCCAAGAAGCATGGTCGCGCCCAAGCAGTTACTTCCATCTTCCAAGAGCACCTGATACCCACACCTTCACCAAGGGCCCCAGAGGAGATTCCTGGCCCCTGCTTCTGGCCAGCTGTCTCCCCACGCTTATTTTTTTTTTAAAAGATTTATTTATGGGCCTGGTGCGGTGGCCTAGTGGCTAAAGTTTCACCTTGCACGTACCAAGATCCGATAAGGGTGCCGGTTTCTGTCCCGGATGCTCCACTTCCCATCCAGCTCCCTGCTTGTGGCCTGGGAAAGCAGTCAAGGACAGCCTAAAGCCTTGGGACCCTGCACCCGCGTGGGAGACCCGGAAGAAGTTCCTGGTTTTGGATCGGCTCAGCTCTGGCCACAGTGGCCACTTGGGAAGTGAATCAACAGACGGAGGATCTTTCTCTCCTTCTCTCTATAAATCCGACTTTCCAATAAAAATTAAAATTTTTAAAAAGAAACAGATTAATCTTTATTTTTATTGGACAGGTACATTCACAGAGAAGAGACAGAAAGATCTTTGTCTGTTGGTTCACTCCCCAAACAGCTGCAACCAGAGCTGCACCAATCTAAAGCCAGAAGCCGGTAGCTTCCTCCAGGTCTCCCACATGCATGCAGGGTCCCAAGGCCTGAGCCATCTTCTGCTGCTTCCCCAGACCATAAGCCGGGAGCTCGATGGGAAATAGAGTAGCTAGTACCCGAACCTGTACTCATGGGAAGCTGCACTTGGAGGTGGAAGATTAACCAGTTGAGCCATCACACCAGGCCCTGTCTCCACTTTTCCTTTGTGGACTCTGGCCTAGAAGCAGCTACTTGCTTGCGTCCACCCCAGCTGGCCTCTTGACCTAGCTCCAGGGAGCTGGGGATGGACAGCTGGCCCCAGAGTGGAAGGCAGGCAGGATTAAAAGAGGCACAAGGACTGGGCTGACCACTGCTCTCCCCGTGCCCTCCCAGCCCCGAGCTCCAGGCTGTCATCTCCATCAATCAGCATTGATCACCTTTCATCACCCAGTTGGGGTCAATAAAAGCGATTGAGCCTCCTGTTCTGAAGCCTCTTCCCCACCCCCACCTGCCAGGCACACCCTGAGGGAGAGTCATTCCCCCTGATCTGGGCAGGGAACACAGGCCACAGAGCCCCCTGTGCCTGCAACACAGGAGCCAGGCAGCCAGAATACACTGCGTCCCCTGCAGCCTCCCCACCAGCCAGCCCCCCAGTGCACCCAGTTGTCCAAGTCCCTCTTCTGGCTCCAGCTACACTCTCGGGACAGGGGAAGATGTGGCAAGGTATGGGAAGGATGGGGTTAGCGGAAGGAAGGAGGCTCTCAGAGGCAATTAGCGGTTGACTCAGGGGAAACAGAACTCTCATCAATGTGCTTGGTTAAGTCCAGGCAGAGAGACTGGGAGAGCATCTGAAACCACTAGAGTCAGTTTGGGGGATGGGGGTGGAGCACCCACTCAACCACCACCATGCCCACTCCTGTTCATGCACACCCAGACAAGCGCCCACTGTGCAGCCTCCCACCCCAGCACCACAGAAGGCAGGTCCCTCACCCCAGTCTGGGCCATGCCGAAAGGCCCCGGGTTCATGCCCAGGAAAAGTACTTCCTTGGGGCCCTGGCAGTAGCGAGTCACATAGCTACGGTGTGGCTCCCATGCGTATTCCACGGGATTGTAGATCAAGCCCACAGGCTCCGAGAACTGCAGCTGACGCAGCTCAGCATTGAGCCGACGCTCTTCCTCCAGGAAGCCCTCTGCCAGGCTCTGAGGACAGGGCTGGGGCGACAGCAGGGCACCTGCAGGATCGTGGAGGGAGCCTGCTGGACAAGTCTGGGGCACAGCCATGCTGCTGTCACCTGGAACAAAGATGGACAGAAGCCCCATTAACCTTCAGCCTCAGAGGAGGAGAGCCCAGCGCTGGCCACGCCCATGCCACTAGTCCCCAGGCTCAGGTGCAGCCCAAGAGAACACGTCAGTATCTCCAGGAGGCCCTGTCCCCTCCCTGCCCCCAGTCTCCTTCCTCTTTGACCCAGTAGGAATAAATCTACCCTCCTCCATGTTGGGCACAGCTCAGAGGCACTGATTTCTGGGCCATCACAGGAACACAGTGAGCTTTCAACAAACATTTGCTAGTAGCATTCTTTTGGCATCTTTTAATGCCATCCTTGATGAAACCAACCTAGCCGGGATGTGTCCTGGGAACCACCGCTCTGACGAATGAGACGCAGGTGTGCAGCCACAGCCCAGAGACCCGGAAGGGCTAATGACTGTCGCTTCCAGGTGGCAAGCAATTGCTCTACATCGTGTACAGCTCATTGATCCGCCTAACAACCCCAGGACGCGGGCATTACTGCTCCCTCAGTACAGGTGAGGGGGGCCGAGGCTACAAGAGTGAGCCACCTGCCTGGGGCCACAGAGACAGTAAGCAGAGAGCTGATATTTCAACCCAGACACAAGGCTATGCTTTTAACCATGCACACCATCTGACCTTAGATGAGGGGTAGGGACGCGTTTTTTTCTGCCAAGGACCATTGGGCTATGTATGACATCATCCACAGGCCATTCACAATTCTCAACTTAAAAATGAGCTTGCTGGGCCCGGCGGCGTGGCCTAGCAGCTAAAGCCCTCGCCTTGAACGCCCCGGGATCCCATATGGGCGCCGGTTCTAATCCCGGCAGCTCCACTTCCCATCCAGCTCCCTGCTTGTGGCCTGGGAAAGCAATCGAGAACGGCCCAAGACTTTGGGACCCTGCACCCACGTGGGAGACCTGGAAGAGGTTCCTGGTTCCCAGCTTCGGATCGGCGCACACCAGCCGTTGCGGCTCACTTGGGGAGTGAATCATCAGATGGAAGATCTTCCTCTCTGTCTCTCCTCCTCTCTGTATATCCAGCTTTCCAATAATAAAAATATATATATATAAGAAAAGAATGAGCTTCCTGGCGGAAAATGGTCCAAATGTGCAGGCCCAACACCCACGTGGGAGCCCAGAGGAAGCTGCTGGCTCCTCACAATACTGCCAGCCATCTGGGGAGGGAACTAGCAGGTGGAACCTTTGTCTCTTCTCTCTCTAACCCTGCCTTTCAAACAAACAGATAAACTTATTAAAAAATATATTGGCCTGCCATAAACTTGTGAAATTTCAAGTCCTGCCTGGGAATGCCTTGACAAGGCAAGACCAAATGATTCTGGGGGACATTGCACAGCCGTCAGGCTAGCCATTCCCTACCCCACCTTGGATGCATGAATGAGCCAGTCCGCCTTCTTCACTCCACTCAAACAGTAGAGTAGGGTAACTGAAAGACACAGAATTTACTCTTACAAGCTGTGCAACAGGGCCAGGGATTAGGGTTTGGTGGGCAAATACTAAGAATAACATCTGGAGCTGGCATGGTGGCTAAACGGGCTAATCCTCTGCCTGTATGTGCTGATATCCCATAGGGGCACTAGCTCGTGTCCCAGCTAATCCATCTCCCAGCCAGCTCCTCACTTATTGCTTGAGGAAGCAGTAGATGACTGAAGTCCTGGGGACGCTGCACTCGCATGGGAGACCCAGAAGAAGCTCCTTGCTCTGGCTTTGGATCGGCTCAGTTCCAGCCATTGTGGCCATTTGGGGAGTGAACCAGCAGAAGCAAGAGCTTTCTGTCTCTTCTCTGTGAATCTGCCTTTCAAATAAAATAAATCTTAAAATATAGTAACATCCAGGCCCAGCGTGATAACCTAGCAGTTGAAGTCATCTTTTTGAACACGCTGGGATCTCATACGGGTGCCAGTTATGATCCCAAAGGCCGCGCTTCCCATCCAGCTCCCTGCTTGTGGCCTGGGAAAGCAGTTGAAGACGACCCAAGGCATTGGCACGAAGCACCCACATGGGAGACCTGAAAGAGGCTCTGGGCTCCTGGCTTCTGATTGGCTCACCTCCAGCCATTGCAGCTGCTTGGGGAGTGAATCATCGGACGGAAGATCTTCCTCTCTGTGTATCTGCCTTTCCAATAAAAATAAATAAATCTTTTTTAAAAATCCACTTGATAATGTTGATATAAAAATGAAACACAATGTTAATGCAGGTACAGGGAGGGAGGGAGAGCCGCGAGGGAGCCTGACCACAGGCTCTGTTAATTTCACCAACCACTCCTTCTCTCAATTCCCACAAAACCCAGGGCTCTGAGGGGCCCATTTGACAAATGCACCAAGAGGCCTTTTTTAACTAAGCTCCTGACCATTTCTACAAACCCACTGAAACAGACACGAGGCACCACCCAACAAGCAACCACCCAGAACTGGCAAGTCCCCACCCCTCCAGGCAGCCAATTCAGGCCTTCAGGATGCTGCTTGAACCACCCTTCTGAGGGCAGTAGGCTAAGCTGCTGACTGGGACATGTGCATCCCATAATAGAAGGCCGGTTGGAGCTCTGTCTCCTCTGCCTTACATCACTTCTGTTTCCTACGGCTCTGCATCCTAGGAGGCAGTGGGGCATGGCCCACATGTGTGGGCCCACCCGCCCACATGGGAGACCAGGATGGAGTCTGGCTTTGGTCCAGCCCAGCCCTGGCTGCTGGCTGTGGGCACTAGGGCAGTGAGCCAGGTGATGGGAGATCTGTTTTACACTTTCTCTGTGGTTGTGCCTTCCAAGTGGATTAAAATAAACAGGGGTTGGGCCTGGTGCAATAGCTCAATTGGCTAATCCTCCTCCTCCAAGCGCAGCATCCCATATGGGTGCTGGCTTGTGTTCCAGCTGCTCCACTTCCCATCCAGCTCCATGCATGCGACCTGGGAAAGCAGCAGAAGACGGCTCAAAGCCTCGGAACCCTGCACCTGTGTGGGAGACACAGAAGAAGCTCCTTGTTTCTGGCTTTGAATCGGCTAACCTCTGACCATTGTAGCCATTTGGGGAGTGAACCAGTGGAAGGAAGATCTTTCTCTATACTTCTCTCCATAAATCTGACTTTCCAATAAAAATATTTAAAACATACACAGATAACCGTTCTTTAAACACACACACAGGTTTTTAATTTTTTTAAAAGATTTATTTATTTTTATTACAAAGTCAGATATACAGAGAGGAGGAGAGACAGAGAGGAAGGTCTTCTGTCCAATGATTCACGCCCTAAGTGACCGCAATGGCCACTGCCGATCCGAAGCCGGGAACCAGGAACCTCTTTCCAGGTCTCCCACGTGGGTGCAGGGTTCCAAAGCTTTGAGCCGTCCTCGACTGCTTTCCCAGGCCACAAGCAGGGAGCTGGATGGGAAATGATGCTGCTGGGATTAGAACCAGCGTCCATTTGGGATCCTGGCATGCTCAAGGCAAGGACTTTAGCCGCTAGACCACGCCGCCGGGCCCACAGGTTTTTATTTTGAATAATCTGATGAAACCTCCCCTCTCACAACACAGCAGCACCTGTCTGTTTCCCGTCTTCGTCTCACACACAAGGAGGTCCGGGGGAAGACGCTTTCCTTTGAGAGGTCGAGAGACAGAGCTCCCATCTGCTGGTTCACTCCCTAAATGCCCACAACAGCTGGGGCTGGAGCACGGCCACAGCAGCAGCAACCCCAGCCACCACTGTCACCTGGGTGGAGCACGGCCACACAGGAGCACCAGCTACCGCTCTTACCCGGGTAGCAGGAGCCTAGTGATTCAGACCATGACCACTGCCCCCAGGGACTGACTCAACCGGTCGTTGAAGTCAGGAATCGGAGATGAGCAGCGGATCCAGGTAGCCCAAGGTGGACCCCAGGTAAGGCCCACTCCTAGACTCCTGCATGTCAAACACCATTCCTCAGGCACCACGATGGCTGGTGATGGCTAGAACCATCACATTTGCCCGCTGAGTGACTGCTTGCGGAACTCATGCCTTCCCTGCCCAGACCTGTTCAGGTTCCCTTCATAACTACAAGCTTCTCACTTGGTACTCAGCAAACACCCAGTTTTATCCATGCCGCCTTCTTCAATCTCCCTGGAAACTACTTTTGGGACTGGCAAAATAGGACATCAAGTTAAGCCACCACTTGCAAGGCTCCACCCTACTTGGGATTGCTGGTTTGGAGTGCAGACTATCCCATTTCCGATCCAGCTCCCTGCTAATGTACCTGGGAAGACAGCAGATGACCCAAGGGCTTGGGCCTCTGCTACCTGTGTCCCAGACGGAGTTCCAGGTGCCTGGCTTCAGCCTGGACCGTTTCAGTTGTTGCAGCCATACGGGGGGTAAACAAGCAGAAGGAAGAGCTGTCTCTCCCTTTGTCACTGTTTCAAACAAATAAACTTTAAAACCATTCCTGGGGTGGTGCTAAGGCTCAATCAGCTAACTATCTGCTTTACAGCACTGGCATCCCATATGGGTGCCGATTCACGTCCCAGCTGCTCCACTTCCCATCCAGCTCCCTGCTCATGGCCTGGGAAAGCAGTGGAAGACGGCCCAAAGCTTTGTGGCCCTGCACCCACGTGGGAGACGCAGAGAAAGCTCCCTAGCTCCTGGCTTCAGATCAGCTCAGCTTCTGCCATTGTGGTCATTTGGGGAGTGAACCAGCAGATAACAAATTTTGTCTCTCCTCTCGGCAAATATGCCTTTTCAATAAAAATTTAAAGATGCCAAAAAATAAAAATTCCTGATGGTCTCCTCAGCATTTCTGTCAGGTTCGCCGACCACCAGAAAAAGAAAACAGGTTTGGCTGACTGTTGAAAAGAGGTCTTTATTTGGGGGTAGTCCGTTCTCAGGCCTTTTCTCTGCACAACAGACAGGCAGAGAGAAAACAGGGAACCTAGGGGATGAAAAGGAGCACAAAGAAGCATGCAGAAGGTTTTTACACCCCTGCTGACGCAGAAGCCAGAGCAGGTGCCACTCTGATCCTTATTAGGAGAGGACATGCCAGCCTGAGGTTGTCATTGCCCCACCAGGGCTCCGCTGCCCTAGTGAA
This sequence comes from Ochotona princeps, assembly GCF_030435755.1. Taxonomy (NCBI): domain Eukaryota; kingdom Metazoa; phylum Chordata; class Mammalia; order Lagomorpha; family Ochotonidae; genus Ochotona; species Ochotona princeps. Next base: position 49,951,762 of record NC_080846.1, on the reverse strand, counting down.
GCGTGGGATCCACACCACCTCTTCTGGGTCGGCTGGAGGTCCAACTGACACAAACTTAGCCCACCTCCATAACCGCAGAAACTGTTTCTATATCATGCAACCACTCAAAGCTCAGCTGCCCACTTTGCACACTCTTTCCTACTGAGGGCTTACCAGGCTCTGGGTGTGCCCCTATCACCAGGGTTCCCTTCTCAACCCCCAGCCCAGGTCAAGAGTGATCTCTTTCTCCAGGGAAGGCTGCTCTGCCAAGGTTGCCACAGCAACGTGATCCATCAACCTAGTCTCTGGTGCTAATCCACTGGAAGTGGGAGATTAATGTTACAGAGGCAAACTACAGGAAGTCCCTCCAGGTCTACCCAGGACCCATGGAGCTCACAAAGGGCTCCGATGCAGGCTGCAGCAAGCAAGATGGCCCCACGCAGCACCCACATCAGTGGACGGACTGCTCCAGCTGCAGGCTGGGTCCATATTTCCTCTGTGCTAGACACAGTAAGGTCCACAAGGGTGGTGACAAGGTCTTAAACGCTCAGTGTTCCAGACTTCCAAATCCTCAACTGATAACAAGGAACACAGACTGACACTGGCTTGAGTTCTAGCCCTGGTATCGCCTCTAGAAGGTTCTCCTGAGTCAGTCACAGCCCTCTCCCCTCCATGGAGATCACACCTTCCTTCAACCTCCCACTAGCTGTTCCAGGACAGGCAAGGGGCCAGCCTCTTGGTGAGAAAGAAATCCAAAATGAGTCAAACGCAGGCCCAGTGCTCAGCCAGCTCATCAACTACCGTGATCAAACAGCATGAACACTAGGCATGACTAAAGCTGTAACATCCTGAGTGAAAGGCAGGTGCGATGGCTCAACTGGCTAATCCTGCACCTTCAAGCATCTACATTCCATTTGGGTGCCAATTCGTGTCCTGGCTGCTCCACTTCCCATCCAACCTAGGAAAGCAGTGCAGGGTGGCCCAAGTCCTCGAACCCCTGTACCTACATGGGAGACCCAGAGGAGGCTCCTGGCTTCCAGCTCAGCTCTGGTCATTGCGATCACTTGGGGAGTCAACCAGCAGATGCAAGTTCTCTGTCTCTCCTCCTCTCTGCAAATCTGCCTTTCCAACAAAAAGAAATAAGTATTTAAAAAAGAAAAGTCCTGAACAAAACGCTACAGGAACCGAAAAGAACCTTGGAAACTCTTCCTAAAATTGCCAAGGGCGGAAGGCTTAGAAAACGTGGCCACTTTGCAAAACACACGAGTCCCACCCCGTGCAACGCAGGGACGCGGGACGTGAGGGGGAACACAGGCAGTCCACTGTCCTGTCCGCGGAACAGCGACAACGAAGTCACCACAGTAACAACCACGCTCATTCCCCTCCAGGCCCCGACCCCGCTCGGCGCCCGCGGGCTCCGCCCGACGGGAGCGCTACGGTCGCACAGGCCTCCCGGGCAGCTTCGTGGCCTCCCTGCACGCGGAGCAGCCCCAGGCGGAGCGAGGCCTGCTCAGCGAAGAAGTCCAGGTTTCCGCGAGGCTCGGCCCGGAGCCCCGAGACCCCCAACCCGGCCGCGACACCGCAACTTCCCCGGCACCTGCTACTTCCTCACCGGCTCCAGCGCTCCCTCCGGCTTCCGGCTCCTTTCCCCGCCCCACTTCCGGTGCAAAGGATTGTGGGGATGGTAGTCGGCCTTCCTTACGAAAAGAGATTGGCGTAGCCGCGGCCACTTCTGCCGGAAGGACTCGAAGTTCCGGATAGCGTTCTAAACCAGCCCTAAAGCTTGCTGGGATTTGTAGTTTTACCTCTCCAGCTGGGCAAGCTCAAGAGATCTTAAAGGGATCACACCCTGTCAGTACCCTGGGTAGACTCTGGCTTCTCGCACTAAAGTGCATTACCTGGTCTTCAGGTTCAATTACTAAGCTCATCCGAAAGGATTTTCTCATCAGAAGGCTTCAGCCATCCGCAGTTCACTCTTCTTAGGGTATTACCAATGGCTGAAGATCACTTCTAGCCCTTCCGTGCCAGGTGTGAGATCCACCCCTCCTTGCAGCCCTCCGAGAGCCATTAATACTGCAGAACATTCACGAAGACACCTTGGGCACTTCCCACCCACTCTTCCTCCACTCTACTTTCTGCCCAAGCCCCCATTTCCACAGCTGCACTTCGGACTCCAATGTCTTCCAAGGGCAGGAAAAGATGGCTGTCCCTGCTCTCAGAGACTTGCCCTTCGTCCACCTGCTCATTCTGTTGACCTTTCAAGGGCCTACCAACTCATATAGAAATCCTTCCAGAAACACCCAGAAATGACGTCGCACTGGCGATCGGGGCGTCCCTGAGGTGCTCCAGTGGCTGTGTAACACTAACCATCCGTCCTGTCAGATCTCTCTGTCCCAGGTGCCTTCCCTGAACAAGCAAAGATTAAAATTGCTACGCACCATCTGTTCCCCCTCAGCACCCTCTCCCAGGCCATTGGCCAGAACTGTTCTGGTTTTTCTGATTTTCTCTCTGGATCTGTTTCTAAGACTTTGACTAAAAACCACCTTAAGCCTTCACCACCATCTCTCTCTCTCTCACACACACACACACACACACACACCTACCTGAGGGAACAAGCCAAGTCTTCCTGCAGGCGATGAGGAAGCAGACCAATGAACCCAACACAGCAAGAAGGGAGAGAGCAAGGATGCTGCCCCTTGTCAAGCTTCCTCTGATCTCCTAGCAACATGCAAAACCTGACAGGTCCCACAGGTGCAGAAACCCTCAGACACCAAGGGTGAGAAACCAACCCAACTTGGGACACTGAATTCCTCCACACGCACCCCTTGAAGCCCCTTGTCTTCCCTGTGTGTGTATGTGCGTGCACATGTGCTCACAGCTCTCTCCACACCTCTCGTCTGCCATATGGCATGGTCTCCGTGTCTGTGTGTCCATCCCCCTCTGTGAATGTCTTCCCTGTGGTATCAGCTTATTTCTCTGTGGATGATTGAAATGAGAGCATTGATGCTTCTAGAACAGGCCCCCCCATCTCCACATGCACCCCTGAACTGGGGTGGGGGGCTCTCACTAGAGCATCATCTCATTGCTCTAAGCTCTCTCAGGACCTTGGCTACCCCGCAAACGACCTTCTTGCCCACCCAGGCCTCAGCCACTTGCTGAGTTGATTACTTTGGAAGCCCCTGCCCATGCCAAGGAATGACAGGCCCCCAGGGTTCCTACCCCCTAAATTCAACTCTTTGGTGGAACTGGACGACTGTCTTTCTCCGTAAGCCAATCTTCTCCAGAGGTCTTAAAGAGATCTTCCAGAAATGATGGGCAGAAAAACCTAAAGACTGGGGTGCCCCCAGCCTGGGGAGGAGTCTTCAGCTCCCCAGCAGCCTGCATCTGCAGCTGAGCCCAGGCAGGAGGGGGTTAAGCTGCTCACTTGCTTTCCTGCAGTTGGGTGGGCTGCTGGAGCTGTGTTGGGCCTTGAGCGCCATCTATGGGCATCTGGCGGGCCTAGCTCTGGCTTCCAGCTCGCTTGGCTTTCGGGGTTGATCCTCCAGGCCCTTCCCGGCCTCTGGGCTTCTGGAGTAGGAAGTTTGCCTGGCTGCAGGACCTCCAGCTGCAGAAACCGGACTGGGAGTGGGAGAAAGCGGAGGGGTTGCTTCCCTGCCACCAATTGTCCCTCTGCTCTGCAACAGATCACCACCACCTGTGGTCCCTCACGCCTCAGGAACCCCAAATGGATTCTGGTGTTTAACTTTCAGTGGAGTCCGCTCAGCCAACTTGGCTACGCTAGACCTGCTCGCATCCTTCCTACAGGCAGGGACAGGTATTTGGCCCAGCGGTAAAGCCGCCAGGTTCCCACATTAGAGTCCCTGGGTTTGAGCCCAGGCTGGTCCTCCTGACGCCAGCTTCTTGCCAGGGCAGCCTTCAATAGCAGCCAGGTGATTGTCGAAGCAGCTGGGTGCCTGCCACCCACTAGGAGACCTAGACTGAGTTCTTGGCTGCTGTGGGCTTTGGGGAGTGAACAAGCAAGTGGATGCTGTCTGTCCTTGTGCATCTCAAATGTAGAAGTAAAAATGCATTCTTAAGGGTTTATTTAGTTTCATTGGAAAGGTATGTTACAGAGAGGAGAGAAAGATTTTCTGTGCACTGGTTCATTCCCCAAATGGCCACAATAGCTGAAGCTGAATTGATCTGAAGCCAGGAGCCTGAAGCTTCTTCTGGGCCTCCCATGTGGATGCAGCATCCAAGGCTTTGGGCCATTCTGCTTTACCCAGGCCTCTTTTCTTTTTAAAAATTTATTTATTGTTATCGCAAAGTCAGATATACAGAGAGGAGGAGAGGCAGAGAAGAAGATCTTCCATCCGCTGGTTCACTTCCCAAGTAGCCGCAATGACTAGAGCTGAGCTTATCCGAAGCCAGGAGCCCAGAGCTTCTTCCGGGCCTCCCACACAGGTGCAGGGTCCCAAGGCTTTGGGCCATCCTGCTTTCCCAGGCCACAAGCAGGGAGTTGGATGGGAAGAGGGGCTGCCTGGATTAGATCCAACACCCATATGGGATCTGGGCGCATTCAAGGCGAGGACTTGAGCTGCCAGGCTACTGCGTTGGACTGTTTCCCAGGCCTTTAGCAGGGAGATGGATCAGAAATGGAGCAGCAAGAAACTAGCACCCACATGGGGTGCCAGCACTTGAAGGAGGAGGATTTGCCTGTTGAGCCACAGTGTCAGCCCCTAAAATGCATCTTTTAAAAGAATATTGTAGGGCCCGGCGGCATGGCCTAGTGGCTAAAGTCCTCGCCTTGAAAGCCCCGGGATCCCATATGGGCGCCGGTTCTAATCCCGGCAGCTCCACTTCCCATCCAGCTCTGTGCTTGTGGCCTGGGAAAGCAGTCGAGGACGGCCCAAAGCTTTGGGTCCCTGCACCCACGTGGGAGACCTGGAAGAGCCTTTGCAGGTCTCCAAGATCAGCAGGAGACGGGATGAGAGAGTGGGAGGAAGAGAGATGGAAGGGAGGAAATGGCACTACGAAAAGGGCGCTGACAGGCCTGCCCTGCTCTGGGACAGGGAGAGGGGTCCTTGAGCTCTCCGCACGTCCGCTGGGCCCCGCTTCCAACTGCCTCCCAGACTATATACAGAACCAGGGCCACTAGGCTGCGGCTTCATCCACTGGTTTCTTTTCAAATACTTTATATATTTTCATTTTGTTTGAACAGCAAACAGGGATAGAGAAAGATCTTCCAATCTGCTGGTTCATTCCCCTGAAAAATGCCTCTAAAAGCTAGGTCTGGGCCAGGCAGAAGCTACAAGCTACAAACCAGGAAATCAGGAAAACAGGTCTCCAACAGGAAATCAGGTCTCCAACATGGTGATCAGGGACCCAGCAACTTGAGCCATCACATGCTGTCTCCCAGTATGCACAGTAGTCGGAAGCTGCAATCAGAAATGGGGCTGGGGGCTGCACTGTGGTATAGTGGGCAGGCATCCCATATGGGCTCGGGCTTGAGCCCTTGCTGCTCTGCTTCCCAGCCAGCTCCCTGCCTAGGGCTCGGGGAAAGCAGTAGAACATGGCTCAAGTCTTTGGGACCCTGCACACACATGGAAGACATGGAGGAGGCTCCTGGCTCCTGGATTCGGGCCTCCCCAAGCTCCAGCTGGTGTGACCATTGGAGAGTGAACAGTCAGATTAGCCTTTCAAATAAAAAGAAATTAATTTTTTAAAGAAAAAGGAAAAAAAGGGAAGAACTAGAACTGGGACACAAACCCAAGCACTCTGCCATTGGGTATGGGCTTCCCAAGCAGAATCTTTCTTTTTTTTTTTAAGAACCATGTTTCTTTTTATCTATTATTATCATTTTTAAACATTTATTTATTTTTATTGCAAAGTCAGATATACAGAGAGGAGGAGAGACAGAGAGGAAGATCTTCCGTCCGATGATTCACTCCCCAGGTGACCGAAACGACCAGTGCTGTGCCAATCTGAAGCCAGGAGCCAGGAACTTCCTCCAGGTCTCCCGCACGGGTGCAGGGTCCTAAGGCTTTGGGTCATCTTCAACTGCTTTCCCAGACCACAAGCAGAGAGCTGGTTGGGAAATGATGCTGCTGGGATTAGAACCAGCGCCTATATGGGATCCTGGCACATTCAAGACGAGAACTTTAACTGCTGTGCTATCATACCGGGCCCCCAAGCAGCATCTTAAGCACTGCACACACACATCCCATGACTGGACCTCAGCACCCCTGGTGGGCACAAGATCCAAAGCTAAGAAAATGCCTGTACAAGAACTGTGGGCACTCCCCTACTAGACAGCTGGTGAGCAAAAGAGCCAGGGCTGGGGACGGGCCAGGCTAGACAAGGCAGAGGCACCTATTGGTATGTGTAAGAGCAGAGTCTTGGGGTGGGTTGGACTGAACTAAGCCACATCACCCATGGGTGCACACGAGAGCTGGATGGGATGTGGATTGGCTGGACCAGATAATAGATCTTGAAAAGATTTTCTGCAGCGATAAAACCAATAACTTCTCAGAACTACCAAAACCACTCAAGTCACAGCCTTGGAATACTGTTCCCACATCAGAGTCTCTAAGGCGTCATCAGATGAACCAGATGACCTCTGCCATGCCCAGGTGCGGGTGTGGTTAAAAAGTAAGGACTGTCCTCCTCCACCTCACCGCCACACCCCCGTGGATACAGGAGAAATAAAATGAAACACTGAAATGGTTGTCCTACCCACCTTCCTCCATGCCTGTCCCTCCCCGCATGGGTGTGCATCCCTTTCAACTATGTAAACAGTATTAAAAAAGAACACCTGCCCATGCCTCTTTGTTTCTTGTCAGGCTCAGCCACATCCCAGTCTTCTACATTGTGTCTTCTACATCTGTGCCTTCATCTACCTGACTGGGAAATGGGTACATAAAGAGGAGACAGAGTGACGCCCTCTCCTAGAAGCAGACACATAGAGCTAATGGGATCCTGGCTCAGCCTCACCACCCTGCATCCTCCTGCACCCCTTCAGCCCCAAGGCAGCACAGCTCATCTTCCAGGTATAGTGCTCCCTTAACTGGAGGGAGGCGGGAGCTTCCCAGGGTCCCCCACTCAGGTGGCCTCCCCTGTCCCCTGCAGCCTGGATGCCTGGGTCCCCTGGAGGGGAAGAGGCTGCACGGTCTGATCTGCATCGCTTACTTGGGAAGCAATTATTGGAGGAGCTGTCAGCCCAGTGCAGCTCTCTCCTTGCTAATCGGATTCCGCTGGTGCCTGGGGCTGGTGGGGGGCTGGGGGGACTGAGTAATTTGGCTTGATGCAGTGGTGGGAGATGTCGGGGCCAGGAGGACAGACCATCTGTCTGAGCTGCGTTAGGGTTGTCCAGAGCGATTATCCTGAGGGGACCACACAGACATCAGACAGACAGACACACAGCCCCAGGGACTGTGGCAGCAGTAATGGGCGTGAGATCTGGGTCAAGGAGCCAGGAAGAGGAGTTGAGATGGAGTCTGGGCGCCTTGCCACTCAGCCAATGCAAAGGGCACCCCAGAGTCCCAGCACCCAGGCACCGCCTTCCCTCCCCATGCCCCAGATTACTCTCCGTGGCCATGCCAACTTGGCTTTGCCTCTCTCCACCCCTGCTGCCTCCTCTCTCCTCCCTCTTCTTCAGGCCTCTGTGCACACCACACCTTTTGGAACCGGGATAAGGATGATCCTAGCAGGGCTGGACCTCCATCCACCAAGAGCCCCCACCATGCCAGACACCACCCCGAAGACTGTGTGGACTGCGCAGTGACACCCCCAGGGACTGTACAATGACACCTCCAGGGATGCACCTTCCTTTTTGCCATGATACATGGAGGGCAAGGAGTGCACCCCCGCCAGACCTCTGCACTTGCACACAGTTGGGGCACAAACCCATGCCTGTTGGGGCAGACATAGGGCACAGCGGTAAATTCACTTATTGGGATGTGTGGGATGGAGTGGTGGCCACTCCGCTCCAATCCAGCTCCCTGTTTATGCATGCCCTGGGAGGCAGCAGGGGATGGCTCCAGTCCTTGCATCTGTGCCACATAGGGGGAGAGTGGCCCTGAGTTCCAGGCTGCTTCAACCTGGTCCAGCCTTGGTGGTCATGAGCGCTCAGGGAGTGAACCAGCAGATGAAAGATGTGTCTCATTGTCTTTCTGCCTTCAAATAAAATGGAATTAAATATTTCTTCTTCTTTTTTTTAATGTTGAAGGAATCCATAATTGAATGAATACATGATCTCTCCTATTGCCTGCTCCCAGCTGGCGTCTGGGTAATATCCACATCCGGCCCTCAAGTCCCTCAGCCTGGCCTGGACCATTCTTCCCACCCCATCTGTGCCAATGAGTACGCCCAACCACTCCCCAAGACCCCAGTCCAGTGCACGTCCTTGCTTGCATTCCCCAATCCTCCTACTACTGTACTGTGACCCTTGTCACCACCCGCTCATTGTGTCCCTTGTGCTTGAAAGGCCTCATGGTCCTGCCAGCCCCTGTGTCCTGACAGGTCAGTGCTTTTTTCCCCTGAACACCGGCCAGCCGGGTACCCTGTGCCCATGAGGTGTGAAGCGGTGGGCATTGCAGCCAGGGGGTTCAACCACCATTGAGATCAAATCAGATCTCAGCCTGCATTTCTGATTGAGCTTCCCGCTGACACACATCCTGGGAGAGCAGCAGAGGATGCCCGATTCGCTGGGCCCCTGCCACCCCCATGAGGGCCCTAGATGGAGCGTCTGGCTCTTGGCTTTGGCCTGTCCCAGGCCCAGTTGTTATGGGCATTGGGAGTGGGTGGGGAGGAGAGTGATGGGTGAACCTGTGGTTGGAAGATTCTCTTGCTGTCTACCTACCTCTCTCTCTGTGTCACTGTGTTAAACTTTAAAAATCACAGTGCAGTTCAACAGACAGCTGGGGAAAACATGAACATCACTGTGCGCTCTTGGGCCGTGGGGGTTTGTTGAAGAATTGTCAGGCGTGGGAGGAGTTGTGGTTAGGCATCCCCCGGCAGGGCGACCTGAGGAAGGTCATTTCCTCAGTGAATCTTGGGCTCATCATTTCCATCTTCACCCGTAAGGGCGGGTGACCACGCTACCCCACCAGACACACATCTTCGCCTTACCTGTCTCAGGCCTTATCTCCCTCCAGCTGTCTGCCTCATCCTGGAGCCCTAGTCACTACAGGGCCTTCCTCTCACCTGGGTGTGGCCATTTGCTTCATCCTTGGGGGTGACCTCACCCTTTCTCACAGAGGCCCCAGGACCAGCCTCACCTTGGCCTGTCCATTCCCTGGACAAGAGAAACCTTGAGTTACATATCTCTCTCTTTCTGAAAATATTACCAAGGCACAAGGCATAGAAACCGGATGCAAATTGGCCCCAATTCTCAGTCCAGGAAAGCGAATGCCTGAGCTGTGGACCCAGCAAATCCTGGCCTCGTTTGCATGTCATTTGCATTATATTTACATGTGATCAATTTCATGTTCAAATGCACAACCCTCCTCCCCAGTTTTCCTCCCCCAGAGTTCCCCCCACCAGCCTCTGCCCCAGTCCCTGCCCCTCTTCTCTCAGCGCCTGCAACCAACCACCCTCGCCCTCCTCTTTCTTCCAGTCCCATTCCACCCCACGGGGAGCAGCACCCACTTGCCCCTCACCCAGGAAAGCAACCTAGGTTCTAGCCCTGCCCACCCTACCCACCCTGCGTGGGGAGGGGTGTCCCTTGCCCGGCCCTCCCTCCCCGCGCCGGGCAGGCGCAGCAGACAGCAAGCGCGCCTCTCAGCAAATCCCAGCCCCATTCAGGCGAGTGATGGATGGCGCTGCCCTCGCCGTGAACCTGCGTTTAATACCGAGGAAGTTATGAAACCGCTATACATCAGCAGCTCCGGCCCCCGCCGCCGCCGCCGCCCCCAGCCCCGCTCCCTCTTCAAAATCTCATTTGGGATCCTGCCTCCCGGGCCCACCCCTTGGCGGGCCTGGGCCGCGGGGAGGGGGCGCTGCCCCTGCGGCGTCCCACGTCTCATTTTCCCCTTCCTCACTACCCCCTCCGCGCCCCCATCCGTGCTCCGCCCTCCTCCCCCGCCCCGGCTGCATCTCCGGACCCATTTAGAATTGCTGACATTTTATCTGCGTTACATACATCACTCCGTCCCCAGCAGCCATCTCTCACGGGCTGGCGGGGGGCGGGGCGGGGTCCTCGGCTGGCTCGAGAAGACGTGGGAAGCACAGTGGGGGTGGGGAGACAGGTGCCCTTCCACCTCGCCCCCGTGCAGCCACCTGAGAGACTGCGCAGGTGGGGAGCCTGGTCGAGGGGAGGGCTCGTGCTTGTCCCTGCTGCTTCCCAAATGCAAACTCTCTCGGACCCAGGACAGTCCTCCTGCCTGTACCCCTCCTCTGCAAGAAATTGTGAAGGTGGTGGCTGACTCAGTTGTCCTAGTTAGACACTTCCCACGCTGCCCTCCTGGGAAGTCCCTCTGGAGGTCTAACCACTATCCCTCATGCTGCAGTCATTATTTTATTCTTGCTTTGTCCTGAGAAGGTTGAATAGCAGTATGCTCCTCCAACACACACACACACACACACACACACCCCAGAAGCATTAAACCTTTTGTCATGATGCCTAAGCTGTCACAATCACAGTCTCTGAACATACTCCTGAGGTGGGGCTGCCCGGGGAAGGAGAGTGAGATGGGGATGTCAGGTGAGGATGCTCAAGCTAGGCACCTGCTCGCCACCAGGTGGCCAGGAACCCAGCATCCCAGGATCCTGGTGGAGGGGTGTCTCCCCTCTCTCTGGATAGATGGGGAGACAGAGCCCAGGGACAGAGGGGTGCGGACACTCAGACAGCAGAGGAGAAAGGAACGCAGGAAAGGGAGCAGGAGGAGGGATGAGCAGACAGGTGGCAGGAAGCCCACAAAAGCGTCACACTCATTTCCCACTGGCTGCAACTTTCACTGTCTCTGGGCACTCTCTGCTCCCCAAAGTTGCACCACTCCTGGGCAAGTCTGTTCCCCTGGAACTGACCCCCATCTGTCCCTCCGTCCCTCTGTCTGGGTCACCCTCCTGATCCTCCCTGCACTCTGCCCAGGGAAAGGCCTAAAGCAGTACACACCATGCCCCCACATCTGGCCAGTGGAGTGGGAGGAAGCCTGGCAGGGGCTATATAGGGTACAGAACCCTCTGCACCCCGAGGGCCACACTCAGACAAAACAGACCTCAGCAGGAGGGGAGGGGAGGGTGACGTGGGGGCCAGAGCTGGGGCTGATTTACTTGCAATTTGCATCCATTTGAATGTTTCCGGTTCCCAAGCATCCCCAGGGACCCTATCCCTCTAATCCCAAGCTCTCTCTACAGTTCAGTCTGGCCCCTGGGCGCTCTGCTGGCACCCTTTCTGGCAGCACAAGGCACACCCTTGCGCTGCCAAAGAGCACCCCTTCTTGGGCCTGGTGTTGGCCTCTCGACCTCCAGAGCCAGCCGGGCACAGTGGCCTCCAGACATGTCTCTCACTGCCCTGACCCTGACCTCCAGCAGCCAGTCCCTCTCCATTCAACTCAGCAGTAAGCACACACATCCCAGGCCGCCATTAGGGATGTCTATGGTCCTGACCATTCCATTTTTGAGCCAGATCCCTGCCAGTGTGCAGGGAGGCTGCCGGTGATGGCTCAGGTCCTCCGGCCCCAGCCACCCAGGTGGGAGACCTGGATGGATGCTCCAGTTTGGCCCAGTCCTATTTAGGGACATTTGCCACATGAACCAGGAGATGGAAAAACTGTTCCCTCATCTCTCAACTAACTAAATAAACCTTTAAAGATGAAACAAACGCGGGCCCAGCAGCATGGCCTAGCAGCTAAAGTCCTCACCATGAATGCACTGCAATCCCACATGGGCACCGGTTCTAATCCTGGCAGCCCCACTTCCCATCCAGCTCCCTGCTTGTGGCCTGGGAAAGCAGTCGAGGACGGCCCAAGGCTTTGGGACCCTGCACCTGCCGGAAGAGGTTCCTGGTTCCCGGCTTCGGATCGGCGCGCACCGGCCGTTGTGCTCACCTGGGGAGTGAATCATCAGAAGGAAGATCTTCCTCTCTGTCTCTCCTCCTCTCTGTATATATGACTTTGTAATAAAAATAAATAAATCTTTTAAAAAAATAAAACAACAAAAAAAGAGCTTAACCATTCTTCAACGATAGGCATGAAGCTCTCCTCTTCCGTGAAGCCTTCTCTTCAGAGTGCCCAACGTTACATTGACGTAGCAGGTAAAGCCACTACCTGCAATAGTCGCATCCCAGGGGGTACTGGTTCAAGTCTCAGCTGCTCCATTTTAGATCCTGCTCCCAGATAATGGCCTGGGAAAGCAGCAACTCTGCTTTTCAAACATATGAAGAAATATTTTTAAAAAGAGACAGAGACGAGCCCAGCATGTTAGCCTAGTGGCTAAAGTCCTCATCTTGCACACCTGGGATCCCACATGGGTGCTGGTGCATATCCCAGCTGCTCCACTTCCCATCCAGCTCCCTGCTTATGGCCTCAGAAAGCAGTCAAGGACAGCCCAAAGCCTTGGGCCCCTGCATACATGTTGGAGACCTGGAGGAGTCTCCTGGCTCCTGGTTTTGGATTGGTTCAGCTTCGGGAGTGAACCAGCAGATGGAAGATCTTTCTCTCTGTCTCCCCTCCTCTCTGTAAATCTGACTTTCCATTAAAAAATAAGTCTTTTAGAGAGAGAGAGATAAAAGAAAACAAAAGAAAGAAGGAAAGAAATTCATAAAGCTGAAATATCATCAACCCCAGTTTTAGATGAGTTAACTGAGGATGGATCAGTCCTGTAGGTTTCCGACAGCTCCGGGCTCCCTCTGCGTGCCAATGAGCAGGCATGAGTGCCCTGTGCCACGCCAAGTCCCTCCCATGCGGCTAGGAGCTGACCCAAAGGTGTTGTTACTCCCACCAGCCCCTGGCACACGGCAGCCACACACAGCTCCTGGTTTTTGGTTTCCTAAATTCTCCTTGCCCCTTCTCAGCAGGGTGTCTTGGCCCACACTGCTCCCTCTGGGGGGACTGCCTTCCTCTGCACCCCCAAGGGACCCTGGCAAGCTTCGGCTTCCTCTTCAAGGCCCTGTAAACCATCACTTCCCCTGTGACGTTTTCCCTGTCTTCCTCCACTCTCCAGCAAGGGCTCTGAGGTGGTCCTTGTCATGTGCTGCCGGCAGCCCAACCTCTCCACCAACCACATGTCCCACAGCGCGGGGATCACCGGCTACCCCAGAACACCACAGGAAGGCATAGCCCACCCTTTCCCAGGCCTGCAGAGCCGCAGCATGAACTGGGGTGGAGGCAGATGTGGGAATGGCCGAGATGCAGAGGAGAAGCTCTGGAGGATGACCCCAGGTGTCCAAGATGTACACTTCCAACTCGGGGCTGAGTGAGAGAGGCAGGTGGAGGAACAGGTGCAGGAGGAGCGGAGTTGAACGGGAGAAGGAAGAAAAGAACGGAGTGGGATAGACGGGAGAAAGGCAATGAGGAAAGGGGAGGGGAGGAGACAGGGCGAAGGAAAAGGAGGAAACCTTAACTTTCCTAATTTTAATGTTTAAAAAGATTGAACCCACATAATGGCTCAACTGACTAATCCTCTACCTGCTAGTGCCAGCATCCCATATAGGCACCGGTTCATGTCCCAGCCACCCCATTTTCCATCCAGCTATCTGCTTGTGGCCTGGGAAAGCAGTTGAGGATGGCCCAATGCCTTGGGTCCCTGCACCCATGTGGGAGATCTGGAAGAAGCTTCTGGCTTCAGATCGGCTCAGCCCTGGCCAAATAACTGTATTTGGGGAGTAACCAGTATATGGAAGTTCTGTTTCTCCTTCTGTCTGTAAATCTGTCTTTCCAATAAAAATAACTAAGTCTTTTAAAAAAAGATTTATTTATTTGAAAGCAGTGTTATAGACATAGTTATTGCTCTCCTGTAGATCACTTCCCAAATAGCCGTTATGTGGCCCGAGCCGGCCAAGCGCAAGCCAGGAGACAGGAACTCCCTGGGGGTCTCCCATGTGGTTGCAGGGCCATGAACACTGCCTAAGGTGCACATTAGCAGGAAGCTAGAGACAGAAGCTGAGCCTGAGATCACAGACACTGTAGTGTGGGGCTGGGGCGTCTTACCCACCAGGCTAAGCGCCTGCACCTGCCCCCAAACCCCAACTTTTCAGTCTTGAACACGTTCAGTGGAGATCCTGATCTTGGCTCTTAGCCCAATGCCTGCTCTATTTTCCCGTCCAGAAAACGGGCGCATCTCCCCTCCTCCAGGCATGAGAACCTGGGGTGCACCGAGGAGCTCATACAGCCCCAGCAGGCAGGTGGGCACGGAGGTCAGTGCTGGTATCCAGGCCAGGGCTGACTCTTCCTACAAGGAAGGCTGAAGGAAAAGCTGGGGTGCAGGGGCCAGTCTTGCCCACCTCCTGGACAGGGCAGAGCTGTCCTGCCTGCCGCTCCCTCTCCTGAAGAGCCACTCATGCATCTATGTGGTGTTTGCCTTCTGGATTGATGATGCTTTAAGAATCCGAAGACCTGCCAGGCTACAGCCCCGTCATCCCATTCTTGCCTGTGCCAAAATGTCACCACACAGTGCAGGGCATGGGTCAAGGGCTTCCCTCTGGCTCCTCTGAAAGACCCCACAGCCCGGAAGCCCAAGGACATAGAAACGTACAGTGGGATGTCAACCACACCCAGCATGCGTCCCCCACAGCACCCCCACTGCAGCCACCGCCCAGCCAGCAAAGCACCCTGGGTCACAGAGAACCCTACAGAGGAACGGGAAGCTTCCCCATCACCAGGCACCCCAGATCCAGTCGTGCATGCTCCTCTCTGCCAGGAAGTCCTTTCTGAGGTCTAGCTTGCATCTTGTGAGGTTGCCTGTCCAGTGCCCTGCAGGGAAAGGAGAACCAAGTTTGGGCCCCAACGATCAGAGGACAGGGAAAGGAATGAGGACTTCAGGCCTTGCGGGGACAAGTGGTGATGTCAAAACAAGCAAAACCAACAGAAAGGTGGCTTCCTGGCTTCCTCAGTCTCATCCTTTCTTCCTAGTAGCAGTAGCAATGGAGGGCGGACAACCGGGAGAACTTTCTGGTCCGAAGGAGGAACAGGATTATGACGTGTAAAGCCTGCGTCCCCTCGGGCGGCCTCCCCAGCTGGCAAGGAGGATGGCCAGCGTTTCCAGAAAAGCTCAGTGCGCTAGGATTACTGGGAATTCTTCCAGCTCTGGACGAGAAGGGGGGGAAAAAAGCCACCTGGCTCAGGCGCCCCCTTGTGGCCACACGGGGGCAGGACAGGCTGTTAGGCTCCCCACGGACCCGGGGCGCGGGGCTGGTGCAGGGGTGCGCACAGGTGCCCACGGGTGCCCAGCGGCACTGCGAGGCCCAGCCCCAGGGCGGCTCCGGGGAGAGCACTGAAAGGGACGACGGACGCACCCCACCGGGTTGCTCACCTGCCATGCATCAGCAGCCGCGGCCGTGGTCCGCGCAATGCCAAAGCTATCTGGGTGAGCAACTTGGAATGGGTTTCCAAGACGCCTCCGTACTCGTGCAGGCGAAGCGGGCATCAGGACTGTGGTCCTTTGCCCTCCCCACACTAGGGGTCTGCCCTAGCCAGTCCTGCGTTATTTGGAAGGTCCATATCACACATTCGAGGGCTTGGTTTTCAGTCCTGGCTCCACAGACCCTACTCGGGCTTGCCCTGGGAGGCAACCAAGACAGCCCAATACTTGGGCCCCTGACACGCATGTAGGAGACCTCGAAGGAACGGAATTCCAGGCTCCTGGCTCTATGGTCAGCATCTGGGAAGTGAACCAGTGGGCGGGAGCTATCCTTCTCTGTATCTGCCTTTTAAAATAAGTAAGTAAATAAAAATAAGTGAGCACTTCAGACTTCATGGGAGAGGAAGGGAGAGAAACTGGCGGTACTGGGAAGGAAGGCTAGAAGTAGTGCACCCCATCTTTCCTCCAGGGCCTATTTTCAGAAAGTTGCAACTGGGCAACCAAGGCCAGTGTGACAAAACAATAGCAGAGTTGTTCTGAGGGTGGGGGTCAGAAGGTGGGCACGAGAGGCCTATGATGTCCCCATGGGCACCACAGAACACCTGTGACCTGCTCAGACTCCTGCAAGCACAAGCTCATCACCAACAGACACCCCCGACTCCCCACCCCTACAGGAGGGAGGGGCTGAAGACAAGTCAGAAGGGCCTTCACTTTCAGGTCCCCTGGGCAAGGGCAGAGGCAAAACCCCAATGCGGGCCTGGTGCGATAGCGTAGTGGTTAAGGTCTTCGCCTTGCACGCGCTGGGATCCCATATGGGCACCAGTTCTAATCCCGGCAGCTCCACTTCCCATCCAGCTCCCTGCCTGTGGCCTGGGAAAGCAGTCGAGGACGGCCCAAGACTTTGGACCCTGCACCCACTTGGGAGACCTGGAAGAAGCTCCTGGCTCCTGGCTTCAGATTGGCTCAGCTCCAGCTGTTGCGGCTGCTTGGGGAGTGAATCATAGGACGGAAGATCTTCCTCTCTGTCTCTCCTCCTCTCTGTATATCTGCCTTTCCAATAAAACATAAAATAAACCTTTATATAAAAACAAAAACCCAGTGCACATGGGAACCCAAGTGGCCACACCCTTACACACTCCCAGCTTTCCCTACGTAGGTACACAGCTCCCCTGGGATCATGCTGGGACCCTATGTTGGAGAGATGCAGGCCTGTTGGGGTGGATGATGAGGGCAGGGACTATGGACCCGGCTGGGATGAGAGGGCATCAGTAAAGCCCTCAGGTGCCCATGCCCTCTGGGGAAGGGGCCAGAGGACAGTGCCAGAGGAGGCCCAGGAGGGGAAGAGGGTGACAAGCTGAGAGCCCTCTCCACCCATACCCCATTTCCAAACCCTGCTCTCTGGTTCTCCCAGGCATCACGCGCGTCACACCTTAATCCTTCCTGCTTAGAATTGGAGAGGATTGCTCCCTGGGGGTTACTCTAGATTTCTGTTAGAAACCAGCCAAACTCTGAAACCCTGCAGAGGAAGGAGGCTGGTAGCAGGCAGAACAGGTGGTACGGAGCGGGGAGGGGGATGGTCACAGCCGCTTCTCGCCGTGGGCTTCCCCCAGGGACAGAGGCGGGGGAACGCTTCCTGGAAGAAGGGCTGTGACCACCTCTCCTAAGAGATCAGGAACGGGGGTGGTGGCTGAGAAGGAAGTGACCCAGGAGGAGAAAGGGACAGGAGACAGGTACAGGAAGTGCCTCGTCCATCCAGAGCAGAGAAGGGGGGCCCTGGCGTGAGGCTCCCCCAACCTGGAGCCCAGCAGGAGGATGAAACAGCCCACCCTGGGCTTACACAAGCACCACTCAGTGCCCACCTGGCACCTTCAGAGACCAGCACAGTGAGCACCTGCACCCCAAAGGCTGGCAGGGGATGGGGGAACCCCTTCCTGGTACTCTAAGTCATTTCCTGAGGACAGCTGGCAGGAGGGACATCCAGCTCTGGGTTGCCGTCTCAGCCCCAGCTAGGGCCTTCCTAGCCTAGCCTCTTCCATCTGATTCTGCTGAGGTCTCCCCCTCACTCCCTGGTCAACCACTCCTCTTTGCATTGTTAAGTCCCAGTGGAGCCCTAGCCCCCTGGGCCTGCCCACCACCCACACACGAGGGAACCGCTCCCAGCAAGCCTGTGTCAGGAATGGCTCCGCCCAATTGGCAGGGATTTCCAGAAAGAGAGACCCTGCAAGGATAAACTCCACTCTCTCCAGTCCGGGTCCTGCAGGGAGCTGGGATCAGGATACCTTCCCCCAGCCGCAGGGTTCTGGCTGTGCGCACCAGCTGTGTCGGGGTGGTCTTCAGCCTAGTCCTGCCCCAGCTGTTGGGCACATTTGGGGAGCGAACCAGCAAATGCAACTTCTCTGGCTCATCCCTTCCCCTCCGTTGCACTCTGCCTTTCAAATGAATAATTAATTATTGTTTTTTTAATTATTGTTAAGTGGGAGACCATTAGGTCTTCAAGATCTTCTAACCATGGTCTAAGGCACAGGGGGGTGGGGTCTGTGTGTGTAGAGTGGATTCCTGGGGTTGTCTTTGACTTCTAGCTGGGAGGGTACCAAGGCCTAGGGAAAGCCCACTGTGCAGGAAGGGAAGCTACATCCCGATGCTCACTGTCAAACCCGTGTGCCAGCCCCAGATGGCGCTCACAGTCTCTGCCCAGAGCCTCCTGGACCAGAACCTGGCATTTTCATAAACCGCATGGTTTGTTAAGCTCAAGCACATTGCACCAGAGCATGGTGAGAGCATAGATTAACATGGAGCTACTCGGAGTTCAGATGGCACCGCCTCCTTCTTATGGCTACCATGGCAGGCGTGCTTGGCACGGAGCCCAGCCTTTGGTGAGCCTCCCCTAATCGTCACAGGTGTTTCCCTGGAGCGGAGGGCGGCACCCCTAGGGGAGACCCACAGTGCTTGGTGTTGGTACACAGTGTGGACAGTATGCCCAGCTGCTGGCTATGTGAGGTCGGGTGATGCCCTTGACTGTGGACTGACAGCAGCTAGAACAGCTGAAGGGTTACGGGATTTGAACACCTGCCCCCACCCGCCCCATATTACAAGAGCCCCGTTTCCAGACATCTGATGGTAGGAAAGTAAAATCCTCACCCAGAATCTCAGCTGGACCAGGAGAGGGTGGGCACAGACCCGGAGCCAGAGAAAGGAAGGGCAATACCACTTCCAGAAGTGGGGTTGGGGACAGGGAACAGGGCAAGCAGGTACCTGCTCTGGGGCCTGAGAGTCTGACCAGCAGAACCGAACTGGCAACTTGCCCTCTCTGGAGCTCAGCCCCCCGCGTGGGAAGACAAGGGGACCACTGGACAGCCTCCAGAAACCCCAAGATGCTGACCTGGCGATTCTGGCACATTCTAAAACAGCCGTTGGCCCCTGTACACCCACAAGGTAATGTCAGAGCAGGACACTCCTTCCCACCTCCCCTCACTCACACAAGGACCCAGCTTTGCTGTGCCCAGCATCCCTCGAGTTCTCCTGGCCCTGGCTCCACCTCACCCACCCCAACCCCAGTGTAGGCTGCAGGTGAGCTCGGGCACGCCCTTCCAAGGCCTCACAGGCCGGGGGTCTGCTGCCCCCTGCTGGCCGGAGGAGGGATGGCACCGCCCTGCGCGCCGGACTTGAGGGGCTTCTCAGCGTCGGCCCCGCCGGCGGCTGGCTTCTAGAATGTGCGAAAGACTGTCTGTAAAAGTCCTTACAGCTCGCCACTGCCCCCAATGCCTCTCCTCCTCAGCGACGTCGGCCCCATCCCACCCTCATTGCACAACTGAGGGAAGTGAGGCGCCACGTGGGCCACGGTGGCTCAAATGGGGGTGAGGGGGAGGCCACACAGCGCGCGCGTCGCAGAGGAGAGGCCGGCGACAGACACGGGACCCTGGAAGTTTCTGGAAGGAGAGAATGGGGTGGGGATGGGGCAGCCTAGAGCTACAGGATGGCTGCGCAGAGGGAGGAAAGGTTGGCGGGTTCCCCTTTGACCCCGCGGGCCCCAAAGATGCTATCAGGCCAGACCCGCCGGAAAATCCTTCCAGGATCCGTCCACATTCCAGCCTGGGCCGGGCTGGTTTTACAGCCCCCGGGTCGGCTGGCTGCAGCCAGCCCGGACGCTGTTTATGGCCGCCCCATTCTCCGGCCCCCAGGGCATCTGGCCGGGCTGAGCAAGGCTTGCAGGGGCCGGGGCCCCTCCTTTGAACCCTGCTGGGCGCCGGAAGGAGGCCGCCGGGACACCCGCCACCAGCCACCAGACCCCTTCCTGGGGTGTGGCGCAGATGGGGGGTGGGAGGCGGCGGGCGGACCCTCCAGCTCCCCCAAGGCCTGAGCGACCTCACACAAGCTCCACGGAATCCCACCTCTGGCGGTTGCCAGCCGCGTGACCTTGGCCACATGATTGGCACCTTCCTTAGCCTCAGCGTGTCCCTCCGTGAAATTCCAAGAAGAATTGCTGAGAACTTGCGGAATGAGGGCAGGAAAAGCGCCCACTTGCAACTGTGGCTGAAATGATCAGCTGCTCTTGAGAGCCGGAACGAAGCCCTAGAGGTTCCCCCACCCCCGGCCCCATTTGGCGGCCCTAATGCGCGCCCCCTCTCCACACGGGGTGAGCTCCCCAAGGCTTCCCTAGGCGCCCCCTCTCCACACGGGGTGCGCTCCCTAGGGCTTCCTCGGCGCCCCCTCTCCACATGGGGTGCGCTCCCTAAGGCTTCCTCGGCGCCCCCTCTCCACACGGGGTGCGCTCCCCAAGACTTCCTCAGCACCCCTTCTCCACACGGGGTGCGCTCCCCAAGGCTTCCCTAAGCGTCCCCTCTCCACACGGGGTGCGTTCCCCAAGGCTTCCTCGGTGTCCCCTCTCCGCACGAGGCGGCCGCACCCCGATTCCCAGCCGCCCCGCGCCTCGCCCTCTGCTGGCCGCGGGCGGAACTACTGTAGCGTAGAAACTCGAGGCCTTGCGGGGCCGAGATGGCCAGTTCTCTTCCCCCAGCTCCAAGCGGCTGAGAAACGCGCTGTGGGATCCAGCCAAGAACCAAGGGCAACAGGGAAGGTTCACGAGTGGGAGAGTCAGGGGGCCAGAATGTCTGAGCATGGGGCAAGGGAGGGCAGAGGGCAGTGGAGGGGAGAGGAATGGGGTGTGTGTGTGCAAAGAACTTGAGTTACAAGGGTCCACACTCACCCACCCCACCCCCAGCCCCAGCAAGGGGGCCTGGGAAAACAGTGGCCGCCGCCCTCTCCAGGGCTATCCAAGGCCGAGAAGGACGGAGTGGAGGAGGAGCAGTGCAATGTCTAGGATGCCCCTAGAAACGGCTCCCTCCAAGATTCCAGGATGGGTGCATGATGCCCCGCTGCTCCACCCAATACACACATCCACAGTGGAGAAGGGGGTCGGCACAGATAACTGAATCTTAAGGGAAGATAAAGAGCCAGGCCCAGCTGAGTCCCCTGAGCCACCTCTAGATAAGGTTCAAGGCCTGGCGAGACTGAGAGAGGGGCCTGGAACCCAGCACTCCCACTTTCCTCCCTCCCCAGTCCCAGCAGCCCCCCAAAGTGGGTGCAAGTTGGATCAGCGGTAGAACTGGCCATGAGACGGAGTCCGGACTGGTGATCAGAGGTGTGGCAGGGGCCATACCCTTAGGCACCAGGGACGGCGGCCAGAGACCCCAAGTCCACCTCAAGTTGTTAGACATTGTTCCACATCTAGCAGACTCAAGTCCTTGTGCAATGTCACAGGCTACCGGGCGATGCACCCGCAGACCCCCCCAGTACCTAGCTGTTCCCTCCATCCTGACACACACACCCTTTCCCACCAGCTGCTGCCTGCTCTGCTCTAACCACCATCCTCCCCACCCCGCTGAGAATTCCAAACAGGAGACTGGGTTCCGGGCCTGGGGTTTAGTGTTTATCTCAGGCCTGGCCCGTCCTGTCAAGAGCTGCCCCTGTTGCTGACCCCCGCCCTCTCCCCCAGGCGCTCTGCCGTGAGGATACACTGAACAGGGCTGCCCAGCGGACAGGCCCTCCTGGGCCTGGGGCCGCCAACAGGTGGAGGCCTGCTCTTCATCCCCCTTCCCAGGTATTCCTGCCTGCACCCTGGAGCTTGCTGCTGCTCTGCTACAGCCCCATCTTCAGCTACCTCCCCGGAACCCCCCACACACACACACACACAAGGTCCAGGCCTTCAGACCCGGGGGGCCTGCCCAGAGGATGCCCCAAGGGAGGGGGAGGAATAAACAAACAGTGCCTGGGAGAGAGGAACTGGAGACACAGAAGCGAAACTGACCCCAAGCAGGTCATAAACAAAGGAGGACCCATTGTAAATAAAGAGTGATATTCCCCATAAACAGAGCAGGGAGCAGGCACACAGCACAGGGCCCTGGGATGGAGAATGCCAGGCTTGCAGGATCCCCTCCACCAGAGAGCCCTGGAAAGCTGGGGTGGGGCGGGGCAGGGTGAGGGAGGCGCAGGACGAGCTCTCCCAACAGCAGGAGGGATGGCAGTGAAACTCCAAGATGACTTGCAGGAGTCAAGGACAAGTGTAATGTGTCACTACTTCACAAACTTTTTATCCTTGCATCATCTTCCCCCCACCCCCACCCCAGTCCACAGTCTCTCCCAGGATATCCCAAGGGGAAACTTTTAGCAGTTGAAGACCATTGCACATCCTGCAAGAGAAAGAAGGCTGGGCGGCACGGCGAGAGGGCACAGGCGGGCACCCGTGGCCACCCAGCCCGGCAGTGCTCCGAGCCCACAGGGGAGGGATCAGCCTGCCACCACCCTCCTTTCTCGCGCCTCCCCCTTCCGCGGCCTCACGTCGCCCTGCCCCCTCCTCTGTTCTAGTTTTCCTGTTCATACCTTCACTGTTCATATCTTCACTGTCCCCAATGCATCAAGTTCAAAGGCAAATTTTTGAGTCAATCTCAGTCTTGGTGTGGAAGTTAAATTATGGGCTGCTCCACTTCCCCACACCCAGCTCCCTGCTAATGTCTTAGGAAAGCCGCAGGGGATGGCCCTAGTGCACCCACGTAGAAGACCTAGAAGAAGCTCCTGGTTCCTGGCTTTATATAAATTATATATATATAAAACATTGAAAGGAGAGAAAGAAAGAAAAAGGAAGGAAGGAAATCCATAGCCAGAGGGCAGCAGGTGATGAGTTACGTGTTGTGTTGCTGCCACCCAGGAAACATTCAGGCATCAGCTCCTTGCTTTGGCCTTAACCAGCCAATGGGAGACCTGTATCTGGCTATCTCTGTTTTTTCAAATGGATAGTAGTTAAATTAAAAACATTAAATAGTAGCAATTTTTTAAACTCTCACTATGGCTCACATACCAATGCCTGCTCAAGTTGGGGTGGGTGGTGGTGCCCGGCACCCTGCATACCTGCTGGGAGCTAGCTGGGCGCTGGCCCCCTGGACCCACCCTCTCCCACCCCGACTCCTGCATGTTCACAGCCACACCCAGACTCCACATGCCCGCCTCCCACTCTGCATTCCACACCCCTGTGAGTTCTCAAAGTTGGGAAGGAGCAGGGAAGCTGACATGGCACGCTGGTCCTAACTTCTAAGCATGAGGCCCACGAATCTTCCAGAATCTTCCTAAGAGGAGGAGAAAGGGCATACACTTCCAGGCCTCCTAGCGAAAACCCTCTCCCCCACTGTCCCCCCCCACATAATTACTATTCATAGAGCACAGCTGGGTGATTAATGGCCTGGTTAATAATTACTCAGGCTAATAAAATAATTAATTAATCTGGAGAGCTATTATTTATCTGCTCATCCCCAGCCCAGAACTCTGCACCTAAAAGTTTGGGAATCTCCCTTCCCTCTCCCCAGGATCTCTGAGACAAGTGACCAATTAATATGGGGCAGGCAGTGGGGGCTCCTGCAACCAGTCCCACCTCAACCCCATCCCCAAGTAACAGAAGGACCCTGAGGACTCGCTGAAGACGCACACTGGAAGGTACCAGGCTGAGTGGCCAGAGGCAAGGTCAGGCCCAGCAGGAGCTAGCCAGGGACTTCTAGTGGGTGTGCTGGAACTGACAGCACCGGGAGCAAGGGTTTGGGGGGATTCTGGGATGTGTCTCCTCTGGCCAGTGACTAATGAGGCCATTTTCTACAAATGATCTTTGTCTCACCTCTTGTCTTTCAAATTTATGGTGTTTTGTCCCAAAGCCCCAGGCTAAAGGAGCAAGGACTGGGGGCGGGTAGGCCTGGTGTGGGGATGGGTGGGGAGTCCTCCTCCTAGCACCATCACCTGCTTCCTGAGAACTGAACTCTACACTGATCTTGGATTTGGGGCCCCAGAACCAAGAGGGTCTGGAGCATCCACCCACCCATGGGTGGCAGGGGGCGCAGATGGCAGAAGTGGAGCTGAGCAGGTGGGAAGCAGCTGCCCAGCTGGCCTGTGGGTGGACAGCAGCATCCCTGCCACCTTCTAGACCCAGGGGTAGCCCTAAGACCTGCTTCCCCATGCCCGGAGCTAAAGTCCCAGGGAGTTGGTATGTGAGTGAGTGCACCTATGTTGGCTTCCAGTCTATGTCAGGATGACAAGGCACCAGGGAAGCATGAGTTCTAGTTGAAAGGAGAGGGTTTGGAGTTTGGGAACAGACTTGTAAGAAAGTATGCTGTGGCGTAAGTACTTTAGGAATACAAGTGAGGGGGACCAGTGTTGTGGCACAGTGGGTTAAGCTGCTGCTCACGACACTGGCATCCCATAGCAGGGAGCTGGTTTGAGTTCCTGCCTATTCTGCTTCACATGCAGCTCCCTGATAATGCACCTGGAAGGCAGCCAAAGATGAATCAAACACTGGGCCTCTGCTGTCCCTGTGGGAGACCTGGAGCTCCAGACTATCGCAGAACTTGGGAAGTGAACCAGTGGGTGAAATGTCTCTCTCTCGCTCTCTCTTTCTTTTTAAGATTCATCTTTTTTTGGAAAGTCAGATATACAGAGAGGAGGAAAGACAGAGAGAAAGGTCTCCCATCTGCTGGTTTGCTCCCCAAATAGCTACAATGCCTGGAGCTGAGCTGATCCAAAGCGAGGAGATAGGAGCTTCTTCTGAGAGTCTTCCATGTGGTTGCAGGGTCTCAAGGCTTTGGGCCATCCTCTCCTGCTTTCCCAGGCCACAAGCAGGGAGTTGGATGGGAAGTACGGCCTCCGGGATTAGAACCGGCGCCCATATGGGATCCCAGAGCGCATTCAGGACGAGGACTTTGGCCGCTAGGCGACCACGCCGAGCCCTCTCTCTTTCTTGTTCTTTTTCTCTCTCCCCACATCACTCAGCCTTTCAAATAACAGCCTAAATAAATAAATAAATAAATAAAACCAAAGTGTTTATGAAGTCCCACTTTCCTAGGGGAAGATGAGGTCAGAGGAGGGGAAAAAAAAATCCAAATGGAACATTTGAACTGAGTTTTGAGCAATGAATAAGAATGTGTCAGAGCCTGGCACAATAGCCTAGTGGCCAAAGTCTTCACCTTGCATGCACTCCGTGATCCCATATGAGCACCAGTTCTAATCCCGGCAGCTCCACTTCCCATCCAGCTCCCTGCTTGTGGCCTGGGAAAGCAGTCGAGGACGGCCCAAAGCTTTGGGACCCTGCACCCACACGGAAGACCCTCAGAAGAAGCTCCTATCTCCTCGCTTTGGATCAGCTCAGCTCCAGGCATTGTAGCTATTTGGGGAGCAAACCAGCAGATGGGAGATCTTCCTTTCTGTCTCTCCTCCTCTCTGTATATCTGACTTTCCAATGAAAATAAATAAATAAATAAACCTTTTTTTTAAAAAAGAATGTGTTGCAAAAGATCAAAACCGTGTATCAAAGCTTGAGAAAGCAGCGCGCAGTTGGAGAACTGTAGGGAGGCAATGATGACTACAGCTTGACTGAATCCTACAGTGTGGAGATGGGCTTTTTTCTCCTAGGCAACAGAGAGCTACAGCAGGCCAAAAGAGAGTGACCTGCACTAATTTGTGTTTTAAAAGATGACTATGGCACCTAGGGGACAGGCATTTTGCAGGGAGCTAAGACGTTGCCTGTAACACCTACACCCCACATCAGAGAGCAAGCTGGAGCTCGCTGCTGGAACACACCCCAGGGGGCAGCAGGTGATGGCTCAAGTACTTAGGTCTCTGCCAGCCTGGTGGTACCCCTGGCTACCGGTTTCACCCTGACCCTATCTCAGCTGGAGATGGCATTTGGAAAGAAGACAGCAGATAGAAGATTCTCTCTCTCGCTCTCTCTGCCTTTCCAAAACAAAACACATAGAAAAAGAAGAAAGACAAAGAAAAAGAAATACAAAGTAAAAGAAGAAAGAAGGTTGAAATACACCCAGGCTGGGCGAGCCGGAAGCACGGCCAGGCTGGGATCAGACGGTGGCCAGGCACTGGGAGCAGGCCAGCTGGATTTCAAGCTACCCAAAGCCGGAGGCTGCTGGATTGCCATGCAGGAAAGCCAGTACTTTGATCCACTCACACTTCTAAGGGGTGGGAGATTAGAGCCAGGCCTGGCTGGGGGGTCGGCCTTGAGGTTTCAGCAGAAGGAGGCGTGGCAGGAAGGACCTGAGCCGAGGGGAGGTGGAGCAGAAACCCGCCCATTCGGTGCCCACCAGGAGGGGCGGCGCGGCTGTGCCCGTTGTGTCCAGGAGAGGGCGCACGGGAAGCGGGCTGCACCCCGGCGAGGCCCTGGCGCTGCGGACAGGAAACCTTCGGCCAACTCCACCCCGCCACCCCGGGGCTGCTGGGATGCACCCAGAATATCCCAGGAAATTTGGGCCCTGGGTCTAGGCCAGCCGGTTCTTGGATGCTCTCTTTTGCAGGCACGTGTACCTCGCCCCGACAAGAGCTTTCCACGCACATGAACGCTGGGGCATTTGCTGTACTTACACACGTGTTGGCGTCTGCATGGTTCAGACTCCTGTGGCTCATATTTGCAAAAAAATAAATGCTTAAAGGTAGAAAAAAGGGCCGGTGCGGTAACCTAGTGGGTAAATACTTGCCTTGCAGCTACCAGGATCCCATATGGGCGTCGGTTTGTATCCTGGCTGCTCCACTTCCCATCCAGCTCCCTGCTTGTGGCCTGGGAAAGCAGTGGAGGACGGCCCAAAAGCCTTGGGACCCTGCACCCACATGGCAAACCCGGAGGAAGCTCCTGGCTCCTGGCTTCAAATCAGCTCAGCTCTGACCATTGGAGCCATTTGGGGAGTGAATCAGCAGATGGAAGAACTTTCTAAATCTTGTTCTCTCTGTATGTGATTTTCCAATAAAAAAAATAAATCTGAAAAACTTAAAAAAAAAAGTATCAAAAAAAATCTAAATGCTCTTCCTGCCATTGCTTTGGGCAGCCCTTTGAAAGGGCTTGAATTGCCAACAAGACAAGAGTGCCCACCCATTTCACAGATGTGGAAATAGGGGCTGCAAACCAGGGTTGCGTGGCTAGTTGATGCAAGCCTGACACCCCGGCCTTTCTCCATCCCAAAGCCACGTGTGGCTCTTCAAGGTGCAGCCCCACCACCACCCCTGGCACTCCCAGGCAGCTGGTGAGAGCAGGCCAGGCAACCAGAAGGGGTCTGTCTAGCTGCCCCTTAGGTGTGCTTTCCAGGAGCGCACCCGGGGAGGCTGGCAGGAACGAAAAGCCCCAGCCTACTCGCTGCCCCCTACCATCCCCCCTCTGCTGTGGAGGGAGTCCCTCTCTGCAGGTTTCAGGGCCCAGGGTGCTCACCAGGCCACCCAAGCGGCCTTGGTCAGAGCTCAAAGCACCTGGCAAGATTCCTCTCACACCTCAATCTCCTTCCCTCCACCACGCAGGCTTCCACGGTGGTGGGTGGAGGGCAGCCCCTGCCACCCAAGTTCACAACCACTGGGTCTCAGCATTGCGTCTGTGCTGTCCCCTCTTCCCCTGAAGGGCTTCCACTTGGAAAGTCTGACTCCAGGGGGGAAGTCCCTCCTGATGTCTGGCCACCATCTCTCCTGCTGCAGCTTCAGCTAGACCTACCAAGGTCTGTCCTCCGGGGGGGGGGGGGGATAGTGGGTATCTGGCCTGACCTTGTCAGATTTCTCTAGCTCCAGCCCCCTTTCCACGCTCGCACACCGGTTCTGACGGGGCTTGCCTCAACACCCAAGTTCTTGGGACTCAGTTTCCCCAGGAGGAAGCTGAACCAATTTGGGGGTCTGGAATCCACCCATCCTTCCAGGCCTTGTGGGGCGGAGGGACTTCAGCGAGAGTCCAGTTGGGGTGTCCCCCCACCAGCTACTCTTTCATCCCTGTGCCCGGCCCTCCATCAAGCTCGTAGGCTTACAGGAAGGAGTTGGGGAGGCGGGTACCCAGGAACACAATTGCCCGGTCTGGAGCTTGGGAGGAAGCGAGCTGAAGGGTGGCCACGCTGTGCGGGTCGACCCCTGAGGGCCCAGCGAGGATAATGCGGCCCCCGGCCCCAGCCTCCCCGCGGGGCCTCTCCGCGGGGCGCGCCAGATTTCTCATTCCTAGCGCAAGGCAGACCCCTGGTGGCCATTGCGGGCAGAGCGGAGATCGGAATCCGGCGGGAGCCTGCGGCGGGACTGCCTGCATCCCCCACGCCCTTCCGGCTCTCGCCTGGACGGGAGATGGACACCCTGTGAGGACCTTGGCGGCCAACAGTGCCCAGCGACCTTTCCCCTTCCGCACCCTCAAAGCCCAACGGTTGATACTTCCGAATGGGTCTTCCCACTGCACCACAATGGAAAGGGAGTAGGAGCAAGTGTGACTTGTGGTTAGACTATGGGAAGGACTTTCGATGAGAGAGACAGGAGACCGGATGGTGATGAAGGAATGGAAGAAGGCAGGAGAGTTCCTTGAGGTTGGGGTGGTTGTGAGGTACCCCGGCTGCTCCCTGCCCAACAAACAGGGGAGCTCAGCTGTTCTCAGCACCTTGCGTCTGCCGCGGGGTGGAGGAACGTCCTGGGGAACAGGGAGGGGACCCCTGCGTCTGCCTGCACCTTGCACGGGGTGGAGGAACGCCATGGGGAACAGGGAGGGGACCCCTGCGTCTGCCTGCACCTTGCACGGGGTGGAGGAACGCCCTGGGGAACAGGGAGGGGACCCCTGCGTCTGCCTGCACCTTGCACGGGGTGGAGGAACGCCATGGGGAACAGGGAAGGGACCCCTGCGTCTGCCTGCACCTTGCGCGGGGTGGAGGAACGCCATGGGGAACAGGGAGGGGACCCCACGCTTGTCCGTTAAGCTGTCCGGGCCGGACAGATGTACCCCACCCCCTGAACTCTTTGGTGGGGCGGAAGAAGGAGGGCAGTAGCAAGAATACTGCGCCCCTTCCCCCACCCTTGGGTTCTGTCCTAGTCCCGCGCTGCGCTCATTTGCATAGATTTGCATCTCCAGCTGCGCACAGCTGCATTCGGTTTCGGGCCATAAATTCGTAGCGGGCGGGCGAGCGGCTCGGTGTCTGCGCGCCCCGGAGGCGGCGGCGGCGGCTCGCGTCCCCCGGCGCAGGCGGGATCTCACGCTCCCCTTAGAGCAGCCGCGGGCGCGCAGCTGCGCTGCCCACCTCGCCGTTCGCGCCACCTCCTGGGCTCTGCTTCTCACTGTCTGGACCCAGCCTGAAACCCCAGTTCCGCCGCCCCGACCCTTGTGGGATTCCACCATTGCCTCCTGGGCATGCTCACTTTTCCCTGCCGTCCAGGAGACTTTCTGCTCTAGCCAGGGGCATGGGCTCCCAGGTGCTGGTCGCCACTGCTCAGTCACCGTGCTAAAAACAGGTCTGATCATGGCCAAAGGCTTAAAACTCTGGACTCCCCAGGCATGCAGGAGAAAGCTTCTATGGTTCATGTTCAACAAACAAAATGATTCATTCAAAATAGCAGAAAAAGATTTATCATTATTTGGGTACTTTGCGCCGAACAGCCAGACCCAGACCAGATCCAAGCCAGGATCCAGGAACTCCATCCACATGGGTGCGGGGGGGGGCCCCGCAAGGACTCGGGTCATCTTCCACTGCTTTTCCAGATGTCTTAGCGGGGAGTGGGGAGCAGCCGGGATTTGAACCGGTGCCTGTATGAAATGGTGGTTTCAAGCAGGGGTTTCACATGCCTCCCCACAGTGCCGGCCTCTGTTTACTGTTCTGCAAGAAGGCTCACGCTCTCCCCAAACACACATTATGTTCTGCCAACTTCTGTAACCCAAGTTCCCACATGCTGCCAGTGCCAGGCACAACAGCCCATGCCTCAGCTACACGAAACTGCCCAACATCCTCTAATGTCCCCTACTTCCTTCCAATCTCCACCCACGCCCTGTGGCCACCTGTGCCGCCCTCTGCCTCCCTGTTGCTAGATAGCTACAACACCCTTCACTTTCTCCTGCAGGCCCCACCTCACTCATTCCCGTCCCCTCCAGCTGCCAGTCCTGCCATCTCTGAGCACATACTCCTTGCACACTTGGAAAGACGGGGCCGTGCTCAGCAGTGGCTCTGTCTGCACCTGGGCCAGGAGCATGGAGCCCAGAAAACCCTCACGTCCATGGATGGAGTGAACGATTCAGGGAAGCCACACAAGGCTGTGCTGGTCCCACACAGCCCTTATGTGACATCTGTGAACACAGGTTGCCTCCTTGCCTGTCCGCCACCTCTCTGTGCACCCTGATATTGTCAGCTGCTGAGGAGAAAGAGCACTCTACTTCAAGACAAGAGACCTAGCTTCAAACCTGACATTAGCATCATTCCTTTGAAGTCATTTTCTTTAAATATATAAATATTTATTTTAATTGGAAAGGCAGATATACAGAGAGGAGGAGAAAGACAGAAATATCTTGGGTTCAGCGTTTTAGCCTAGTGGCTAAAGTCCTCACCTTGTATGCACCGGGATCCCATATGGGCACCAACAGTTCATATCCTGGCTGCTCCACTTCCCATCCAACTCCCTGCCTGTGGCCTAAGAAAGCAGTGGAGGATGGGCCAAAACCTTGGGACCCTATACCCATGTATGAGACCCAGAGGAGGCTCCAGGCTCCTGATTTCTTTTTTTTTTTTTTTTTTTTTAAGATTTTTTATTATTATTGGAAAGCCGGATATACAGAGAGGAGGAGAGACAGAGAGGGAGATCTTCCATCCGATGTTTCACTCCCCAAGTGAGCCACAACAGGCCGATACGCACCAATCCGATGCCAGGAACCAGGAACCTCTTCCAGGTCTCCCACGCAGGTGCAGGGTCCTAAAGCTTTGGGCCGTCCTCGACTGCTTTCCCAGGCCACAAGCAGGGAGCTGGATGGGAAGTGGAGCTGCTGGGATTAGAACCGGCGCCCATATGGGATCCCGGGGCTTTTAAGGCGAGGACTTCAGCCGCTAGGCCACACCGCGGGGCCCAGGCTCCTGGTTTCTGATCAGCACAGTTTGCAGTCACTTGGAGAGTGAATCATCGGACAGAAGATCTTCCTCCCTGTCACTGCTCCTCTCTGTGTATCTTTCCAATGAAAAAATAAATAAATCTAAAAAAAAAAAAAAAAAGAAAGAAACAAAGATCTTCCATCTGTTGGTTTATTCCCCAACAGCTGGAACTGGGTCAGTCCACAGCCAGGAGCTTCCTCTGGGTCTCCCACATTGGGCCGTGATCAGGCATCTCAGCAAGGAACTGGCTGGGAAAGTGGAGCTGCCGAGACTCCAACCGATGCCCATATGGAATGTGGCACCATAGGCAGAGGCTTAGCCTACCTGTCACGGCCCCGGGGAAGTTTTGCAATTTAACAGCAGATGAGTTACAGCATGGTGCAGGAGGGAGGGGGCATGCCAGCCAGGTAGATGGGGTCCCACCTGCTTATCCTTGGTATGATTTTGGATGCTGTTTCCACGATGGCTACCAGGGGGCAGCACAACTCCCAAATCACCTCGGACTGCCTATCAGGGCTAGAGGCAGGACCCTTCTGGGCCTTCCCCAGGGAACGGTCCTGGTCCACAGGCCTCTGCACCGAGCCAGTGATCCCCCCAAGGCAGGCAGCGTTCCTCCTCTGTGCTACAGTGCCCGCCACGCCCTCCAGTGTGCTTGCTTTCCCCACCAGCTTAGAGCCATGCCCAGTTCTGGACGCACGGAGGTGGGGAGGGGGTCAGACTGTGGAGGAAGGTGAGAGTCTCAGGGGCCACCTGGGTCTGTGCAGGCAGCTGCCAGGGCAGGCACAGGCCTGCCCATCATGAGCCCCTAAGCCATCACTGAAAGGACGAGCATATATGAGTTCATCTGGGGGAAGGAGTCCAAATGGGACCAGGACAAGAGCAAACACCACAAGTATCTCTACTTATTTTATTTTAAAGATTTACTTATTTTTATTGGAAAGTCAGATATACAGAGAGGAGGAGAGACAGAGAGGAAAATCTTCTGTCCGTTGATTCACTCCCCAAGTGGCTGCAATGGCTAGAACTGAACTGATCTGAAGGTAGGAGCTTCTTCTGGGTCTCCCACGCGGGTGCAGTATCCCAAAGCTTTGGGCCATCCTTGTCTGCTTTCTTAGACCACAAGCAGGGAGCTGGATGGGAAGTGGAGCTGCCAGGATTAGAACCAGCACCTATATGGGACCCCAGTGCATTCAAGGTGAGGACTTTAGCCACTAGGCTACTGTGCCAGGCCCACCACTACTTATTTTTTTAATTCAGAGAGAGATTTTCCATCCACTAAATCACTCCCTAAATTCCCACAAAAGCCAGGGCTGGGTCAGGCCAAAGCTAGGAACTACACCCAAGTCTCCCACGTGGGTAGCAGGGATGTGAATTCTGGAGCCATCACCTGCTGCCTCCCGGGAAGTGCATCAGCCAGAAGCTGGATTCAAACTGGAGGAGCCAGCATTACATCTGGCACTGAGAGATGGGAAGGGGCATTCCCAAGCAGCAGCTTAGCCCATTGTACTGCAACAGCTGCCCCAAGAGTCACCGCTGTCTCCAAGGCACGACACTAAGAGAGGTGAGAAAATGCCAGGGGTCTTGGGGGTCAGGATCACAAGGGACTCCAGCCTTGGAACATGAGAGCCAGTACCTTCCTGGGATGGAGGGAGGATGGACAATGGGTGCAGTCATGGTGTAAGTGACTGGGTTCCTACCACCCGTGCAGGAGATGTGGACTGACTTCCTGGCTTCTAGCTTCAACCTGGCCCAATGATGACCATGTGGGTGTTCGGGAGCGAACAAACAGATGGGAGCTCTCTCTATCTCTCAAATCAATAAAAACAGACAAATATTTAAAGATTTATGTATTTATTATTGGAGGAAAGGCAGATTCACAGAGAGAAGGAGAGACAGAAAGCTCCTCCATCCACTCCCCAAGCGGCCACAATGGCCAGAGCTTCTTCTGGGGTCTCCCACACAGGTGCAGGGTCCCAAGGCTTTGGGCTAGCCTCTACCTCTTTCCCAGGCCACAGGCAGGGGACTGGATGGGAGGTGGAGCAGCCAAGGTTTCAAGTGTGCCTATAGGCTGCTGGCGTCGCAGCTGATGGCTTTGCTCGCTAGGCCACACTTCCTCAGACTTGAATTCTGAGCAAGGTAAGTGTGCTTTCTGCCCTCTCTCCAGCCACACTCTATCCCATCTCTCGGTCCCTCGAGCTCACTGACCTCCTGCCCTTCCACCTGACCAGACACTCCACCTGGCACAGAGCTGGACGACTGTGCTGGTGACACCCAAGAGCATCTGTTAGCGACACCTTCCTCTCGGTCCAGGCGCCTTCTGGAAGCCCCTCTGGCACCTTCCCATCATATTCATAGGTGGTTTGGGGATTGTTGACTGCCTTGAGTGATCGGCCCATTGCTTCTTGCTCATTAGTGATTCAACCTGGGTGCTGGTGTTTGGCACAGTGGTTAAGCCACATCTGCGATGTCGGGTCTGCTATCCAGGTGCTGGTTTGGATCTTGGCTCTACTGTTTCTGACTCGGTCCTTGCTAACATGCTTGGGAAGGCACTGGAAGATGACTTGAATACTTGATTCCACATAAGGAGATGCAGATGGAATTTCTGTCTCCCAGCTTTGGCCTGGCCCAGACCTATTTTGGAGGCCATTTGATAAGTAAATCAGTGGATTTAAAATCTCTCTCTATTGTTCTGCCTTTGAAATAATGTTTTTAAATAAATTTAATTGAAAAAAGACTCAACTTGGATTCAGTACAATTTCGTGTACTTGAATGAGCATGTTCTCAGAATTATGTTCAGACGGACCCGTCTGTCCAATTCACACACAGCACACAGAGACCTCTCATTTCTTCTTGGAAGGTGACCAGTGGCCCAGCTCTGAGATTTCTGAGGGGGAACTGGCTCATACTCACCTGCAGCCACGCCCCCTCAGATTCCCTTCCTGGGACCGGCTGAAGCAGGTGAATTGAGCGGAAAAAAAACCCCACACAAGGGTAGAAACTGTTATGCAGGATGCAGAAGGGCCTCTGAAGAGACCCAAACATCCTCCACAGTTGCAAAGAGCTCATCCGACACAGAGCAAAGCTGTTCCAAGTGGGAACACGTGGCGTGGAGTGTAGAGTTGACTTATTGCCCAGAGCCCTTCAGAAGTGAGGCCTTCAGTTCCAGCCAGCTGGATTGGTCTGGTGGAGGAAGACACCCGTTCTTGGAGACCGAGGGGGCGCCTGGCTGCCCCTTCCCCGAGCTCCCCACATTGCTCCCATCTGCGACCCGGCACAAACATGTGCCCCGCACATCATCTATTTCTCCCAGTCTCTCATCTTTCCTCCCTCCCCATCTCATTGCAATTTCCTGGTTTTGCACATGGGCAATTCTATGCCTCCCTCTCTCTCTCTCCCCTCCCCCCAGTCTAGTCAAGCCGGCCCAGCTGCCTGATCCAAACCCAAATCCCTCTTCTCCGAGTCAAAGCCAAAAGAGAAAAAAGGAAGATGGGGGATCAGGGAGCCCACCTTGGGACCCAGACGCTGCTCTTCAGCTCCCTCTACCGGCGGGCTGGGCAACAAGAAAAAACGTTTCCACCTGCCAATGATTGCCTAATCTTTTCTAGTTGGTTGGGCAATGGGAGATTTCCATAAAATGAAATTGTGTTACCATACCGTCCCCTATAGTATAAAGGAGCAAAAACCTCAGGCAAAATTAAGGAATTCTCTGTACACTACAGGACAGTGATTTCTATTCACAGGATGGCTCTGGGAATCTCACCTGTCAGGCAGAGAAATGACCTTGTGACAAGGGTGGTGGCAAGGGTCTCTTCCAAAGAGCTCAGGAAACACCAAAGTGATGCTTTCAAGGTTAAAAGCCCCCCAAAAAGGGCTCGGCATGATAGCGTAGCGGTTAAAGTCTTTGCTTTGAACACACTGGGATCCCATATGGTGGCTGGTTCTAATCCCGGAGGCTGCACTTTCCATCCAGCTCCCTGCTTGTGGCCTCGGAAAGCAGTCGAGGACAGCCCAAAGCTTTGGGATCCTGCACCCGTGTAGGAGACCTGGGAGAAGTTCCTGGCTCCTGGCTTCGGACTGGCTCAGCTCTAGCCGTTGGGGCCGCTTGGGGGAAAATCTTCCTCTCTGTCTCTCCTCCTCTCTGTATACCTGCCTTTAAAAAAAAAAAAAAGTACCCCCAAAAGACAAAACAAATGTTAATGTCCCTGCTTTCAAATCATTGTTGAGATTGGGAGGGCTGGCTTGGAAAAACACTCCAAGGACAGGGGCAAGAACCTGGCCACATCCCTCGGCCCTGCGCTCCAATGGGAAAGAGGAGAAACAAGCTAGAATTTCCTTTCCCTCTCCTAAACTCCCCTTATCAGCTTTCTGTTCACAGAAACATGAAAAATAATAGGTCTGGCACAATGGCTCAAATCCTACCCTTGCAAGTGTCAGGATCCCGTATGAGCACTGGTTTGTGTCGAGGTTGCTCCACTTCCCATCCAGCTCCCTGCTTGTGGTCTGGGAAAGCAGTAGAGGACGGCCCAAAACCTTGGGACTCTGCTTCTACATGGGAGACCTGGAAGAAGCTCTTGGCTTCAGATTGGCTCAGCTCTGGCTGTTGCAGCCACTTTGGGGAGTGAACCAGTGAATGGAAGATCTTTCTCTTTGTATCGCCTTCTCTCTGCAAATCTGCCTTTCCAACAAAAATAGATTTTTTTTTAATTAAAGGAAAATAACAATAAAACACAGAGAGAGGGGAAAAAAGGAGATACGAACCAGTGACGATGATTAAAAACCACACACACATACACACACACACACACACACACACACACACACGGGAAAGGATAATGAAGAAAGAAGATAACAGGTGAGGCCAGAGCACTGGAGGGACAGTATGGGGAAGAGGCACCCCAGAAGCCTGCCTGGGAGGAGGGGAGACAGGGTACCCTGGCCTACTCGCCCCAGAACACAGTCATGGCAGCTCCACCTCCCTGGCTCCATATTTAGACTTGACAGGAGTAGGAATCAGAGCAAGAGAGGATGTGATAGGGGACAAAGGAGCCGCCAGGCCGGGGACACTGGTAGGAGCGGGACTATCCTGCCTCCCTGGCTCCCAAGGCAGCAAAGCACAAAGGACGGGAGCTGGAATAAGGGGGGGCAGGCTGTAAGGGGGGTGCTGTGTGGCACTGGACGTGGTCCAAGCAGGCCTGGGTACCGCTTCCCTTGTTAACCACCCCCGGATATTCATGCTGTAAGCCCCAGCAGCAGGAGTTGGCAATGCCTGGGCCTCCTTCCCGCTTCCTCCAAGACAGAGGCAACAGCAGGAGGAAAGCAAAAGGGAAGGAAAGGGTGCAGTAATTACCGCAAACCTTTTCATCTCGGCAGCCCCATATGTAAATTTATCAGCAAACTCAATTCTCCATGTCTCCTCTTATCCTCCCTGACTCACAACCAAACCAGGCTTTGCTGAGGGGAGCCTGAGGGCGCTGTGGGGCCCGCATGGCCTCTCTTAGCCCAGGAGGAGGCTTCTTTGCATTGGAAGCAGTACCAGACGCACCTGTTTCCAGAGGTGGTGTGGGGTAGAAAGAGCTCATAAAGAGTCTCAGATTGCTCCAAGAAAGGTAATCATTCGATGGGGGCTGAAATTAAATGTTCAAACTGAGGTTGCTTAAGGCATTTCAAAGGGGATGGAGAGACCATGCGGTGGAGAGAGCATAAATGGGGAGAGAAGAAAAATGCATGCTCCAGAGTACACAAAGGTGAGAAACCATAAGCAATACAGCTGTACAAATAAGCAAAGAAGCCGAGAGGCAGGCAGCACCTGGAAAGCAAGATGTCACAGCTGCAGAGGGGCTACGAGGCAGGAGAGCAGAGGAGGTACAGGGGGCATGGGGCCTTGGAGCCCAGGACTCTGGGCTGTGACTTGAAGCAGGTGAGCTGAGCTCACGCATTCTCCCACACTGGATGTCTGCTTCCCAAAAGGCCCCGCTGCGCCTTTCTGGGGCACACCCACATCCACCCTACCAAGGAAAAGCCTGTTAGCTGGGCACTCCAGGAGCCAGCAGAGCCCACACTTACAAGATAAACCTCCATTTCCCCAGAGCTGCCAGCGCAGCAGCCCTCCCAGGGAGACCAGAGGCAGAGAAAAAAAAAACAAAAAACCTGGGGTTCTGGAGGCTCCAGCAGGCCCAGGGGGTGAGATGCCTATGAGGAGTGATTAAGCTGGGATGAGCTCACCTGAGTGAGTGCCAAAGTGGACTCAGCCCTCGCCAGAGGGCAACAGAAACCAAGGCACGGTGGTTCAGGTGCAGGAGCGTGGATGTGAAGCCCCCTCCCCCCGAGGATGAGAGTGCTTGCCGCAGGGGCAAGGTGGCACATGAAGGGGCGAGAGCTAGAAAGAGATGGAGAGTGCAAGGGGTGCACAGTCCCAGGCTTCAGAGGCAGTTAATAAATAACGTCCAGAAGGGCCTGGCTCTGAAGTGGACCAAATGGCCCTCCTGTCCCATGTTTATGGGGTCATGGACCATTAAGCCAGCTAACCTACAGATGTCTTCATAAGACTTTATGAGATTAGACTGGGGAGACCCCATAATTCAGCAGCAAGAAAGGAAAACAAGAGGGAGAATTGCAGAGCAAGATGGCACAGAGCAGGACAGCCTCGGCCCTGGCAGCGTCACGCCTGGCTTTGGGGGCCCTCCCTCGGCCTCGCTGCCCGTCTCCATCCAGCTCTGCACTGGTTTGTACCAGCTGATTCACTGTCCCTCCCATCATCCCCCCTCCCCGTGTTCCTGACTCACATGCCTTCAGGACTCGACAAGACAGTTACTTTATTTATGGAGCAAATCAGAAATTGTAAAATTCACATAAATTGGGATTCTTCAAACCTGATTTAGCCTGCTTGGCGTGGCGTCCCATACATTCTAATAACCACAGGGAGCCCGGGGCTGCAGCAGGCTAACGCCTGTTTTCTGAGTCGTCAGAGCTCAGAAAGGCAGGCAGAGCAGGAAGGCCAACTGAACCCGACACCTTCTCTTAGGTCCTCCTGCTTGCGCCACCTTGTGGATATTCGTGGAAAGCCAGAAAGCAACAACTAAAACCCCTCGTAAAAATCAATCTCCTTTCCCAGAAACTGGGATGTGCAACTACTGCTACAACCCCAGGACTTAAACTCCAGGAGTGTTAAGACCCAGACCTTCAAACCACCACTCAGGATGCGTATTTGAAAAGCAACCATTTATTAGAACCAATACAAGAGTATGAAAAGAGGGAAGAGGAGGGTGGGAGAGGGGGAGAATGAGGTCTGCTCATCAGAAGTCAGTTCTGGAAACACATAAATGCCTACTTTTAAACATTTACATTTAAAAGGTGAACATATACATAGATCACTTATTTTTTAAAGAGAAAACAAAAGCAGATTGGTTTGGCTGAAATAAAAGCAAAAAACACAACTGCAACCACCCCCAAACCCCAAGTCCCTAGTTTCCCATTTCCATTCAGACACCTGGTGAGAGGGAGACCCTGTTACTCGGGGTGGCAGAGCATGGGGGGCGGCCCGGGGCCAGTCGGTGGGTTGAGTCACTCCTGGCCACCTGGCAGACATCAGACTGTGCTCTCTCTGACCTCCAGGGCTCCATGGAACCATCTGGAACTGCCAAGTGCCAGGTTGACTCAGGGTGGGAAGCCCACAAAACAGAAATGCAGTGACTGCCAGGGCCAGGACTTTGTGCTTCTACATGGTTACAAATCTAGGGCCAAGGAGAAGGACAGGAGAGAGGAGCCCTGTGGGAAGAGTTGGCTGTGCCCCTCAAATGCGATGGAAAGAAGGTGGTTCCGGGGCCCACACTGGGGGCAAATAGAAACACTGTCCAAAGTTTCCTTAAACAGGGGTGGTGAAGGAGAGTCAAAGGTCAGGCATGGACTGTGGACACTTAAAAGAGATGACAGAGGCTGAGCTCAGTGTACTAGAGGAAGCTTTGAAAATCAACGTCCAATTCTGAGTGTTAAATGTATTACTTAAAAAAAGAACTGCAATGTTGCCTTTTCCATAGTGGGGGATGAGGTGGTTTCATCTACTGGACCAGCTAGTTTCCATGAGGCAGCAGAGGCTCGTGTGCAAACACCACAAGCGGGTGTGGCGACAGCCGTTGTGTGGGACCAGCGCAGGCAGAGTGACAAGCAACGATGGCAACCTTTGCTCCTGAAGACCATCTGGGCTAGGTGGAGCCTGAGTTAGGAACCTGAAGACGGAGGAGCAGAGCACCCCTGCCCCCGTCCCAGTCCCAAATCCAACGCTCGCAGGTCCAAAACAGTCTCTTTGTGAATGCAAGACATAGAAAATACTCAGTGCCTTCCCCCTGAAACCTCCTAAGCATGTCTGAACTGCCAACATTCCTGAAACACTGTCAAACATCTTGAACTAGCAGCAACTTTGATGTGGGGTGGGGGGCAGAGAGCTCATGGAGGTCGCCGGGCACTTCCAACCTTGCTGAGGATGGAGAGCCCAAGGCTTTGGCCTCGGCGGCTCAGCTCAGGGCATCCTGGACAGAGGACCCGCGACTATACTACCACTTCTGGTTTACAATGCCTCACAACACCCCTGTGAGGTAGGTCTGTATTATTACCCCCATTTGACAGATGGGGGATTGAGGCATTGAAAGGAGTGACTTGCCCAAGGTCAGCCATTAGGATCAGTTGAGGAGGTTGGCACACAATGGTCCAGTCAGCATCCACTGCATTTCCCGTTCCGGGTCCTGGAGCATCTCACTTCCCAGAGTGCATTTGCAAGCAAAAGGAAGCCAGTAAGAAGACAGACCTCATTCATTCAGCAGACTGCAGAAAGTCAATGACATGCATGAGGATTAACTGAGGGCCTAGGGCTTGCTAGTGTCACGGGAGGAACCTTGGGGAGACAGACTGCTTCTCAAAGTCAGGTGGAGATGAAAGTTTTAGAAACAAAATCTTCAACATTAAGAGCACGTAGGCTTTTATAGGAAAAAAAAAAAGACATTCACTTCATCCTCAGAGGTAAAGGACTGCAAGACACTGATTTCTCAAAGTCTTACATTGTGTGACTAACTCCAGTTCACCAAATCCGGAAAGCAGAAAGAACACACCGAGGCAGGAGAGCCGGGCCACGTCTGCAGCAGAGCTCTCACAGAGCTGCAGGGCTGACAGTGCAGGCCCCCCAGCCTTGCCTAGCACTCCCTGCCCTCCATCTGCTTCAGCGCCCAGTTCAAAATTAAGGAAACTGGTGAGCCCCACTTAGCCCTTCGGGCAGAGCGGATGAAGTGTTCATCTGGAACCCATTACAGACTCTGAAAATTTCTGAGTCTTTCCTCCTGCCAGAAGTAGAACCTGTTTTTAAAC
This sequence comes from Ochotona princeps, assembly GCF_030435755.1. NCBI lineage: Eukaryota > Metazoa > Chordata > Mammalia > Lagomorpha > Ochotonidae > Ochotona > Ochotona princeps. The sequence goes on along the minus strand of NC_080846.1, from coordinate 49,911,557 downwards.
ACAAGAAGGGTAAAAATAAACAAAACCTGATTTACTTTGGGATTCTGTCCCTTTTACTCGGACCAGGGACACAGAGTTGGGCAAAGTGGGGAGCAGGGGGCAGACCAACGGCTGATTCTGGTCTATAATCCAAACTCAAAGCCACTAGAATCTGGGCCACAATGACTGGAGCCTAAGGGATGTCACACAGTTACACGTGTTCTTTTCAGGCATCCGCGGAGAATTTCCAAGCAGACAGTCCTTCCATTTCTCTCCCTCCCTCTCGGAGAATGACTGATCGCCCTCTGCGGCGTCACACTCACTGGGCACACTCCGAGTGGCAGCAGTCATTCCAAGACCTAAACAGCAACTTTTTCTCACTGATTGCTCCTCATGCTAGGCCAAGTCTTGGGGATGGTGAAGTTCAAGACTGATACTTCAGCAATGGCAGTTTAGGTTCAGGTTATGTTAGGAATTCCTAAAGAAAAATAATTCCTTAAAAAGTGTAGCAAACTGGCCACTCGGGCTCAGAGCCAAGTGCTAAGGGTCACACCTGCCAATGTCAGGGGACATCACAAAAAACACAGAATGACAGGATAAAAAGTTCACTGCATTCCATTTGGCCTAATTTCCTGATAATAGTTTCCTATTAGATTTTCCGATTAATACTGATGGCGCTTACCTAGGCTGTGATAATTAGGTTTTGATCTATTGTGACATTAACGATCACAATCGGTTGACTTTGAAATTGTCTTAATTAATGGCTCTTTCCTTGTCAGTTTTTGCCTCCAGTGCAGGGTCCTTCCCCTCCCCTACCATCTTGCTTTAACTCCTTCTCGTACTGACCTCAGAGACAAAGAGCACTGGATGGTCACTTTCATCCCGTAAAGAAAGATTTCCTTCAACTACTTTAAGCCCTTTTTTCTGACAGAGGAGCAATATGAGATGATGTTAGGCAAAATGAGGACTCAGATGAAAAGGCGAGAAAATGAGCTAGCAGTGAATAGCAACAATTCCATCTTAGCAAATGCAAGTCAAACACGCTGCCAAGGCAGCAACAAGCCGAAGTGACTGAAAAGACAAGATGAGGTAGATTAAAATTCAAGGAATTTAGCGCAAGCAGAAAGAAACTAGAATTGCTTTTTATGACGTTATCCAAAGAACTCTGCTTTAGCAACTTTCCAGAACAGGTACTCTGAATACTCTCAATCGCTCAGGTGGCGTTCCACTACCTTGTGCTGTGGGTCACCAGGGTGGCAGCTGGAGACCTTCCTGCCACCTGAGGCTTCTCCCCAGACTGGCAGAGATCCCAGGGGAGCACACACACTTCTGGGGGCAGTTCTCAACTAACCAACCCAAATCCCTGCTCAGAAACTACACTGTTGCTACACTAGCCATGGAGGATGCTCAGGCAGCAGCACACATGCCCCGACCTTTTCTGGCTGTTCGCTGGTCATGGCAAGGTGCATCCCTGACTCAGGCTTAGCCTCGTCTGCACTGCTTCCAAAGGAATGACAAACTCAAAAGGTGTGAGCAATTCTGATACAATGTCCGGTATCTCACACACACCACTGGATCTTCAACTGTTCACCACTATTTTCCACAGGCCATGAGACCACTAAACACTTAGGCAAGAGCATACACCAGGGATCAAACTTCGGGCTTTTAATCCCCTCTCATTTATTGTCTTTCCTAGTAACAACGGCATTTCTAATCAACCCTCAGTCATACTTTTTTTTCTGGAATCAAACCAGCCTTGCTATGTTTGTAGACATTTGGCTTCCACCCATGGTCCTATGGTATTTTTCACATAGGAACCAATTCATGTCCCTCGGGGGCCAGAAACCACATAAACACCAGCCAGTGGTGCCCCCCAAATGAGGCTCTTGTTTCCACACCAATCATTCAGTTGGTCAGTTTACCCCACATTAGCACATTCTTTGAGGGCAGGCAAGGTCTCTTGCTGAACTTTGTATCCTCAGCCCCAATATTTGCCAAATAACACCAATGTAGATATGTGTGAATGGGGCTAGAATTTGAGTCTCTTTGCAAAGTGGGCAGAAAGGGAACCCAATTCAGACCATCTACTTTTACAGCTCTTATTTTTGCAAATGACTTTAGAAAAAAATAAAAGCAATTTTTCTGATCAGTGAGTGAAGTCAACACGAAAATGCAGTCTACTGAGTCCAGACCCTCCCTCTCTGCCCTGCCACAGGAACGCTTGCTGGGTCTGCTTATGAACGTACAGACCTCAAGACCAATTTTCACTCTAAAAATCTAAGTCAAAACGATGGATAATGTCACAGATCTCAAATGAGCTTTCCCTTTGACCTGATTTGTAAGTTTCCTCATTTCAAATCTAACTGGACATTTGTGTCATTGCAAAATGCTATCAGAAACCTTCCAAATTTTGAACCCTGAGGGCACAGACAGCTGTTCCTAGGGTGGAATGCAGATCCCTTTGAGCTCTCACCATCCCTGAGGTGAGTTAGACTCAGAGATCCAGCCAAACCTTAAGATGAGAACTCCCAAACCTTCCTGTCACCTGGTCTGAGTAAGAAAAATGGTCTGCGTGGTGGCTAGATGAATGCAGGCACCACCCTCAATCACCAGACAGCAGTGTGCAGGCATGGCTGGGGGACAGCCAAGGCCACCCAAGACTGCTGAGTGTCAGGAGCAGGACAAGCCCAAATGCTCCTTGGAGCTGCCAGAACCTGGACTGCAGTTTGACAAAGGAAACAACATGGGTGTCCCCAGCTTCAGCATGGGCGCTGTTGTGCCAGCTGACTTTCCCAACAGCTCATCTCCATACAGGCCATGTGTCCAGCCCAGGGACTGGAAAGATGAGAAAAGCTAAGCTGTCCCTGGTACGCTCTCCTGGAACTAAATCACTAATGCTGAGTTCCGGGAACAAAGAGGACTAGCTAACCACACGGAAAATACCTCTGAGGGACCCTAGGCATTGCAAGAGGGCTCCATCAATGGCTACCAGCCGTCTGGAAGGGAAACTGCTCTTGGAAATAGCTTTCAGCTTGAGGCTGCAGCTTTTCAGGGGCGAGGACCGCTCCCCTACACTAACAGAGCGTTAGGAAGACAGCTGGGTTCCTGGGGTGCTGAAGGCTGAATTTAGTATTAGCCTCTGGCTCCCTATATCCCTGTAGCATCAGCTGGGCGTAGGCGGGAGACAATAAGTGTTGTTTTGGTGGCACATCATTTAATACACTGAGGGCAGAAAAAAGGAATGAAGAGTAGTGAAGGGCCTGGGGTGACCTTGGTAAACATAGCCAGACTGTGACAAATGTCTTAGGCAGCACCTATAGCCACAGACACCCTGTCATGTCCTCTGACTATGTGCTACGATTTCTGGTTTGAAAACTCACTTCTCTGTAGCTTGTATGCCCAACTGTTGACTTGGGAAGGCTATCATTTCCTCCAGCTGCAAATGAAGAACGCCAGACACACGAGCTCCAGCCTGTCTGTGTCCTGGTCCTGCCTACCCTCCTAATTGCTGTCTTGGGTTACTCCTGTGACAAGTCCATTTTCTGACGACCTTTCCTTACTTCTAGACGCCCATCAGGTTAAGTACTGACAACTGTCCATTACCCAGCACTTGACCTAGGCCTCTACTTCCTTCAGAGAGCCAAAAAGTATGGAGACAACAACTCCCACCCTCCTGCAGTATGTGTTACGAGTGCTCGCCCCCTCATGTTATCATGCAGGAGGATTTTCTCAGCCGGCTTCAACCAAGAGCTGTATTGTTCCAGGCTGTCACGTCACTGCAGCAACAGCTGTTTCCTCAACTGTGCAGTCTAATTTTTGACATAATTTATACAAGCACACAGAATTCAATCAGCAGCTGAGCGGGGAAGCAGTGTTAACAAATGCTATGAATGGGTATATGATTTGCATATTATTTGGCTCATCTGTAGACTGAAGCAATCCATCCATCCCCCTCATTATGAATAATCTAGAAATGGCTGAATGCTCCTGGCCAGACAGCCATACGTTAAAAAAAAAAAAGCAACAACAAAAACAGCCTCAGTGGCTGTTAAACTCTAGAATTAAGGCTATTTCAAGCATTTATTCTTATTTCCTCAGCTTTGGGGCTGGGACAAAGATGCACAAAACCCTGCTACTTCCTTACTTTCAGCTCTGACTCTCCAGCCTCCCTTGACTACACAAAGGAAAGTAAGGAGAGAAGGAGGGTAATTCTAGGGGCACAAATGCAGAATATGACCAGGAAAAAAAAACAAAACAAAAAACACCGCCCTCTCAACATAAGAACAAAGCAAGAAAAGGGAAAAACAACAACAACAAAATACAAGGGAAAAATTGTGCTGAACAGGAAGAGAAGGTTGTGTCAACACGCTAATGCGGGGGGGGGGGAGTGAAACTATTGTTTTCTGAGGTGACAAGTCTTCCATGGCAAACACACGCTAAAAACAAGACAGAACCAAAACTTGGGGGAAAGTGGGAGCAGGAAGAACAGTTAACACTTTGGGGGATCTTGGTGGCAGTCTAGGAGTCAAGAAAGCAGGAACTTGCTAACCACGATGAACACTGAAAGCTGACATTGTGGCCAGTGGGTCCCCTCCAAGAATGCTCCATGGAAAACAGAGGCATGGAGTGGGAGGGAGGGGAGCTTGGGTCCGCTGAGAAGCGACTCAGGTTGAAGCCTCTTTGGTAACAGGAATGCTTTGGGAGGCCACAGAAGTTGGCAGGGTTGGAGGGTGCCTAGCACCTTGGCACAAGCAAGCACCAGGCAATCATTCACACCTACATAAATACATCACCTAAATAGGAGGGATGGAAGGAAAGCACACAAACATACAAACATGGTTAAGAAGACAATCTCATCTGCCTCCCACCCCCTCATCCCCTTGGGCTACACAGCTAACAGCCTGCACAGTGAACAACCTGGCCATTTTAAGACACCACCTTGAAGAATCAGGGATTGCTAAAGAACAAGGCTGAAGGTCTCAAGACTAAAAGGAGTGCCTCAACAAAGTTTCAACACAGAACATCAGGTTCTCCCAGGGATGGAGTTGTTCTCAGAGGAAGGGTGAGGACGAACAGAGGCTGGCCCTTGAGGCCACAGTAAAGAACCCTGTATTCTCCTGGGTGGAGCTAAACTAGGCTGCGAAACCCCCACAGGTGACAGCTGCACCGGCTTTTTGAAAGATGGGTAACATTCTTTCCATCCTAACGTGTCAGAACAAAGGCCAGCTGATCATCTGTATGTTCTAAGAACCAAAGCAGGACAACAAGATGAACCATCATCACCACGAAAATCCCCCAATCTACAAAGTGACCATCCCTGGAAAGATCAGGACTCTAAGGTAGACTGGAAAGGTAAGACTTATCTTGAGGTCACAGGGGAGCAGGAGGAAGAAATCAGGGCAAAGGAAACAAACGGAGGGAGTTACAGTATGCAAATGCCTGGTCTTCACAGAGACACACTCAGCATGACTCAGACCAATACCAACATTTCCCCTGTGGAGCACAGTGATAAGCACATTGTTTATGGATGTGTTTAGGAGAGAAAGGGGCGGGCAGAGGAAGAGGAGGCAGGGAGGTGAATGTATTATGTACAAAGAGAAATGACAGAGACCACCCCCCTCCTTTAGCTCTTTGCTGTTTCTTTCTCTTTGTTTTCCGCATCCTCAGGATACGCATGCCACGTCAGTCTCTCTTCATAAAATGCTATCACAATTTGTGGACATTTCACATTGGCTTCTTTTGCAAGGACCAGGTCAGCTTCATCTGTGTCTTTCCTGGAGAGAAAGAATAGGAGACTTAAAAAGGAGGGAACCTGTCTAAACACACGTCAATTCATCATATGAATTCATACTGATTTCAAGGTGAAAAGGGCAGTGGACGGCCTGAAGCCTGGGGATCCCGCATCTGTATGGGAGAGTATAAGTCTCTGGCTTTAGATGGGCTCAACTAGAGTCACTGCGGCCACCAGGCAATAGAAGATCTTTACGTCTCTTCTCTCTTAAAATTTCTGCCTTTTGGGCCCAGCACGATAGCGTAGTAGTTAAAATCCTCTCCTTTACACGCGCTGGGATCCCATATGGGCACCGGTTCTAATCCCAGCGGCCCTGCTTCCCATCCAGCTCCCTGCCTGTGGCCTGGGAAAGCAGTCGAGGACGGCCCAGAGCCCTGGGACCCTGCACCCGTGTGGGAGACCTGAAGGAAGTTCCTGGATCCTGGCTTCAGATAGGTGCAGCACCGGCCGTTGCGGTCACTTTGGGAGTGAACCATTAGACAGAGGATCTTCCTCTCTGTCTCTCCTCCTCTCTGTATATCCGTCTTTCCAATAAAAATAAATAGTTCTTCAAAATAAAAAAAGGTTGAGTAACAAATTATACTAATGTTGCTTCTATAATTTTTGTGTAAGGGCATGTGAATAAAAATAATCAAACCTAACTTGATTCTGTATAAGTTCATCAGTCCAGTTCTGGATCATCCCAGTGAAGGAGTCTAACCCTTTCTGGTTCTTTAAACACTTATTACCACTTTGGTCAAAATTGTGGATTGGCACAGCAAAAAAATGAAGTTTGGCTGTGCAGTTAACATTGTCATACTGCTGCCAGCAACAATGGCACCCTCTATCAGCAAGTCACTTTAGGTCCTGGTTGCGCTGCTTCTAATCCATCTCCCTACTAGTCACCAAAATTTGCTTATTTTTATTGGAAAGGCAGATATACAGAGAAAAGGAGAGACAGAGAGAAAGATCTTCCATCTGCTGGTTCCTCCATCAAATAAATAAATCTTAAAAACAAACGAACAAACAAACAAACAAAACCCCCAAAGGTTTTGGCTATAACATCCAATTTTCTAACCTCTTTTATCAAGTGACCCCTCCCAAATCATAGTTCCTTGACTATGATCCTGTCAAGGGAGAAAAGTTCTAATTAAAATTTTCCTGAGACAATTTTAGGTCACTCACAGAGTTTATGTGTTACGGATGAGGAAAAGGAAAACATGCACATTTATACATATATATATATGTATAGAGCTAGGGACTTAAATTTGGATTACAGTGGAGAGAGAAAGCTAAGTGTACATAAATACTAAGTAATACATACGGCTGAGCAGGAAAAAACCCAGTCCATACTTTTGACAGAACACAGCAACTCTACATCTGCAGGCTCCTGGGTAAAGGACCACTAGCATTCTTTTTTGCCCCCAGTGGCACTCTAACAAAACATTAAACCTCTGATGATACAATGTATAGGGTCATCAGATTCCTTAGTGGCACTGTAGCCTCCATACACCACAAGCCGAGGACTGCCATAAACTGAGAGACAGTGAGTTCCACACCATCAATCTCCTTGCCTTTACGAAACAAGCTAAAGAACTGGCTCCATCGCATAGCATTCTAAACTTCTGTTTACAGCACAGACACTCATATGGGCACCAGTTGGAGTCCCAGCTGCTCCAATTCCAATCCAGTTTCCTGCCCTGCTAATGTGCTTATGAAAGTAGAAGAGGATGGCCCAAGTATCTGGACCTCTGCACCCATGTAAGAGAACTGGAAGAGGTTCCTGGCTCTTGGCTTCCAACCAGCCCAGCTATTTGGGGAATGAACCAGCAGATGGAGGATCTCTGTCTCTCCTCTCTCCAACTCTGTCTCTCAAATGAAAAGAAATAAAACAAAAGGGAAACATTTTATTTTCCTCTACAAGTTACTCTTTCAACATGATGAAGTCACTTGTCCTTGGGCCAGTACTGGCCTAATGCTCTTTGCTGACAAGTCTTTTCCCTGTTGGACTTCATTCAGTGGCCTTGGCTCTCTGTGACAGCACAAGGCCTTATTCAACTCCTACCCCACGGTCACAGGTCCACAGTCTTAACAGCAAATGACCCAGAACCGTGTAAACCATGGTTAGGTCATGTCAGCAAGCTTCCTACCTCACATTTACCACTTTCCAAAATGTGGGCTACTGTAATAAATAACCGGCTGAATACCCTGGTGTAAATATGTCTTAAGTCTGTTCTAAATCCTAACACCCATTTTATGTCCACAGTTCATGCTAGTTAAAGATCCCCAAAATGACCTGCCTTTCCAATAAAAATAAATCATTACAAAAATATATTAGCTTGGAAAATTTCAGTCCAGCCACCCTATCGTCCATGCAAATTGAAGTTGTGAATAACCACAACTACAAAGTGAGGCCCATCTCTCACCATTTCATTAGGAACATTAAATCACCACAGGAATCTGTTGCTCCAATGATCTTTTCTGGTTCCAGTCCTCTCTCAAAGCCCCGAGCGATATCATTGCTCTGCTATAAACAGAAGATGAAGAAAAGTTATAGTTTATAAACAGACCCTGTTTCCCAGGTTGACAAAGCACGACCTAAGTTAAATATAACTTGCTACCACTTCAGTCGGCAATTCAGAAACATTTTAGAATTTGAGAAACACAATTTCAGGGAGGATGTCAAGAGATGCAACGATACCTGGTTATGCTTTCCATTTCGTCAAAAGATCAGGATGAGTAACCTCCTAAACCCTAACACCCTGGGAGGTATTCTGGAATTGAAGTGGGAACTCTTCTAATCCTACTCATTCCTTCACACTGTCAAGCTGACTACATCGAAGCTATAGCACTTGAGATTAAAACCAAGCCCAAGTCACCCTAAAACCACCTCAGTTTTAGGAACTTCAAATGCACCACTCCACAATATTCACTAGCATTTTTAAAATTTAAGATCATCCCAACACCAGCAAATGCATTTGAATGCTTCCTCTCACAGTGAAATGCACACTTATGGAAGAGAACAATGCAAGACCCATAATACTACAAGGTAGCAAATCTTAAAGATTTCAAACCCATACACTGGTTGGAGAAGAGTGCCTGGTCTACACTAATCCCCTGCCACCCAGGCGAGGCAACCGGGCTGCATCCAGGTGTGGCGGCGCTGGAGGTGACACTTGCAGTGTTTGTACTGCAACAATAACAAGAAATTCTCATTCATCTTTGTATATGCTCTTGGCAGTTCAAATTTTATAGTTGAAAGAGAAAATATTTGAGAAAATGTATACACAGAAACAAATATGGCTACTTTAGCAGGCGGTCAGGTCCATGTGAAGACAGATACACACTCTGTGCCTGTCAGTAGTGGTGGTGGGGTAACATAAGTGAGACCATCCAGGTCTTCTGAGGTCTTGGCCACACCTTCAGATGGGCGGCACCAGCATTGCCCACCCATTTTCTAATTAGACCACCAATGGGGAACATCTTACCTGTAGGTTCCCCGCCCAACAAGGAGGGGTCAGGGAAGGCATAAAATCCCAAGACCCTTCCTCAAACCTTTGGTGTCTCTCTCTCCCCCCACCTCCTCTTTCGAGAGGCACCCCACCTCCCGGCTCTTCGGAGGTGCTTTCCCCTTCCTCTTCCTTCCCTGCTCATCTGGTCCCTTCACAAATAAACTTATCTGTTTGCAACAGATTCCCGGGTTTTTATTTCTATACTAAGCTGAGGAAAGAACTCACTGGGCATTTCTGGTAACATATTTTTCCTGGCGCCCAATGTGGGGCGTGAAAAAAAGAGACTTAGACGGGAGCCACATGGCCCAACTCAACCGAGAGAAGACTTCATAAGGTCTGTATGCCTTCCCTCAAGTGGGACTGCACCCGTGGAAGTGACCCTTGGCACCCCATGGCTCTGCACGAACACGAAGGACCCCCGGCCACGGCCTAGCTACGGTCGAACCTTCAGAGGGATTGTATTATTCGGGGGGTGGTGTAAGGAAGGGCGGCTGTTTAGGCCTTCAGAGGCTCTAAACCCTAACCACCTCTTTGCCCTTTCCTATCACCTTCCATTTCCTTTCGGGAGCAAGGCTGTGGGTGCGTGTGTTCGGAGGAAACCTGGAGGAGGGACTGACAGTCTCTGGCAGAGGCGACACTTCTGCCTGACTAGAAACTCCCCAGGTGGATTCTGAACGCCGACCGCCCGAATAGGTACCCTAGTGCCGAGCTCCCAGCCATGTTTCGGGCTGGTCTCTCCTCGGTGGAGGAGGGGTGAGACTCCTGGCCACCCCCACGAGTGTGCGACTTGGGCTGATCCCTTAAAGTGACGCGTGCGGAGCTTTGGACGACCCCCTCTATACTCCCCCAGATGAGTTGAGAAAAGGCCAGTCCCTTTGTTCTGTCCCCCATCTCCATTCTATCACCCAAGCAGCTTCTCACCTCTGAAACCCAAACAGCCTTAGAATGGGAGAGCGCATTTGAAGCCGCGCTGTTAGGAGATTCTTCCCTTAGAAGCTCCTATAGCCACAGGGAGTCTTTCAGGAATCCAGGGAACCTGAGCCAGGTAGTAATCTTATCACCTTTGAAGCCAGAACCAGCCATAGAAAAGGGAGGGGCAGGCTTGGAGAATGCTGTTGAGGAATTTAGGACCAAAGTTGTTTGCATTTCTATTGTGATTCTTATCTGCCTCCTTCTGAGATGGGGAAAATTTCCGAAATCAGCTAGAGCTAGTTCAAGGTAATTTGAGAAACTTGCCACTTCCCAGTTTGTTTTGGGGTAAGCCTATTTTAAGGCAGGCTCCATGTTTTGCCAACTTTCAGCCACATTGAGATCGCGCACATTTCTGTGGGCTTTTATTTTGATCAGGCCGAGAAGAAAGATCAAGCAATATACATTAGCAGTCATGTCCCTCAACTCCAGGGGCCACTTTAGATTTTCAGGAAAAGGATCACGGTGGAGAAATGGTTACCAAAGGTTACGGAGCCGCCACGGAAGATGAGATAGTCATGGGCAGGTGGGGCGAGGCAGGGGTAATAGTAGTCCCCAAGCTCATGGATCCTGTCCCGGCAGACAGCAGGACCACTCCTGTAATGACTGCGCACGGGGTCAGACTGGACTTGCCCCCAGCTCTGACATATACTTTGGGCATAGGCTAGACAAGGGAGAAGGGGGGCAAGTCTCCCTCTGTAGTCTGTTCATTGTCTCTTTGTTGTTCAGATGGGATCTCAAAATTCGCGAGTGGACTCCCGGACACGTCTTGGTTGTATCCTTAAAAATTGGGACATATTTGGCTCGCGGATTGTGAGCAAGAAGGATTTGATCTTTTTCTGCATGAAGGCTTGGCCCAAATATTCCCTTGCTAATGGTGAAACTTGGCCTCCCACAGGGAGTCTTAATTACCATACTATTTCAGAATTGGACAATTATTGTAGACGTTGGGGAAGGTGGGTAGAAATCTCCTATATTCGAATGTTTCTCCACCTCCAGGATCACCTTAAGAATGGCAGAATAGGAAAAATCCTAAGTCAGACAACTGGGGAGCTGGCCATTTCAGATTCAAAGGAAGGTAATTTGCAAGTGAATAAAGAGTCTCCTCCCTTATTGAAGGAATCACCTGGAGGGATTCCCTCAGCCCCTCCTCCACAGGGACCTAGTCTCTGCTTATCTCATCCTGAGGAGCCCTGTCCCCCTTATCCGCAGGCATCAAAGGAAAAGGCTCCTAGGCCTTATCCTAGAGTGAAGGGAGAAGCCATGCTTCCTTTTCAAGCTGTGGGGGTAGGAGAATTTGGGATACAGATTGGTTATAAGCCTTTCTCGCTTGGAGAACTCAAGGAAATAAAAAGTGATTTGGGCAGTTACACCGACAACCCTGATCAGTATGTACAAACTTTTGAACGACTCCAGTCAGTATATGACTTAGCTTGGAAGGATGTAATGTTACTGTTAGACAACACCCTGACCTCCTTAGAGGGTACTGGAAAAGGCTCTTGAGGCTGCAAATGGTTATTATGCAGCTCAGGGGAAAAGCATCAGAGACAAGGCAAACATCCCCATTGGAGCAGAGGCAATCCCCATAAAGAATCCCAATTGGGGGCCCGGCGGCATGGCCTAGCGGCTAAAGTCCTCACCTTAAAAGCCCCGGGATCCCATATGGGCGCCGGTTCTAATCCCGGCAGCTCCACTTCCCATCCAGCTCCCTGCTTGTGGCCTGGGAAAGCAGTCAAGGACGGCCCAATGCATTTGGACCCTGCACCCGTGTGGGAGACCCGGAAGAGGTTCCAGGTTCCCGGCATGGGATCGGCGCGCACCGGCCCGTTGCGGCTCACTTGGGGAGTGAATCATCGGACGGAAAATCTTCCTCTCTGTCTCTCCTCCACTCTGTATATCTGGCTGTAATAAAATGAATAAATCTTTAAAAAAAAAAAAAAAGAATCCCAATTGGGACCCACAGGATGAAAGACACGAGTGGGAACGAAATCACTTCATTTATTGTATTTTAGAAGGACTAAGAAGAGCAAAAGTTAAGCCTCTAAACTATAGCCAACTCACCACTGTTCATCAGGGGGACAATGAACCACCAATGACCTTTCTAGTAGAACGCCTCAAAGGAGGCAGTTGTGAGGTTCACTAATTTAGACCCAGATACAGCGGAGGGTGGAGCGATCCTCAAGGACAAGTTCCTTGTGCAGTCTGCCCCAGATATCAGGAGAAAGCTTCAAAAGCTTATGGCAGACCCTGATAAGTCCTCCTTGGACCAGTTGATCCAGGCAGCCAATGCTGTTTACTATAATCGAGACTTAGAGAAGGAAAGGCGGAAGGACAGGCGCCACAGTGAAATGCTGGCCGCTATGAGTGCATCCACCTCAGGGAAAAGGACCTCAAGGTGTTGCTACAACTGTGGGAAGCCAGGCCATTTTTGGAGGGAGTGCCCTCGAATCACAGGCCAGGAGCTTCCCCTGGGTCCATGTCCCATCTGCAAAGGGGATCACTGGAAAATGGGCTGCCCCCAGCTCTGGAGGGAGCAGGGGTCTGCTGACCAGGACCCCCAGTGACGGGTCCCAGGGACTCCTATCTAGGCTTCCACCACCTGGGTTCATACTGAGGAGCTTCGGGTCTCCCTGATGGTGAGCTCTCAAAAGGTCAATTTCTTGCTGGACACAGGTGCTCGATCTTCTGCCTTGCCCTTCTCTTCCTGGGCCGAGATCCATTTAAAGTGACTGAGACATCTCTGGCCACGGGCTTGTACTTGGGGATATCTCCACTTCTGGCACTCCATCCTTGTTATTCCAGAGAAACCGACGCCTTTATTGGGGATGAGATATATTGATGAAGGTCCTTGTAGGCTTAGTCTTGGCCCCTGATGTACAAGGCTGTTTTCCCTCCTGGGGTAGATATTGACTCTATGGTGTAAGGTCAGCACCCCCATCAACCAGATTCTACAGAACCAACCTGGGAAGCACTAGAGAATTTAAAGCTGCTTTTCAAGTGCTTTCTATGTGCTCCCCACATCTTGTCACTGATACCATCATTGCAGCTAGCAGGATGGGCCCTAACTAAGAACATTATCTTGCGGGCTTATAGAATCAGGCCATTATTGAGCAGGCTTGTCAACTTGGTTACCAGACAAAAGCTTAGGTCTAACAGTGCAGGGAACAGGAGCGGATTTTTCACTCCTGGACACAAGCTGTTCTGATGGAGATTCCATAGGTATCATTTCAGTACTCCCAGCACATGCTATTCTGACGAGTGTGTCCAAGTGCAAAACTAGGATATACTTGAAATGGCAGGAGTCCCAGAACTAGCATGGCGCAGGAAATGGGAGACTGAACAAAATTTACTACACCACAGCCTGCCTGCCTGCTTTGAGCTTTTGAATGGCAAGAATTAGCCTGTGGGCCCTCTTTTCACCTGTGCTACTCCTGCTCACATGGAGCACACAACTGGCTGCTCAATTGTCTAATGTTTGTTTCCTGATTAGGGGTCTTCAGAATCCAGGTGGCCTTGAAACATGCAAACTTGTATGGCAACCAGACCAACTTCTGCCGTGGCAACTTGGATGACCCAGACCATCTCTCTGGATCCCACACCTCTAGGGGCCCCTTACCCAAACGACGACCTGATTCAGCAGGAAGTAGCCAGAGGACATCTTCGCCCCTTACCCCTACACAAGTAGGAGGTGGGATTTCAAGAGGGGGGACTGAGACCATCCAGGTCTTCTGAGGTCTTGGCCACACCTTCAGATGGGCGGCACCAGCATTGCCCACCCATTTTCTAATTAGACCACCAATGGGGAACATCTTACCTGTAGGTTCCCCGCCCAACAAGGAGGGGGTCAGGGAAGGCATAAAATCCCAAGACCCTTCCTCAAACCTTTGGTGTCTCTCTCTCCCTCCTCTTTCGAGAGGCACCCCACCTCCCGGTTCTTCGGAGGTGCTTTCCCCTTCCTCTTCCTTCCCTGCAACAGATTCCCGGCTTTTTATTTCTATACTAAGCTGAGGAAAGACCCACTGGGCATTTCTGGTAACAATAAGTATTTGGACTTTCCTTAAAAACATAAAATAACAGATTAAGAAATGGCACTAGTGACAGCAAAAAAGTAAAATGTTACATAGAATAGATAATTTTTCTTTTTAGGACAAGTGATTTTAAAAAAAAGCTATTATAAAAAGAGTATGCAAGCTTATCTAGCAGTAATACCAAAAAGAGATTTAGAAAGACTGCCCAAATGAACTGACTCTCCAATGTCTGATTTTCATAATGAAATATCTCTACCCTGATATTCATCTCACTTTCCTCTTGTGAGATACAAAGCATTCAGGTCCAGGTGGTCCCCAAAGATACCAGAACCCACAATAGGAAGGAAATTCCAAGCATGCATCAAGGGGGAAATACCAGCTTTTAAAAACATAGCTTCTTTTGGGGGTGCTTAAGGGGAAGAGGTTCCCAGATGCGCACACAGCTGCTCACAGCTGGAATGCTGGCGTACGGACTGGGTAGTAAATCATAGCTGGCGGCTGAAAACAGTTTGCCACATGGGGAGGGAAAGGGGGGCAGTGTGGAAGAAAAATGCTCAAGCTGCTTAGAAGGAGCCGAGGCGAGGAAAATGCTAAAATCATCACCCAGGCAGTAAGCTTAAGTCAGGCATAATGCCGACTAACAAATTTCTCCTGCAGTGGTCTCAGAAACACAATCCTCTCCCGCACCTTCAAACATCCCATCAGCTATCTAGCTGCCTACCTGCTAGTCCCAGCACTATCAACAATGCCATCAGACAAACATCACCACCTCGGGGGTGGAGGTGGTGGTTTTCAAGGTCAGCAGCTTCAGAACCTGGCTTGGAAACAAGACTGCACTGGCCAGAGGCCTCAAGTCAGAACGTTTGGGCTGTGTTGTGGGCTGAGGACTTGATTTACATTCCTTTAGTTGAGCACTCGGGTACTGAGCCTACAGCAGTAGCACCTGGCCTTTGCAGACTCATTGGCGTCCTATTGTCCTGTTAATGGGCTTGGGGGAAAGGAGGATATAATATGGTAATAAAGAGGCTTAGGAGCAGACAGTTCCCACCACTTCTACCACCATCATGGTCTCCGTGTGTCGGTGCTTTTCGCTCGGACATTCGCCGTGCCTACTATACTGGCTCAGCTAGCCGCGACAGGGCTGCCCCTTTTTAAGAGGACAAAAACACAGGCTGAGGAAACACATGTTGCTAGTCATCAACGGCTCCTTCAAAGTCTTATGCTGTCCTGTTTTTACTCTATTCACTTAGCTAGCAAATGAATCGAAGAGCCAGAATACAAAGGAATAATAAAAAAAGAGAGAAATGGAAAAAAAATCAAGTTTCAGCTCCTTGGAGAACACCTTGTGCAATCCTTTATCAGCACAATAAATCATAATCATGTACAGACCTCACCACAACAGAGCAGTTTAAAAACAAGCTGTAGGGCTCAGCGGCGTGGACTAGCGGCTGAAGTCCTCGCCTTGAACACCCTGGGATCCCATATGGGCGCCGGTTCTAATCCCGGCAGCTCCACTTCCCATCCAGCTCCCTGCTTGTGGCCTGGGAAGGCAGGAGAGGACGGCCCAAGGCTTTGGGACCCTGCACCCGCGTGGGAGGCCCGGAAGAGGTTCCTGGTTCCTGGCTTCGGATCAGCGCGCACCGGCCCGTTGCGGCTCACTTGGGGAGTGAATCATCAGACGGAAGATCTTCCTCTCTGTCTCTCCTCCTCTGTATATCCGGCTTTCCAATAATAATAAAAAAAAATCTTAAAAAAAAAAAATGAAATTAGCCCCAGGACCCTATGGAACTGTATCATAAAATGATAATAAATTAATAAATTAATAAATAAATAAAATGGAACTAGTAAAACAAATAGGGAGGCAAACACAGAGAGTCCCCTTCCACTCACAAGCCTCCAATCGCTCATCATTTCAATTCCTCTTGAAAAGCTGCTTTTCCATTTTCTCTCGTCTGGAATCCAGGAACTGTCTGCATAGCCTTTATCAAACACCAATGCCTGGTTCCAACCCACAGAAATTTGAACGTAATTCATCTTGGGGTGTATCTTGGGCAGTGGAGATTATTTTTCTAGCAACCCTCCTATCACCGCCAAAGAGGATTCTAACGTGCAGTGGGGAAGGATGGTGACATCTCATGTCCTGGGAAGATGGACACCCAAGTAGAATCAAGATAAACAGGGGTCCCTGTTGCAGGGATGCTAGAAGACTCAAATGTAGCCACATGCTTTTATTTTTTCTAACTTGAATTGTGTGATAGATCTCCACCACAAAAGGCTTTATAACCTTGAAATGAAAGGAGTGAAAGTTGGGAGTGGTTCAGTTTATGTTGGTTGGCATGGCCATTCACACTTGGGAAAGAGATAAGAAAGAAAAATAGATAGGATAGGTATCTGTTACAGCTGTTGAGTTGTCCTGCCCCCCGCCCCACATCCCATATCAGAGTACCTAGGTTCAAGAGTCGGTTCTACTCCCGATTCCAGCTCTCTGCTGATGTGTAATCCGCGAGTCAGTGTCACAGCACAGCGGATTAGCTGCAATGTGTGATGCTGATACCCCATATGGGTACTCATTCAAGTCCTGGCTGTTTCCCTGGCAATCGAGCTCCTTGCTAACTCACCTGGGAATTACCAGGTCCCCACTGTAAGGAGTTATTCCAATATCCTTCCCTGGACCCGGCACCATTCCTTCTTCCTCACAGCTCACAAAATTCCTGCCGGCCAAGCTATCCACCACTCAGATGTAACCTGGCATTCCACCTGAATCCCACCCCCATCTTCCAGCCCCTCCCCTAATCCCACCCACTCACCAATCATCCCCAGGCACTAATCCCCTGGGGCCTGCCCTCAATCCCTCCCAATCCGCACCCCCTTCACCTGGCAGAAAAAGAAACCCCAGGTGCAGTTCGCTCTCTCATCCCTCCTTCTCTGGTCTCTCTTATCCCTCCCTCTCTCTTTCCTCTCCCTCTTTCCTCATCTTCACCACCTCTACCCTGTTCCTGCCCCGTTGGAATAAACCTCCTAAGATACCTCGTTGCGTCTGGTGTGTTTCAGCTCACGGTAAAGAACCAGGTTGTGGGAATTAGCTGCGCGGGATAATATCGTAATATCCTATGAACTAGAACTCTACAATCTTTTTTAAATAACTAACACCCACTGCCCCACAGGTGAAAGGCCCAGACTGAGGCCTCACTCAGGCCTCGCCCCAGACACTGAGAGCATACAGGGAATGAATTAGCAGATGGAGGATCTCTGACATTCAAATAAACAACATATGTTTTTAAAGCTTAAAGAAGGAGAGAAAAGAAGACAGTAACAATGCCTGTACTTGTTAGCTGAGAACTGAACAACAGAGAGCAAAGCAAGCAAATCAAATTTCACAAATATACTTCCTAATGGAAACAAAAATATTGTAGTAAGAGAAAAAAAAGTTTCAAAAAATATTTAATATATTTCTTTGAAAGCCAAAGTGGGAGTGAGAGACAGAGTGAGGGGCAAGACAGAATTTTCCATCTGCTGGTTCATTCCCCCAAATGGCCACCACGGTCAGAGCTGGGACAGGCTGAAGGTAGGAGTCTGGAACTCCATCCAGGTCTCCCACAAGGGTGCAAGGGTGATAAGACTTTGGTCATCTTCTGCTGCTTTCCCTGGCTGTAGAAGGACATTGTGACCCTAGAAGCTCAGCGAGCACAGGATTACAACTGACAGGATAACATTTGTATGAGAACTGGATGGATGCCATCTGTGTGACTGATTGGGTATCATTTGTATGAGAACAGCTGAGTGGACAGCATGTGAATGAGAACACTTGGTGGGATATACAAAACAAGAGCTCCAAACAAGAGTATAGAAACAATTGATGGGTTCCGTAGATAAGCTCAATACCTCCTCCCTTATCCTAAGTGACCCTTGGTCTATGAAGGTCTGATGCCACTAATAAACGTCGGCTTTTGACCATCAGTCAGAGTCCACACGTGCCATTACTGGCTCCATGCACCAAGTCCATCCCTGCAGGACAGCGACACCTGGCGAACTAGCAGCAGCTGGATTGGAAATGAAGGAGCCAGGACTTGAACGAGCACCCACACAGATGCCAGCATCGCACTAACAGTGGGACCCCCCAAATTAATTTCTATTCATATTATGTAGAAATAAAAGGATCAGGCAGGAATGTAAGTGCTGCTGAACTGTAGAGTTTCAAACAGCATATTTCATCTCAATTAAGAAAGGGTTCAAAGTAACTGCCAACTTCGAAACAAAAGAAAAAGTGGCAGACATTTCAAGGCTCTTTTCCGTTGCTCAAAAATCCACCAAAGACCCTTCGAAGATAACTAGACTTCTGTTTCAGGAGAAGGTGGAGAGTGGTATAAGTTTTATAGAAGTGATTTTCCCACATTAGTACTACTCAGTTGTCACAAATTATTTCTCACTCACCCAGGAGGGGGCACTGTGGCCAACCAACACACCTCCTAAAAGCTCTTTTGTTCAACAATCTACCCCGTACAGGTTATATACATCAAGACACATATGAGGCAGTTTTCTTTTTCTTTCTCTCTCCTTCCCTCTCTCTTGGAATGAAAGAATAGCTTATGAAGAAAAACGAAGCTTACCTCTCTCTTTTTTTTTGATTTGATATCGTCAGCACTGTTTGAGAAACTGGATTTCCTCTTGTTGCTTTCTGACTTCTCCCTGGGTTTGTTGTTTTCACCCTCTTTCATCTTCTTATACTTTTTCATAAACTCAGAAATTAGCTCAGGGCAATCCAAGTTTTTCTCAGGTTCCCAAGTATTGTGCTCCCTGGGCAAGAAGGATGGACACAAAAGGAAAACAACGGGGTAAAAAAATCCAATGCCTTAGAAAAGGACATGTAAGGGAAGGAACAGAAACCCTAGGCTTTGAAGGAGAAACAAACTTGATCCTAATTTATACACAAGAGAAACGAAAAAATTATGTACACAATTGTTTATAGCAAGTATTTTAGTAATCAAAACCAGAAAACAATTCACAGAAAACAAAAAACAGAAAAAAATTCACCAGTCTACCAACTGGTGAAGGTTATACAAAATGTGGTGTTATCCACATAATGAAATACTATTTAGCAACAACAACAAAAACCCAAAATACAAAGAATATATGCCACAACTTGCAAGACCTTAAAAATATTACACTAAGTGAAAAAAAAAAAAAAAACAGGCACAAAAGACTATTAACTTATGAAAGGCCTAGGAAACACAAATATGGAGAGAGAAAGCAAAGTGGTGGCTGCCTTGGGGCTGGGAAAAAGACTCCACATGGCCTCAGGAGAACTGGTGGTAAGGCAGCATTCTGCACACGGAGCGTGCTGACTGCTGCACAGCCCTGAGACGCAAACCATCAAGGAACTGCACAATTCCAATGGACACATTTTATGGTATATGCATGTTATGCCTCAATAAAGCACTAAAAACCCCAACTTGGACTCACAGGGTGATTTCAGACTTGTAATCGCCCGTGTGGCTACTGAAGAGAGAACAGCCTGATAAGTCAGGCACCCTCACTAGTCCCTGTCTTCAGTGTTACTCATATTTTGACAAACTGCCAAAGAGTATTAGAGGATTGTAAATAGTTACTGAGAAGAAGGAAGGATGGTTTTCAATCACTGCAATAAAGGCAAAGCAGAAGACACCAGGAAGGAGCATGTGGAGTGCATTAATCCAAGTGCTCTGGGCTCAAGTCTATAATTGGCTGGGAATCAAAACATACCTTTCTATCAACAAATAAAAATAAGCCACTCTAGCTAAATTTGGATTAAAAGAGTGCTGCTACGAGAATAAATGGTTGTCCTCCAACTTCTATCTTATATTCTTGGCACAAATTTTAAGAAGCCAGAACTAACCACATGAAGAACTTAAGAGTCAGGCCCGGCGGCGTGGACTAGCGGCTAAAGTCCTCGCCTTGAACGCGCTGGGATCCCATATGGGCGCTGGTTCTAATCCTGGCAGCTCCACTTCCCATCCAGCTCCCTGCTTGTGGCCTGGGAAAGCAGTCGTCGGCCCGAAGCTTTGAGACCCTGCACCTGCGTGGGAGACCTGGAGAAAGTTCCTGGCTCCCTGGCTTCGGATTGGCGCAGCACCGGCCATTTCGGTCACTTGGGGAGTGAATCATCGGATGAAAGATCTTCCTCTCTGTCTCTTCTCCTCTCTGTATAATCAACTTTGCAATAAAAATAAATAAATCTTCCCAAAAAAAAGGTATCTATAAATTTATCCTAGTGTTTGTAAATCCCTCACTGATTTACAGACAACTCTTTAAATTTATGCTTTTCTTATAACTGCCTCATTATTTTTATCTTTTAAGTTAAGCATCCTTTTAAAAATTACTATTATTATTTTAAAGGTACAGTTAGAGAAAGAACTCTACATCTGCTGCTTCACTTTCTGAACTGCCTCACTGACCAGGGCTGGGTCAAGTGCTTCGGCTCCATGTGGCTCTGCTGCTTTCCCAGGGACAGCAGCACGGGGAAGGATAGGGAGTCAAGTAGCTGAAAGCCAACAGTGCTCACACGGAATGCCAGTGTGCCCAACACTCTAACAGCCTCTACACTAGGCGTCTTTGGACAGGAATGGTTCTTAACGCACACTAGCCAAATAACGTGACTCAAAAAGGAAGCAGAATGATGAGAAAATCTCCAATATTTAGACTTAAAAATAACTTCCTATCAAAGGAGTCTAAGATTGAGACAACATTTATTCCTACATCATTTAAGCTACTATCGGGAGAGCATTTCCTTTATATTACCTCTCAGCAAAACAGTTCTCACACAACAACCCTTCCTCCGAGTTCCCAAACAGTACAGTTCACTATTCCAGGGGAAATTAATGCATCGAACCAAGATGCGGCCACACTGGAACCCAGGCAGTAGCTTGGTGGTGGCAGCAGCAGCGAGTCTCTGCTGATCCGAGAAAGCAGTCCCACACGCAGCGATTACCTCCTTTCCTACCATTTGGACGCCACTGTTTCTACTTCAGCTAATTTCCACCCCCAAAACAGCATGATATAATTATGAGAGTTTAAGTTTTAGGGCCAAAGACATGAGATAATGGATACCTGCTCCACCACCAGCACGCTACCTTGCTTTCAATAAGTAACTCGGTTCATTTCTTCCTCTGCAGAGGGGACAATCTGACAACAGCCTAATGCATCTGGTAGCCTCCCCAACCTTGTCTGAGGGCCTATCTCCCAGTCTTCTTGCTCTCTCAAACTCAATGGCTCCCTTCTCAGGTATTCCACCTCGGAAATACCAAGGGCGGATTCTAATGGCTTTGTCATCTGAGTGCAACAACTAGTGTTAACAGCAATGCTCAGAATTCTACAATGCATACACTGTCCCACCTAAAAGTTCCATAGGGCTCCAGATGAGAAATTTCAAAACATTTTCTTAAAGAGCTTCTTCCAGGTCGGCCACATGGGTGCAGGATCACAAGGCTTTGGGCCGTCCTCTGATGCTTTCCCAGACCACAAGCACGGAGCTGGATGGGAAGTAGAGCAGTGGAGCAGCTGGGACATGAGCTGGTGCCCATAAGGGACCCCGGTATTTGCAGCAGGGCAAGATTAACTAATTGAGCATTTGCACTGGGCCCCAAGAAATCTTAATTTGTGCAATGAAATAACCTTCAGTGTATTCCAAAGGCTCCTGATTCACATCTTTAGCCAAAGTATCAGCAGAACACTGACTTGTAGTATATTTAGTTCATAAACTTTACACTGTACCCTAGATTTTAAAGAATAACCCAAGAGTAATAGCAAATACATTTGTATATTAATGCCGATAGTATTTCTGACATTTTAGAGCAAATAAAATTTATTATTAGAAGTAATTTCAGGGCCCGGCGTGGTGGCCTTACAGCTAAAGTCCTCGCCTTGAACATCCCGGGATCTCATATGGGCACCAGTTCTAATCCCGGTGGCTCTGCTTTCCATCCAGCTCCCTGCTCGTGGCCTGGGAAAGCAGTCGAGGATGGCCCAAAGCCTTGAGACCCTGCACCTGCGTGGGAGACCTGGAGGAAGTTCTTGGCTCCTGGCTTCGGACTGGCACAGCACCGGCCATTTCAGTCACTTGGGGAGTGAATCATCGGACGGAAGATCTTCCTCTCCGTCTCTCCTCCTGTCTGTATATCTGACTTTGTAATAAAAATAAGTAAATTAAAAAAATAATAATAATTTCAGGGAGGAGCCAGAGCAGTCGCCCAACAAGCTAATCTTCTGAATTGCAATGCCTGCACCCCATACGGGTGCTGGTTCTAGTCCAGGCTGCTCTACTTCTGATCTAGCATCCTGCTTATGAACTGGGGAGGCAGAGAAGGATGGCTCAAGCCCTTGGACCCCTGCACCCCCATGGGAGGCCCAGAGGAAGCTCCGGGCTCTATATTGGCTCAACTCTGGGGGTTGCAGCCATTAGGAGAATAAACTAGTCAAAGAAAGGTATCTCTCTCTCTCTGTAATTCAAATAATATAAAACCAAATGAATCTTTAAAAAAAATTAATTTCAGGGGATGACAATGGCACAGGGATTAAACTGCTACCTGCAAGGTCGGCATCCCACATCAAGCACCGGATTAAGTTCCAGATGCTCTGGTTTCTGATCCAGCTCACTCCTAAAGCTCCTGGTAAAGCAGATGAGATGGTCCCAACGCTTGGGTTCCTCCCACTTGCATGGGGGACCCGGATGGAGTTCCATGCCTTGCTTCAACACGATCCAGCCCTGGCTGTTGTGGCCATTTGGGCAGTTAACATGCAAATGCAAGATCTTTCTCTGTTAACTCTGCCTTCCAAATCAATCAATCATTAAAATAAATAATACTGACATTTAATGTGACCACTAGAAATTTCAAAATTGGCTTTATATTGTTCTTGGAGAGCATTGCTCTAAAGACTCTAAACCAATTCTTATTAGTTTACTTGTGATTGGTGGGGAAAAGAAAAAGAACAGTATTTACAGATTTTTATTTATTTACTTGACAAGCAGAATTAGAGAGGGCAAGACATAGAGAGAAAACTTCCATCTGCTGCTTCATTCTAAATTCCTGCAATAGCCAGGGTGGGCCAGGAGCCAGGACTTTCACTCAGGGCCTCCACATGGGTGCAGGGGCCCAAGCTCTCGGGCCATCTTCCGCTGCTTCTCCAAGGGCATTAGCAGGGAGTGGACTGGAAAGGGAAAAACTGGGATTTCTACTGGAGCCCTACATGGATGCCATTATCACAGGCAGCAACTCAATCAGCCACCAGCTCCAAATCTATTTTCAAAGATTTATTTTATGGTCCGGCGGCGTGGCCTAGTGGCCTAAGTCCTCGCCTTGAACACACCGGGATCCCATATGGGCGCCGGTTCTAGCTCTGGCAGCTCCACTTCCCATCCAGCTTCCTACTTGTGGCCTGGAAAGACAGTCAAGGACGGCCCGAAGCTTTGGGACCCTGCACCTGCGTGGGAGACCTGGAGAAAGTTCCTGGTTCCCTGGCTTCGGATTGGCATAGCACCGGCCATTTCGGTCACTTGGGGAGTGAATCATCGGACGTAAGATCTTCCTCTCTGTCTCTCCTCCTCTCTGCATAATCTGACTTTGTTATAAAAATAAATAAATCTTTAAAAAATTTATTTTATTCTTATTGGAAAGTCAGATTTTCAGAGAGGAAGATCTTCTATCTGCTGGTTCACTCCTAACAATGGCCAGAGCTGAGCCGATCCAAAGCCAGGTGCAGAGTGCCAAGGCTTTGGGCTCTCCTCTGCTGCTTTACCAGGTCATTAAACAGGGTGCTGGATGGAAAGTGCAACAATGGGAAACTGAACCAGCACCCAAATGAGAAGCTGGCACCTGGAGGATTAACCAGAGAGTCAATGCAACAGCCCCCAAAAAATCAATTACAGCAGTGGTGGGATATCTTTTTTTTTTTTTTTTTAAGATTTATGTATTTTATTGGAAAGTCAGATTTACAGAGGGGAGGAGATACAGCTATCTGATGATTCACTCCCAAGTGGCCAGAATGGCCGAAGATGAGCTCATTTGAAGGCAGGAGCCAGGAGCCTCTTCTGGGTCTCCCTCACGGGTACAGGGTCCCAAGGCTTTGGGCCATTCTCGACTGCTTTCCCAGGACACAAGCAAGAAGCTGGATGGGAAGCAGGGCCGCTGGGATATGAACCGGCGCCCATAATGGATCCTGGTGCATGCAAAGTGAGAACTTTAGCCGCTAGGCTACCACAGTGGGCCTGTGGGATATTCTTTGTTATTAGACATCCTGGGAAGGTATCAGACATTGAGGCAGGGGGTGAGCATCGTGACACAATGGGTAAAACCTTCATCAGCAATTCCAGCATCCCATAAGAGTGCCAGCTTGCGTCCTGGCTGCTCTACTTCTGATCTAATGGAGCCTTACCTATTTCACCTTTAAACTATTTCTCTATGCTTTAAAATGAGCTCTGTTCTATTTATTTCAAAGGAAAGAATAATCTAACATTTCAGCACAAAGCCAGTTACTGTCTAACAAATTCTAATCAGCAACCTCAGTATCGATCCTTTTATTTATTTATTTAGATTGACTTATTTTTATTGGAAAGTCAGACTTTTTTTTAAAAAGATTTATTCATTTTATTACAGCCAGATATACAGAGAGGAGGAGAGACAGAGAGGAAGATCTTCCGTCTGATGATTCACTCCCCAAGTGAGCCGCAACGGGCCGATACGCGCCGATCCCAAGCCGGGAACCTGGAACCTCTTCCGGGTCTCCCACGCGGGTGCAGGGTCCCAATGCATTGGGCCGTCCTCGACTGCTTTCCCAGGCCACAAGCAGGGAGCTGGATGGGAAGTGGAGCTGCCGGGATTAGAACCGGCGCCCATATGGGATCCCGGGGCTTTCAAGCAAGGACTTTAGCCGCTAGGCCACGCCGCCGGGCCCGGAAAGTCAGATTTACAGAAAGAAGAGACAGAGAGAAAGCCAACCTGAAGCCAGGAACCAGGAGCTTCTCCCGGGTCTCCCACCCAACGCAGGGTCCCAAGGATATGGGCCCTCCTCTGTTGCTTTCTCAGGCCACAAGCAGGGGGGCAGATGGGAAATGGAGCAGCTGGGACATGAACTGGCAAATACATGGGATCCCAATGCATGTAAGCCGCGGACTTAAACCACTAGGCTACTGTGCCAGGCCCCTCAGTATCAATCTTAAAATGTATTAACTTAGGGTCCAGCGGCGTGGCCTAGCGGCTAAAATTCTCGCCTTGAAAGCCCCGGGATCCCATATGGGCGCCGGTTCTAATCCCGGCAGCTCCACTTCCCATCCAGCTCCCCGCTTGTGGCCTGAGAAAAACAGTCGAGGACGGCCCAATGCATTGGGACCCTGCACCCACATGGGAGACCCGGAAGAGGTTCCTGGTTCCTGGCTTCGGATCAGCACGCACCGGCCCGTTGCGGCTCATTTCGGGAGTGAATCATCAGATGGAAGATCTTTCTCTCTGTCTCTCCTCCTCCTCTCTGTGTACCTGACTTTGTAATAAAGTAAATAAATCTTTAAAAAAAAATGTATTAATTTACTTAAAGGAACAGATTAGTTAAAAATGTTAACTACAAAGGTGGACATTTTGCATGGTGGTTTGGATGTCACCTGAGAGGCCTGAATCCCATATTGGAATGCTGGTATTTAATCAGGCTTTGATCTCAATTTTAACTTCCTACTAGTGCACACTGTGGGAGGCAGTAGGTGACTGCCTAAGAGGTTGGGTTCCTTCCACCCACACGGGCAACCTAGACTGACGTGCTGGCTGCTGGCTTTAGCCTTAGCAGCATGTTCCAGCTTTGCCTGCTGTAGGTGTCTTGGGAGGGAATCAAGGGATGGAAGATCGCTTTCTCTAGCTCCCTGCCTTTGAAGTAAATAAAATATTAATCATAGAAGGTAGGTAGCATCCAGCACGGTGGCCTAGTGACTAAAGTTATTGCCTTGCATGTGCTGAGATCCCATATGGGTACCAGTTTGTGTCCTAGCTGTTCCACTTCCCATCCAGCCCCCTTCTTATGGCCTGAGAAAGCAGTAGAGGATGGCCCAAAATCTTGGGATCCTATACCCACATGGCAGACCTGGAAGAAGTTCCTGGCTCCTGGCTTCGGATCAACTCAGCTCTGTTGTGGCCACTTGGGGAGTAAACCAGCGAATGAAAGATCTTTCTGTCTCTCTATAAATCTGCCTTTCCAATAAAAATAAATCTTTTAAATAAAGAAATCCTAAAAAAAAAAAGAGATTTATTTATTATTTTTATTATAAAGTCAGGTTTACAGAGAGGAAGAGACAGAAGATCTTCCATCCGATGTCCAAGGATTCACTCCCCAAGTGATCACAATGGCTGATGCTGCGCTGATCCAAAGCCAGGAGCCAGGAGCTTCTTTCAGGTCTCCCATGCAGGTGCAGGGTCCCAAGGCTTTGGGCCGTCCTTGACTGCTTTCCCAAGCCACAAGCAGGGAACTGAATGGTTTAGTGGGGCCACCAGGATTAGAACCAGTGCCTATATGGGACCCCTGCACATTCAAGGCAAGGCCTTTAACCGCTAGGTCACTGTGCCGGACCCAAAAATAAATAAATCTTAAAAAAAAAAAAAAACAAACAAACAAACAAACAAACAAAAAAAAACTAGATGGTTTTCCTTTGAATGTTTACTCCAATTCCTTTTACTGCATCTCCATGTCTGAAGTCTTTTTTCAAAAATCGTTGGCTTTAGGTTTAAATCTTACATTAAGATAAAGTGGTTTCAACCTGGGACACTTCCAAGATCCAGCCTGGGGGGGTGGAGCAACGGCTCAACTAGTTAATCCCCCGCCTGTAAGAGCTGACCTTGCTACTCCACTTCTCATCCAGCTCCCTGCTTACTGCCTGGGAAAATCGTGGAGGATGGTCCAAAGACCTGGGACCTTAGACCTGCAAGGGATGCCCAAAAGAGTTCCTGGCTTCCCATCAGTTCAGTTCTGGCCATTGTGGCTATTTGGGGAGTAAACCAGGAACGGAGGAATTTTCTGTCTCTCCTCGGTGTAACTCTGCCTTTCAATTAAAATAAATGTAAAGAAAAAAAGAGAGAGTTAGAGAGAGAGATGCAGCTTGGGATAAGCATGGGCTATGAAACAGACTTTTCAGCCCTTTAGTTAAGTATACAGATTTCAGATTAGTTACACCCAAAAGAACAGCAGTTCACAATGACACTGAGCTTTTGTGAGGCATTCAAATCCACCCAAAAACTCCATGGTAAGTACTATTTTTTTTTTTTGAAAGATTTAAAGATTTATTTGTATTGGAAAATCAGATACACAGAGAGAAAGAAAAGATCTTCTATGTGCTGATTACACTCCCCAAGTGGCCAGAATGGCCAGACTTGAGCCGATCCAAAGCTAGGATCTCCCACACGTATGCAGGGTCCCAAGGCTTTGGCTGTCCTTGACTGCTTTTCCAGGCCACAAGCAGGGAGCTGGATGGGAAGCGGGGCCAGGACATGAATCTGCACTTATATGGGATCCCGGAGCCTACAATGTGAGTATTTAGCTAATAGGCCATCACGCTAGGCCCGTTAAGTACTATTTCTTTGCTAAGAAGTACGAAAAAAAATTAAGGAAATTAGCTACTATCATCCAGTTCACCTTATAAGTGGTAGAGCAAAAATCTGGACCAGGGAAAGCTGGCTTGTTGGTTTGTACCCTGAAGCAAGGCCTTACACTGCCTGTCCTAAATGGGGAAACATTTGTTCAGTCTTTGCCGGGTTTTCTGCCTGTTAAGAAAGGTGTGCAGGTAAGAGAGAGAGAAGACATGGCTGGTGGTGGCTTGTGGGAAAGCCAATCAAGGCACTCATGCCTGCAGGGTCCTCCATCCCAACAGAGGTACTTACTCAGAAAAGCCTTTCCACTTCAGCAGATACTCCACCTGCCCCTTAACCACACGCCTGTCTAGAACCTTCTCCACCACGTACTCCTCCTCATCCTCTGAAGAAGAACTGTCCGCTGTCCTCTTGGTTTTCTTTCCCATGTTGCACGCTGTTGCCCTGAAGGACTAAGGTCACGGGGTTTCTGCAAAGGGGAGGACAGATGGTTAGGAACCCATGCGCAGGGCTGTGGGAGTCTTGGCCCCTTGGATTGGGGGGGCAGTACCCCAGCACAATGTTGCCATGCAGTTTTCTGAGTCTTGAATCACTCTATTAAGCAACCCTAGGAATTTGATTTAAAAACGGGCTCATTTTCACCTCCCCAGGTACAACTTTCTCCTCAGCTCAAGAGATCAAAATTATTAGGTAGTGGGATTCTTCTAACTTCAGAAAGACAAGCAGGACTGCGGTAGACCAGAACTCAAGAAATGTGGAAACCCTTCAGCTAACTAAACCAAGATGGAATGACAATCTTTCCCTCTGCGGTGAATAAGCGTCTTTATTAAAAAAGAAAGAAAAGAAAAGCCACCGAAATGTAACTATTCTCTGTTCAGAGCATCTTGACCGTCTCAGCGCAGCACAAACACAACCTGCCCAAGCAGCTCTCACCACATTTCCCGTGACTCAGTACATTTCCCTTGAACAAGCTGAGCTTGTCCCTTTGCAGCATCCATCAGTGTCCAACAGCAAGGCTGACATCTCTAACACACTAAGTCTCCTCTCTAGCCAGTTCATGTGGCCGCGAAAGGCAGGCAGGAAGGGGAAAAAAAACAGCCCCCAAATTCAAAATTGCCAAAATGGTTCCAGAATTCCCCGAAGCTCAACTAAGGCAAACAGTGAAGGAGGCAGCTCTCCTTAAGTTGACTCTGGGCCAAAGGAAGGGGAGAAGAGGGCCTCTGGCCCCAGACTGCACATCAACATGAAGTCTCCTGGAAACACAGAAGAACCATTCAGAGGCCCCAGGAAAGCCCAGGGAGGCAACACAAATGGAAACTGAGTTAAGCTCAGAAATATGCACGGCAGGGGGTGCTCAACAGAGAAGCCAGTTTTCAAAATTTCCACCCTGTTGTCACTCTCATCATTTTCACCAATTCTTCCTTAGCCGTGCTAAATGGTGCCTCCAGTCTGCATGAGGAGGAGCAGGAATTGTTTTCTTAGCTGAACTCCATTTTCATTTTGTTTTTCCTCTGGAAAGCTGTTACTCAGCACTGTGAAATCCTTCCATCTTGACCACTCCCGGGAACAGGGAGGGTCACCACTAACCTCAGAATCATGTTCAAGGAGCATAAAATTGCATCGGTCAATTCAAATTAACAAAACTTAAGAAATTATTATAAAGAACATATAGTTGGAAACCAATCTCAAACTTCCTAACATTAGGAATGCCCACCTAAATATTTACTTGTATCTATTATTGCCCTATAATAAAATAAGTTTTCACTAAAATACTTGATTTGGACGAGGGAGTAGTGGGAGAATGTAGGCAGGGATTTTTCTGAATTTAGCTCAGGCGGTCCTAAGCTGCAAGAAAATATATCTGAGTTGGTTTATTTAACACACAAACAGCCTTCGTCCTCACTAGAGACAGGAAATGTCATATTCCAGGGAGAGTACCCTACCCCCACCCCCACTCACCTTGGAATTTCCGGGAGCTGAGCAGTTGAGGTCAGAGCGCTGGGGTTAAAGCCAGCCCCATGTTAGATGCATGCAGTTAAGCATTGTGGCTATGGCCTCCCCTGCCTCACCAGCAAAAAAAAAAACCCACTAAGATTTACATATGTGTTCTTCAGTTTGAAGGAGGAAAGGGTGAAATTTCCTTTTGTACCTTCATGCAGAAGAGGAGCCCCAAAGGTAGATGAATGGGGGGGTTCCCTCCTTTACCTACCGGATCGCCCCAGTTCTTTCTTTCCCTCTGGGCTAACAGGAGGGGCCTCCCCTCCCAGGTCTGGGGCTTGGCGGGCTGGCAGCTCCCCCGCCCCCTCCCAGCTGCCTGGGCGCCACTGCGCAGCTGTCCCAGTCCGTTGCCATGGCAACTGGCAGCCGTACTAGACTAAGGGGGAGAGGCAAATGGAAAAGTTAAAAGGCTTAACTTTCCTTTTCAATGAAGACTGGGTGAAGAAGTTGGAGGGGAGCTTCTTTGGTCTCAAGGCTAAGGCGTTCAGAACTCCAGGGAATTGGTTCTTAAGTTTTAAATCCAAAACCTGCGCTTATTCTTAGAGTACTGTAAATTAATCAATAGCATTTGAAGATCATTTAACAAGATTACAACCCAACTAGCAGGAAGAAAGGAGAAAGGCTGGGTCTTTATACAATATCAGTACAAATCACCCACTCCCTAATGCAGCCCACCCAAAGCACTTTGAACAAGGCCTTTCCACCATCTGTCACTGAACAGATAATTAAAATTGCTTGGGGGGGGGGAGAAATAACAGGAAAGGGGGAGGGGAAGTATTTTAAAGATACAACCTTCCTTCTTTGGAAGGATTACGGGATAGACTATCCACTTAGAGGCACTACCCCCCAAAAAACCTTTCTATCAATATAATAGGTGGTGGAAAAAAAAAATCCCTAAATGTAGTAGTTACAGAAGAGAAATAGTCCGACCAGAACCGTTCCCACTGAACTGAAAGCAGTTCTTGTTCTTTGTTTTTGTAATGCTCTGTGTTCTGCTATCAATCAGATTTCTTAATAATTACTACCTACAAAAAAATTAATGAGTACTACCTACTAGATACACCGTTCATATACAACTAACTCATATATCCCTAATTCTTGAGAGTAAGACTGGTACAAGGCAGGCATACTTGGAGACAAAGGTCCTATATTTTTTCCTCCCAGCCTAACAAACCTTTCACTCTAAATCCTGACTCTTGAACAGACACGAAAGTTTCTAGAGCCACAGGCTGCTACCATGGCTAGTAAGGAAAAAGGACAATCTAAGACAAAAAAAAAAACCTAACAAAAATAGGGAATGGTGACCATTTTGGCCATCAAACAAGAAGCCATAGGGTGTGAGAACAAAGTTTTTTTGTTTTTTAATTACAGGGGCCTTGCTTAAACCTGAACGGAGCCATCAGGAAGGAAATCTGGGTGGGGGGGGAGAAACCCTGCTTTTTAACCTCAACATTACCAGTTAACCAAAAAATTTACACAGCGGCCGGACTGATTCACTTGCCATGGTCATCTTGGGAAAACATTTTAGATCTAATCCTAGATTAAAACAGAACAAATGAAGCTCACTACCTGTGTTCCACGCAAAGTATGGCCCCTGAAAGAGAACTTCTTGTAAAAATATATTAGAGTGAAGACAACAGCAGGAAGGACGTGACCTCCCAAATTCCAAAGCCAGCAACCCCCTAACACGGGTAGTACCTCCCACACACAACAGTAAGCCGAAGCATGTCTTTGTTAACTAGATACATTCTAGTATCGGGTAGGTATGCTCTCTCCCAAGGGTCAAATATTCTCATTCTTTCAAACTTCGAAAACTCTGGAAATGGCAGAATGAAAAGCTTAGTGCTAACTCCGTGAAGGGATAAGGGACAGGAAAAATGACATCAATCACTAATATTTTGGCAAAACCTTTCAGAAAAAGAAAAGCAAAAAGCAACAAGGAAGGGGCCAAAGACATTCTGTTGCCTACTGCTCGCCCAGGCAAAAAATAAAGATTCCAATGCATTCCCTCCTTCCCACCCTTAAGAACTGCTGAAAAGGACACACAAGCTGAGCTCCCTAGCTCTTCGGGAAATGGGTTTTGCAGCAGCTGACAAATCGAATTGGGCCTGATGCCAGGAGTCAAGAGTCCAACCATAATATCCTTTAAAGAATGGCATGCAATTGTCTTGTAAATCTCCCGGACAGTCACAGATCAGGAACTGGCAAGGATGACGACATAGTTCTGATGGAATGTGTCTTATCTTAACCTTGAAGTTACAGATCTGTTCAGGAGCAGCAGTAAGAAATGAGAAATGCACTCAGACACTGGAGGGGACATAATTCTCTTTTAGACAGTGCGACCCAGTGTATTAGGGTCAAATGAAACACAAAGCCAGACGGGACAATTTAAGGGCTAGAGCCAGGAGGAACCAGATAACACATGGAGAGACTGGTGGCTCATGCTGCATTCTGGAGGAGGCAGGGAGTGAGTGTGGAAGAGTTTTTCCATATGAGAAATGAGACAGGGATGGCAAGATGATGGAATGATTAAGGTGAAATCCTGATACTGTGACAGGAAGAGAGGATGAGCCTCTGCAAGCATGCAACCTTATCCTTGTGGAAAGCTCCATGGAAAAGGGAGCTTAGCGACTCCAGTTTCCAGGGTCTTCCAAGCAGAACAGCTAGCTGTCTCCACATGTGCACTTTGGTAAAAGTATCAGCCAGTACGGACGCATTGTAGCCACTGAAGCCCAGGAGAACATGGAGAAGAGCAGCTCCCCCATCCTTATCAGCAAAGCTAGGCAGATTCACCTCGGGGACTCTGAATGTTGGGGGAAAAAACACTTAAACTAGGGATGCAGTAAGAAAGCTTTGAGAAAACATCAAAGAACTTGGTGGTCGGGTATGGTCAGAACCCACATTCCAAACTGCTGATAGGAGGTTCTTCTCACCAATGAATCTTGGAGGAAAAAAAAAAAAAAAAAAGAGGGAAGAAGTGAAGCATAAAGAGGAAAAAGGATTTCACAAATTATAAGGGGAAAAAAAAATTAAAAATGTAGGTCCCATTTTCAAAGAACAATTACAAGAAAGCTGGGGTGATCGAAAGAACAAAGATGTAAGGACCCGCCCTTTGGCATCAATCAATGTTGGAGTCGCAGAACCACCCACGGAGGCCCCCTGGCATCATCTGCTAGGGTTCTGCTCTAGTCATTACTTTTATTTTTCAAAGATTTATTTTATTTTTATTACAAAGTCAGATATACTGAGAGGAGGAGAGATAGAGAGGAAGTGGAGCTGCTGGGACCAGGACCAGCGGCCATATGGGATCAAGGCGAGGACCTTAGCCACTAGGCCACGCCGCCGAGCCCTAGTCATTACTTTTCAAAGCCAGCTGCCCTGGTGACTCTTCTTAGTTCTTGGTGAAGCATATTTTTCTTTGCAACACCACTTTTGCATAAAAGCAGATATAACTCTAGATTTTTCACTAAGCTTTATTTTTATTGCTGTATACTATCTCACCAAACTACCCACTAAATTATCTGGAGCAGGCAGAATCTTCCAGAAAGGAAAGCCAAGGGCTAAGGAGCAGGGGCATCAGTTGCTCCATGCCTGAGAAATTCCCACTGTTCCCACTGATATCCTTCAGGTCAATGGGGGAAGGCTGGCTTAGGGAAACATTACATTGTCAGGCAGAGCAATCTTCAAAGCTTTCTCTGTAAAGCCTTATTCAGCAAAATAACACTGATGAAAATAACCCAAATTTACAGAAATCAACCGTTTTCATCTGCTCCAAGTCCTTTGCTCTTTATGGACCTGGAAGTTGCAATGGTCTTAGGAATGTAACACACACAGCATAAAACCAAAATACCCTCTATAAAGATGCTTCCTTGTGCTGGATTTATGATTTCCAAAGTATCAGTTATGAGGCATTTTAACAAAAACACAGCACAGAGATGCACATTATAGCTGTCCCAGCTGTCTCAGGTTTTGTTAAATGGGCTGATGCCTATCATTCCACCTCCAGCAAAAAGTCCATGAGCACCCAATTCAAAAGGAGTTAAAAGCTTTTTAAATGTCTATTTAAGAGACTGGATTAAGAGAGAGTTGAGGAGGAAGATTAACTGTGGTCGTTAACACCCCTATCATTAACAAGCCACATAGAGACAACACAAACTTTATTAATAGACAGGAGTGCGGAGAGAGGAAACGCTCTCTGGCCAGCACAGCTCCACTTCATAATCCTTCAGACATGAGGCGAAGGCTCTGCTTCAACCAGCCACAGAACCCTTCTGTGGCCAAGTAAACGTTTGTCAATTATCCAGGTATCCTGCTTCGTTGGGTAAGAATTCTTATTCTTTTACCTTAAAACACAAACATTATAAATGGAGACAAAGGCTCCTTTATAAATTCCATTTAGTTGTACAGCCCCAAAGACCATATCACATAGGTGACTGAGGGCCTCAATTCTGCTCAAAGTTCTGCCTGATAAACTGATTACGTATAGTGTAAATACATATAACTTTAAAGACTTATTTGACAGAGTGACAGAGGAGGAGGGGGTTGATCTGCTGGTTTACTCCCCAAATAGCTGCAGTGGTGAGGATTGGTACAGGTCAAAGCAAGGAGCCTGGAACTCCACGTGGGTCTCCCAGGTGGATAGGAGGGGCCCAAATACTTGGGGCATTACTGGCTGCCTTTCTAAGTGCATCAGCAGGGAGCTGGACCAGAAGTGAATACACTAGACTTGAGCCAACATTCCTGTATGGGATGCTAGCAGCTGCTTAACTCACTACAATTCTGATTGTGAATTTTTAATTACTTTTACTTATTTGAAAAGCAGAAAAGATAAAACCAGAGAAGCATCTTAGACCCACTAGCTCACACCCTAAATGCCTGAATAGCCATGACCAGCCCAAAAGCCAGCAGTCCAATATTCAATTCAGATCTTCCAGGTGGGTGACAAAGGCCCAAATACTCAAGCCACTGCCTGCTGCCTCCCCAGTGTGTACACTTGCCTTAAGTTGGAATCGGAAAGAGTCAGGACTTGAACACAGGCACTTCAATATGGAATGCAGCCCCAAATGGCATCTTAACCAGCCCTCGTGTCCAATGTCCACCCCTAAGCCGGTCTATTTAACTTATAAATTCTTAATATCTCACAATGATTTGATGTAGCATTGTTCCCTTCACTCCCAGTTTAAAAATCCCCCATCCCCCAACTCAAATCTACTGAATCAACTTTCAGTCTTCCTTAAATTTCTTTAGGCCACTTCTAAACCCAATCTTCCTGGTCAAGAGGTTGGATATCCAACTGTTCCAAAATTTATGAGAAAGCAGAACTTGGCACCATCACCGGAAATGTCTTCTAGATGGTGGTTTCCAACAACTCTACCTGTAGAATGCACTGACTCCTATCAAGGCCCCACATGCTCAGGTGAGTGTTAATCTCATACTCACCCCTCCCTTAATCAAACATGATGAAGCATGAACCTGCAGACTGTCACCAATCTCAAAGAACCTGACGAGTTCATCATAAATTTTAAGACAAATGGGTAATAGCAATCCTTAGTGGACTGCCATGAATCTTAGATTTATACACTGCTTTGGCAGATCATGCTTCCAAAACATGAAAGAGTGAGCAGAACTGAAATATCACTACCAAATAAAGTTATAGCCATGTGTTTTCCAAACTCATCATGTGGCAGATGCTTGGCCTAGTGGCAGAGATGCTGTGTGGAACACCGGTTACCTCCCAACCCCTGGTGCCTCTTATAGTCCTGGTCTCACATCTGATTCTGGCTTCCTGCTGATGTATACCCCGGGAGGCAGCAGGTATCTCAGTGGCTGGGACTCTGCCACACAGGTGGGAGAGGTAGACTGAATTTCAGGCTTTGGCCTGGCCTAGTCCTGGCCACTTACCTGAAGCATCTGAGGAGTGAACCAATCCTTAGAACTCCCTCTGTTTGCTCAAAAAAATAAATCAACCATATCAGTCCTTTCGCTTGCATTACCCAGTCTGCACAAATTTTGGACACCAGCAGCTTGCGGGTTTCAAAACCCTCTCCAGGTCATTTCAGCAGATCATCTATTTTAACCAGGAGCACATACACGAAACCTGCCAATCTAGGTACTCCCAGTCTCAGTTTAGTGAACACTGAAGA
The DNA here is from genome assembly GCF_030435755.1 of Ochotona princeps. NCBI lineage: Eukaryota > Metazoa > Chordata > Mammalia > Lagomorpha > Ochotonidae > Ochotona > Ochotona princeps. The sequence continues at coordinate 49,875,569 of NC_080846.1, read as the reverse complement.
CACATGAAAATCTGCACGGCTGTAAACTGGAATCTCTAAAGCACTGATAATTTAACTGTGGAGAAGATACTAGAATTTAAATCAATATACTAAAAACTGATTAATACATGCTGTCTGAAAAGGAATTTTTATATAACTGGAGTAAGAAATATCTCAGGCTATAAAACTTCAGGGAGTAAAAGAATATTTCTTCAACAAATGGCATAATTTTGTGCTTCACTATCACCTGGTATATTTGCAACATGAATTATGTTGAAGGCACAGCCTTTAGATAAATAAAATCAAGCCAGTATTGAATTTTTCCCAACCCAACCTATACGAGGGTATCCTTGGCAGCTCCTGGGCTATCTATTATGATCCTGACCAATTTCTCTCTATAGCAATTTAAAAGCTGTAAAAAAAATACATAATGGTTGATGACAGGAGAAACAAACCCACACCAGAAGTTATTGAACCTTGCAGATCTTTGCAAGTGTGTCTCTATTGACATTTAACTGTGAGTTACTATGCCACAATATCATAAAAGTGTACTCTATACTTCAGATATATTGATACTGAAATGCAAAGAAAGGCCACCATCAGATAAATGGCTCCAAGGTTGGCCAATCTCAGACCACCCAGTTCTTCAACTCAATGTTTTGATGTGTTACTTAAGAAAAGGAGGATTTTTCTATCTTCTTTTTGTCTAGTTTTCAACTACATTTCCAATTCAAATCCTATGCCAAAAGAATGATTCATATAGTAACTCTGATCCTTGCTCTAAAATTGTGTGGTTGGCTATGGGATATTTAATAGCATTAAGCACTGTACTGGCACTGAGTCTATTCTAGTGTCAACTGGAGGGCTAAGGACATTAAGTTCCTTCTTGGTTAAGTCAGCACTAGTTTGACTGTCTCTGAAGACTGTTACAGAAAAGCTACAACAATGCCAACTTGTGAAAACATTTGGGTAGTTCAGGACTAAGAGTAAACAGATGTATTCCTACCAAAATTAGATCACCAAAAAGTTAAACCTTACAGTTCATATAACTTTCATGGCCTTATCTGCTCCACTTATCTCAAATCTACTAGGGAGAAAGAACTAGAAATCACTTTGAAAAATGAAATGTTGGGCCTGCCGCAATAGTGTAGCAGTTAAAGTCCTCGATTTGAATACACCAGGATCTCATATGGGCGCCAGTTCTAATCCCGGCAGCCCCACTTCCCATCCGACTCCCTGCTTGTAGCCTAGGAAAGCAGTCGAGGACGGCCCAAAGCCTTGGGACCCTGCACCAGCATGGGAGACCTGTAAGTAAGAAGCTCCTGACTTCGTACTGGCTTAGCGCAGAACCATCGGATGAAAGATCTTTCTGTCTCTCCTCCTCTCTGTATTTCTTCCTTTCCAATAAAAATAAATCTTAAAAAAAGAAAAGAAATTAAATGTTTAATGTTTGATATTGGATCAAATGAAAAACAACGAATACTTAGGTGTTTCCAATTTTTCTGGAAGTCTGTATAGGAATGTTCAGGATTTCTTCCTTAAGGATTTGCTAAAATTCGGGCCCGGCGGCGACCCGGAGGAGGTTCCTGGTTCCCAGCTTCGGATCGGCGCGCACCGGCCCATTGCAGCTCACTTGGGGAGTGAATCATCGGACGGAAGATCTTCCTTTCTGTCTCTCCTCCTCTCTGTATATCTGACTTTGCAATAAAATAAATAAATCCTTAAAAAAAAAAAACATACAAACTAAAAAAACCTAAAATAAATAGACAAACAACAAAAAGTAGAGCTTGGAATCTGACAGGAAAGAGCTGGCGTGAATTGGCTCATGCCTCACTGGGTGGGACACAAAGATTAGTCACTCCTCACCATGGTGTTGAGGATTTTCCTGCACACTCCCCCCCCAAAAAATGTTCTGCACCTTAATTGTCGACAAATGTCTTGTTAGAGTTACAAACCAGTCTAGATTATCCTAAAATCTGCCAAGATCAGCAAAATTATACTTCAACACAACAAATGGCTAAATACTAAAATGAAATAGACACGAGACAGCTGAATGGTACCTTATAGCCATTTTAAGGTATACAGCAGCCGGTCCTGTATATAAACTAAAATTGAAATGTCAGTGAGCTAATCATAGGTTGTGGTTAGGACTTGCCTTTTTTTTTTTTTTTTAACATACTGGTTACTCAAAACCATGTCAATTCCATAATGTTGCAAATTGCTGTTGATGTTATATTGGGATGACTGGGATGATATTCTACCAGCTCTAACTTTGGACCAGAAATGGTCTCCCCAAAAAACTGTTCAACCCATCTGGACAATAAGTAGCTGGACTCTATGCTTGGTATACGTTTGCAAGGAAAGAATCTTGATTGAATTTGGACTGTAATACTACATCAAGGTGGAGGAATCCACCAGGGGGGAAGGGCGTGGGGAGGGGTGGGGGGATTCCCAGAGCCTATGAAACTGTCACATAATGCAAAATAATTAATAATAATAAAAAAAGTAGTACAATCAAAAAAAAAATTTATTTTTATTACAAAGTCAATATACACAGAGGAGGAGAGACAGAGAGGAAGATCTTCCATCCGATGTTTCACTCCCCAAGTGAGCCACAACGGGCCGGTGCGCGCTGATCAGATGCCGGGAACCAGGAACCTCTTCCAGGTCTCCCACGCGGGTGCAGGGTCCCAATGCTTTGGGCCGTCCTCGACTGCCTTCCCAGGCCACAAGCAGGGAGTGGATGGGAAGTGGAGCTGCCAGGATTAGAACCGGCGTCCATATGGGATCCCGGTGCGTTCAAGGGGAGGACTTTAGCCACTAGGTCACGCCACTGGGCCCTGGGACTGTTGTTTTCTTTGTGGGATAGTTTTTAACCAAATTTCACTTCCTTTATATAAAATTAATGGGGTTCCATATTTAAGTAAGATTTCAAGACATGTGGCATAATTTTTCATAGTATTTCTTTATGATCTTTACAATGTCTGTAGATCAGCAACCCTTATTTCTTTAACAGTCATTTGTAACTATTTCTCCCAATTTATCAATTTCTGGGATCAGCTGTCAGGTGTTTGATATAGCAGAACTGCTGCTTAGGACGCCTGCATGCCACACTGGGGTCTCTGGTTCGAGTCCCGAGTCCTCTGCTTCTGGCCCAGTTTCCTAATGTACACCACAGGAGCTAGCAGGTGATGGCTCACTCCTTGGGCACCTGCCATCACATGGAGACACCGATGGAGGCCTGGCTGCTGCAGCCATTTGGGGAATAAACCTACAAGTAGATCTCTGACCTTCAAGTCAAATTAAAATAGCTTTAAAAAAGTTGTAAGGGGCCAATGTTGTGGAGCACCAGGTAGAGCTACTCGCAATCAAGCTCCCGGCTGATGTATTTTGGCAAAGTGTACCACAGACACACAAGTGGGAGACCCACATGGAGTCCCTAGCTCCTGGCTTTGGCCTGGCCCAGCCTATCGCCAGCATTTGGGACATGAACCAGCAGATGGAAAATCATCTCTGCCTCTTTAGGGGGGGAAATTTCAAGAATTATTTATATTGGAAAACCTAATACAAAGAGACAAGCAGAAAGAGACCCTCCATCTACTGATTCACTATCCAAGCAGCCACAATGGCTAGAGCTGAGCTGCCAGGAGCTTCTTCTGAGTCTTCCATGTGGGTGCAGAGAATGGCTGCGGGCCATTCTGATGTTTCCCCAGCACATAAGCAGGGACCTGGCATGAGATACTGGCACTTGCAAGCAGACGATGAGGCAACTAAGTCATCATGCCAGGCCCAAGGAAAGAAAAAAAGAGTTTATTTCTTTAAAAAAAAATTATTCATTTTTATTGGAAAGGCAGATACACACAGAGGAGGAGAGATAGAGTGGAAGATCACCCATTCGCTGATTCAACCCCCAAGTGGCCGCAACGACCATTAGCTGAGCTGACCCAAAGCTAGGAGCCCGGAGCCTCTTCTGGGTCTCCCACACGGGTGTAGGATCCCAAAGCTTTAGGCCATCCTCTGCTGCCCTCCCAGGCCACAAGCAGGAAGTTGGATGGGAAGCGGCCGCTAGGACACAAACCAGTGCCCCTATGGGATCCTGGCGCAATTAAAGGCGAGGACTTTAGCCACTAGGCTACTGTACTGAGCCCCAAGAAAAATTTTAAGCCAACTTACGGTATCACTGATTTTGTCTTATTTTCATTTTATATTTCATTAGTTACTGTTTGGATATTTGTTATTTCCTCCCTTCTACTTATTTTGGATTTCATTTACTCTTTCTTTTAAAAGGTCCTTAAAAACAGGACCATAAATCACTGATTTTGTATCTGCTTTTATACTAAATACTATCAGTTTCCCTCCAAGTACTGCCTTAACTGCTTCCCTCGCAAGTGTTACATCATGTTCTCATTTTCATCTGGTTCAAAATGCTTTCTAATTTTGTGATTTCCTCTTTGGTCCAAGTTACTTAGAAGTATAGTTCATAGTTTCCAAATATATGTGGGCTGTCTAGATGCCTTACCATATTGATTTCTAATTTAGTTGCACTACAGCCAGAAAACATATCTCACACGATCGAATCCTTTTGAATTTGAGACTTATTTTATGACCCAGAAGACGTGGGTGAATGTCCCACATGCACTTGAAAAGCCATTCTGCTGATGGTGTGAACTGTTCTATAAATGTCATTATCAGGTTAGATGATGGTGTTGGTGAGGTCTTCCACTTCCTTATTGATTTTATGCCTTGTTTATCAATTACTGGGAGAGGTACTGAAATTTTCAAATATAATCACAAACATCTATTATTGCACTTAGATCTTTTAGCTATGTAAATATTTAGGATTGTTAGATCCAGTGGATGAAATGATTCCTTTATTAACCTCTGGATGTTAACTAGCCCCGTGATTTCTTAAGTCTGTTATGGAAAAAGAGCAAGAAAACACTTTGAAAAACACATAGGAAACAGAAGGTAAAATATTTAATAGCAGAGGAAGTTAAAAAACAACTTTAATGGATTTCCTGAATTATCTGCAAGTTTTATCTATGCCTGTCTCCAAATACTCATATAAATGAGACTTGCCTATGTTTTATCAGATCTTTAGACATAATTCATTGTTGTGAAATACTGAACAAATTAGCAGTATATTAACCTCCACAACTCCCTGTGAGGTGAGTCTGATTTAGGGATGAGAAACAAGGGACACGGAGTTCAAGGATTTGCCTCAGAAAGCAAACTTACAGCTCCCAGCCTGTTAACTGACCTTTTTTAGCACGGGGCATTTTATTCCGACATAATTATGCCTGCTGGCTCAGACACAAACTTGCCTTATTTTGAGAAACACAGATTACAATCAGAGAAATACTTGAATTCAATTTGGTTCCTCCTCTTCACGGAAGAAATAAATAATGAAGATGTTATAAAACTTGATCTTGAAGCAGTTCTTTCAAGTACATTATCTCAATCTCCTGCTTTCTAGCGTCCTCCCTTGCAAGGAAACACAATGGAACAGGCATCAAGTAAGTCTGGAGATTAAAATCGCATGTGAAAATTTTTACTCCATCCATGACCCAGTTTCAGGAAGAAAAAAAAAATCTGTTTAATTTGGATGAACTCTTATTACCGAAGAGGAAATCTAGACTATACAATCCTCAGCCTCACTAGGAAGGGAAGGCAAACAACTTGGGGAGTCCACTACCTGCTGCGTAGAAAATCTTTTCTTCAAAAGGTTTAAGCATAATTAGTAAGGACTGGTTCCTATTTCCATGTCAGTATCCAGGATCCTCAACAGTTGACACTCAGCCTACACCTGAGTCTTTGGGCCTTGAAGTTTTTACGACCACCACGAGGTTTGCCCAAAATATGAGAATACATTTTTTTTTTCCCACCACATTTTAAACCATGGGCTTCAAAGATTCAAGGTGATGTAAAAGTCACTTCCTAAAAGCTTTAGGTCTTAGAAAGCTGTGTGCCAGTGAAAAGAAATATTCAGAATTAAAAGGCCAGAGGATTTAAGTTGCTTTTGCTTTCTATATTCTGCTTAATATGTTTTTCTTTACCTTCTGTCTTCTGCTTGCGGTAGAGAATAACTGAACAAGCATTTTATGATTAGGGAGGGAAGTAAGGAAATCTAAGCATGGCCTGCGAGCCTGAGAGACAAGGGGCTCCTGCAGCTGCATCCTGATTAAGTCATGGGAAGGGTCTCAGGACAGTCATGAGAAGGGTCTCAGGAAATATAGCCTAGGAACCTGAGAGATAAGGAGCTCTTGCAGCTACATCCTAATGAAGTCATGGGAAGGGTCTCAAGACAAATATGAGAAAGATCTTAGAATGGGCATCTCAAGAATTATGGCCTGGGAGCGGAAAGCCTCTAATTGTGTGACTCCCCCCTCCCTGCTTGTGACTTTAGCCTTTAAAAGAATGCAGTTAAGATGACTCGAGGTTGGTGTGCTCAGTCTCCTGCGTGAGGAACTGGCCCCGGCCTCAGCGCACTGGTGATCAAATAAAACCTCTTGCTTTTGCATCAAGCCTCATCTTCGGTGGTCACTGGGGGAAACACACTCTCTCGAGACAGAAGGTAAGGTTTTCCCTTTTGGGGTGCCTTACACCAGTACTTCCCTAACTCCTTTCACTTAAGATGAAGCAGCTGCAGCCCAAACAAGGTTGTATCCCTTTGGTTTACGGCAGAAGCATGACTACAGCTCAGCTTTCTGAGTCTTATTTTTCATTTACTTCTAAAAAAAAAAGTCTTAACAAAAACGTAAGGGGCCAGTGCTGTGTGCTCTAGCGGGTTGACTTGCCAGCTGCATCCCAGTTGGATTCCTAGCTGTTCCCCTTTTGATCCAGCTCCCTTCCTGCTAATGCTTCATGCACCGTGTACTTGAGTCCTTTTACTCATATGGGAGACCCAGATGGAGTTCCAGATCTATTTCTTCCCCTCCATACCTTTGCTTTTAAATAAATAAATAAATCTTTCAAAAAAGAACCTGAATTTATCTGGAGTAATTCCAGTTAATCTGAAGTTTGGAGTTCAGGGCGTAAGTAACCTGAACAGCGGCCCCTAAATCAGACGTGCATCAAACCCCTGAAACCGATGAGCATTACCTTAGACTAGAAACAGCAAAACACGCTGGCCGAGACAAGATACACAGGAGAGCTCAATCCTGGGCCATCCAAGCCGACCCTAAGGGAGAGCACGCGTGCTTTCAGGAGCCAGGCAGAGCGAGCTCTAAAACAAACACAGAAAGGTGAAAACAACAGAGCCATGAGGTCACGAGCTAAGGAAAACTGAGCACCACCAGGTCTCCAAGGGCTGCAGAGGAGCCCTGGACCCCTTCCCACTCCCACTGCAGACTACTGTTTGTGCTACTTTGCTACAGCAGCCACAGGAAATACAATCTAAAACTCCTAGGGAGTAGGTGTTTTCCCCGATAGTCAGGATACCCATTTCCCTCGCTGGAGGGCCTGAGTGGGACACCTGGACACCAGCTCCTTCCTCCAGCTTCCCAACGTGATCCCATGCGGCCGCAGTCAAGGCCCAAGTCCCTGTCGCCCACCAAGGAGACCTGTGACTTCTAAAGTCCTGTTGGCCCCTGCAAGCAGTGATTGTCTCAAAAAATAAGTAACACAAACTGAACAAACATAAAACCACTTCCTGGTCAAAAAAACAAAAAAAAACAAAAAACAAAAAACCACTCTTGAAGTAACCCCATGAAATACCTGCGACTTCATGTATCATTTCAAAGGGTAAACTGAGCCAACCACAGGACATTATAATTTACCCAAATATAAATTGGCAGACCTGAGAAGACAAACCCAGAAAGGTCTAATATTTACATAGTTGCTCCCAAGAGCAGTGTAGGTTTTTTCACAAACACTCTAGCTGGTGGAGCTCATGGACAGACTAAACATAGGCAGCAGTTGTCACTGTGGGTGTTCTGCCAGCACAAGTGTAAAGTTGTCATCAGAAATGAATATGTGGCTTCAAGTGGTCTACAAAAATCTAACAAAGCTGCATCTTGGACTCTGCGCAAGCCAAGCTTCTCAGGGCGACCTGAAATCCTTCCTATTTGCACCATGATTAGTTAAAGTTATCCTCAGTAAGCAAGGCAAAAAAAGCAAAGTTTCTGTCAGAGAAAACAGATGAATGCCCAGAATCCAAGTTCATGAATAATGATGTGTGTAAGTAACCATACTAAGTCAAAAGGTATTTCCCGCTAATTTATTGCTTTTAACATCAATTATTTATAGCACAGCTTTAGGCCCAATCTCATGCAAAGTGAATGGAAATAAAAACACCAGGTAAAAGAACAAGTCAGGGGGAGTTATTTGATACCTCCACCAACACAGAGCAGACTCCCTAGCGTGCCTCAGGGACCTCTGCACCCTGGCTGCCGAAACTTTTTCTTTTTCAGAGTATTCTCAAGGGCTCTGAGGCCCCCTAGACATAGAAAGAGCCAGTCATTTCTGGTGTAAGCTTTTCTTCTCTCCCCAGTTATCACCCTGCTCACCCAGCATTTAATCACAGCTAGCTAGTCACCAGTTTCCAGGAAGACCAGTGAAGATGTGACATTGCCCCGTCTGTGACCACCATGTTTTGCTTTAGTCACCGTAGCACTGCTCCAACGTGGAGCACAAGGGCCTTCACTTTCTGACAGCTGCTCTATATGTAGACCAAAACAGATTCTCCACAGGCAAAACTTAAAACTCAAAGTTTTAATGTTTTCCATGGGACAGTCTCAGAATTTCAACGGAAAAAAAAAAATCCACTAAAGTGACACCAGAAGAGGGAGTGTCTCTCACAATGGAATAGACCTCACAATAAAAAATTTCCAACTCTAAGTTTTGGTTTAGGTCCATAAGTCTTTTCAAGTAAAAGCCCATCAGTCCAGCACCTAATAAAGGGTCATCATCAATCCGTTTAGGAACCCAGGCGGCTGGGGCTGGAGCCAGGAGGAAACCCCTCCAGAGGAAGTCGCAGGGAGTTGCTCTGGGTTTCCTTTCGATCAATTGCTTCACACCCCTTCCCTACCCAGGTACCTAGGCAACCAGTCTGTAAGCAGCTGTGAAATCTTTTCGGTGGCAACTGACTTGAAACAATGCAATAGGACATTATATATCACAAGACGAGGGGGGTGCCTGGCACCTCTGTTTAGTGAAACTATGCATGTTCAAAGTCAGTGTAAAATGTATTTCTTCATGAGGATCATGGCTAACGGGTTGGACGCATTCACTTGAAAGAACGCAAGGAAAGAGGTTGAACTATTTGAAAATTGTTAGCAGGCACTGAAGACAATTTACCTCCTTAAAAAAACACATTTGTCATTAGTTTAGGGAGCCAAATATAAGATGCAATCACTTATTAAACTGCAAGAAATACTAAGAATTCTAATGAAACAATGTTTTTCAGAAAGAACAATGATTCAATTGTGTCTGAAGAGCTAAGTGACAGTATTTAATAATCCATTCACCAAAGTGCAGTCCCCAAACACTTCACACACCTTCACTAACTTCCAATGGGTAACACAGAAGACTTGGAAAAGGTCAGCTGCAGCCTCCGTCATTTCAGATCAGGCCTTCACCTGAGATCCTGGTGCCGCTGGACCAGGTGGCAACAGCAGGTATGGGAGAGGTGAAGTGCCGGCACCTAGTAGGTAGAGGCCTGGGGCAGCCTCCACCCCCTCCAGAACAGAATTCTTTGGCTCAAAATGCCCATAGTGCTGAGGCTGAGAAATTCTGCTTTACATTATGATTGTATCCCTCTGAAGCCTAAATAAATCCAGGATACCCTTAGCCCATACCACTTTATTTCTTAGCTCAGCAACTGCACTTTCACCACTTCCACAAACAGGAGCAAACTGTAGATTTGTCCTTTAGCAAGTAACACAGAACAAGGAAATTACTCCCTGTTCATTAGGAGCTTCATTAAGATTACCAGTCTTTGTATTAAAACCCTCCAAGCACAAGTGTACTTCATATGTGGTTGATTTTACAAATCTAAACACTTCTTCAATAAATCAGTGACCAATAAACCTATAATATGATGTAGTTAATATGTAATGAAAACTTTTACCAACAGGAGACAGATTGCAGGCCAAACACACTCGGAGGGAAATCTAATCAAAAGGCAATGAGTACTCCAGGTGATGGATTGTGTCTTGTCTGCAACACCCTAAGATATCACCTCCTTCCGCAGCTTTTTTTTTTTAATCCTAAGTGGGACATCCTGGAGGGCACAGCACAAAGGAAGAGTCAACTTGTAATGCTGTAAAGAAAGGCACATATGGGAGAAAAGATCTGACACGAGCGTTGTGACGAGAAAGCTAGGCCAGTGAGAAGTCTAAGGTTACCAACAGAAACACACCCGCCAGACCGCTGCCTTCATTTTTTTAAATTGAATTTTCATTACAAATGCTCAGCCGTATAATGATGTGAACACGAATCTGCCTCGTTCCCAAGAATGTCCGCACAAGTTATCACGCTGGAATCGGCAGGTTGCCCAAACTTTGCTAGGGACCTACAAATACCTTTCCGAAAGCAGAAAAGGGGCAGCGTGATGTCGGTGTTTCGCAGGCGCCTCTTTAACAGTATACACTAACTTACATTCTTAATACCTAGTCGCAGCGAGTTCGAAGAAAAAAAAATCAAAACCAAAAAACTCGGCAAACCCAGTGTGGATGGCGGGAAGCACCGAGGTGGTGGGGAGGGATGGAAAGCACACTGGAGGCAGAGTAGGGGGGACATTTACGCTTCGGCCACCGAGCAAGCAGGCGTGCGGGGTGAGAGGCACTGTGGGTCGAGATGCACCGCCCGCACGTCCTCACGGACTCAGAGTCCCCTTCTCTTCTCCCCGTCAGCACCGCTCAGATCGCAGAACGCCCGGCTGAGGGAGCGAGTCCCCGGGGCTGTCCGCGACTGGCGCCAGGTTTGCTCTGGCCGCTAAACCGCCTCAACTCCCGCCTTCCCCGCCGGAGTTGCACCTTGGCCCGAGGAGAGGCCCAACCTCCCGCGCGCTCAACGCTCATTGGCTCGGCGAGACGCTGCTCAGCACGGCGAAACCCGCCTCCTACACGCCGAAGGCCCAAGGGCCGATCAGTCGGCGGCTCCGGGCGGACCCAATTGGCCCAGACGCCCGCCACTCAAACTCTGGAGCGGCCCGGCCCCAAAGAGCCTTCGGAGACCACGACATCCCGCCCCTCCTCTTCTATTGGTTGGCCCAACCCACCGCGGCCCCTGGACTGTCCCCCCCCACCCCGCGGTCCATTCATTTCACACAATAACGGGCCCAACTGGAGCCGGTTCGAGACTTTAGACAGGTAGACAAGACTCTCTGCCACTTACCCGGGATCGAGAGGGCTCACACACACGTCTGCCCCTTTCCTCTTGTGGTGAGGCCGCAGCACAATCCACTGCTGCCGCTGCCTTCTGCGCAACGCCAACCGCCCGCCAAAACGGATCCTTCCCTGCGCCTGCGCAACCAATCCTGGGACTGGACCCTTTCTCCGCCCACGACGCCTGCGCAAAACAGCGCACGACTCCCGCCACCACGCAGGCGCCGTAGGTTAACCGCCTTTCTCCCGCCCGCCATTTCACGTGTTACGAGCTGCAGGCGGAACTTTGCAATGCGCAGGCGCAAGCTCGCCATTTTACTACCCATGGGCTCAACAGGGGTCGTTGCGAAAAAAATTGTCAGATACAATGCTTTTTCTGTCTTAATGCCTCACCAAGGAAGTGTGGTATCATATTTTGGCGAGAAAAAATTAAAAAAACTTTCAAGCACCCCCAAGTACGTTCAAATCTGACTGATTGGTAAGCTACCCAATCAGCATGGTTGAGAATAAAATTATCCGGGAGCCAATGGCCTCTGAGGGGTGGGGCCAGCGCAGACCGCCCAGACGGTGACGTACACAGGGAAGGCGGCAGCATTCACCAATAGGAAGTGGGAGCTATTTCAACGGTCCAATCGGAGGCGGGCGGAGGCGGGGCCTGCCAATGTCGAAGGCCGGAGGCGGGATAAAAAAGCGAGGCCGGAGGTAGGCAGGCGGATCCGTTGCCTGGCTTGCTCCTTTCCGCTCGTGGACGCCGCCGAGGCAGCATCGCGCCCGCTCGTCTGCTCGCACCGCCGTCATGTCCAAGTCGGAGGTGAGTCGGGCGCTCCCGCGGACGGGCGCGGACGGCTTCCTTGGGTACCCGGGCAGGGCAGGGAAGGTTCCCGAGTCCCGCAGCAGCCGCTCGGGCGCGGGCTGGGCTCGTCGGCGGCCGAGGCCTACTCCTCCCCGGACGCCCGGGCGCCATCTTGTCTCGGGCGCCATGAGGCTGCCAGCCGCCTGGCACGAGCTGGGCTGCCCGGCGGGCTGGTGTGGCGGAAGGGTCGTCCGCACGGCGCCGGCCGCTCGCTGGGCCCCGGGGAGCGGGCTGTGGCAGGGGCGGCCGCCCGTTCCCGGACCGCAGCCGCCTCCCGCGCAGGCCTTTGTTGCGCGTGCGTCCGCGGGAGCCGCACGGCGCATGCGCGGGCACCTCCCTGCCCCCAACGGGCCTCGGAGCCGGCGCCCCACGCGGCCCCGGGGAGCGAACGAACAAAGCGCGGAGATGAGAGTTCCCAAACGATTTTTTTTGCCTCGAAAAAGTAAAGAAACTTTGCCCCTGTCCTCTAGTCTCCCAAGGAACCCGAACAGCTGCGGAAGCTCTTCATCGGAGGCCTGAGCTTCGAAACGACCGACGAGAGCCTGCGGAGCCATTTTGAGCAATGGGGAACGCTCACGGATTGTGTGGTAAGATGGGGGAGGGACAAAAGGCGCCAAGACCCGCGGCCTCCCTCGCCGCTCGACTTTTGGATGCTTAAACATTTGTGAGGTTTGAAATCAGCCGATGGGAAGATGAGAGAAAAACACTGGGGACGGTACTGTTTAATGTTCTCAGGTGATGAGAGACCCGAACACCAAGCGCTCCAGGGGCTTTGGGTTTGTCACCTACGCCACCGTGGAGGAGGTGGATGCGGCCATGAACGCAAGGCCACACAAGGTGGATGGCAGAGTGGTGGAACCAAAGAGGGCTGTCTCCAGAGAAGTAAGTGGTTTCCCGGCTTTCCGTTTTGTCGGGCTGCTGAAGGACTTCAGATTTGATTTGGGAACACTCCGGTTTCTCACGTGCTGGATCTGGGTGCCCGCACAAAGTTGTGTTATTCGGGATAACTTGTGGTTTTCCACTTCAGGATTCTCAAAGACCCGGTGCCCATCTCACTGTGAAGAAAATCTTTGTGGGGGGAATTAAAGAAGACACTGAAGAGCACCACCTCCGAGATTACTTTGAGCAGTATGGGAAAATCGAAGTGATTGAGATCATGACTGATCGAGGAAGTGGCAAGAAGAGGGGCTTCGCTTTTGTGACCTTTGATGACCATGATTCTGTGGACAAGATTGTCAGTAAGTGTCACAACCCTGGGATTTAGTAGGGATTCCAAAAGGCGAATGGTGGGAAGTCATTTGAGACCATGCTGTGTTTTCAAATTTACAGTTCAGAAATACCATACTGTGAATGGTCACAATTGTGAAGTCAGGAAGGCCTTGTCCAAGCAGGAGATGGCCAGCGCTTCTTCTACCCCAAGAGGTAGGTTTGTTGTTTAGTTGTAACTTTGAGGTGCTATAGTTACTCCAATCTGTATGATTTAACACTTGTGTCTCAAGGTCGGAGCGGTTCTGGAAACTTTGGTGGTGGCCGCGGAGGTGGCTTTGGTGGCAATGACAACTTTGGCCGAGGAGGAAACTTCAGTGGTCGTGGTATGTATGATGAACTAAGTTTAATTGACTCTAGCAAAAATGCAATTTTATGGCCCTAGATGTTTTACCCGTTTCTTCAGTAGCTGTAAAAAAAAAATAGCTGGGTTTATCAAATTTACTTTTAAACTTATTTAATGCTTCACTCTGGCATGTAACTAAGCAAAAACCATTTTGGTAAGCAGATTATTTACAGTGCAGAGTGTAACATATAATCCAGATAGTTTCAACATAGCTCAAATTTGCTGTCTTCCAGGTGGCTTTGGTGGCAGCCGAGGTGGTGGTGGTTATGGTGGCAGTGGGGATGGTTACAATGGATTTGGTAACGATGGTAAGTCTCTTAATGAGTATGTAAATAAATGTTCCTAGCCACCTGTGTTCATAGAATAGGATGGTAGAAACTGTAACTCTAGTGCATGACCAGCTCAATTCAACCCATAATAAGCATGCTTTGTGCAGGCCCTTAGCCGTTACACTTGCAGATTTTTGTTGTTCAATACTGTTGTCTTATTGAGAAGAATTGTATTCTTATAGGTGGTTATGGAGGAGGCGGCCCTGGTTACTCTGGAGGAAGCAGAGGCTATGGAAGTGGTGGACAGGGTTATGGAAACCAGGGCAGTGGCTATGGCGGGAGTGGCAGCTATGACAGCTATAACAACGGCGGAGGCGGCTTTGGCGGTGGTAGTGGTAGGTATCGAGTGATCCAAGTATTTGGTATGATAGCTAGATTAGCCTTTTAGCTTTCTAATGCCCATGTTGCAATTTGGAGCTCTTAAAGCATTGTGTGGTACACTGCATGGTACGTTAAAAACAAATGAGCTTGCTGTGCTACCTCCTCCTAGCTTTAAGCTGGGGCCGCCTCACTCCAGAATAAGTAGAAAAGTGGGTAGTGGTGTCTGTGATCTTAGTTAGTGGAGCATCTTGGCAGGACTTAGTCCGGGCACTCCTTCGGGACCTTAGGCACTTAGTTGATACATCCAAACACTGCAGTGGCTCTGGGGGCATAAAAGGCCCTCGAGGCTGGAGCGTATGCCACTAGGTACTTAACTGAAGTTGCAGTAAGCTGGGTTGCTTTCTAATTCTAAAAATTACTGGATTATTCAACTGAATGCCTTGTCCAGAAAATGAAGTGGCAGATGTGGAGCCACTAGAGTGGGAGGGAGCAGGCAGATAACATAATCCTTCATGCAGAGCACTGAGCAGAGTTGGGTTCTCTCGGTCATCTTCTCCAGTAACACACAAAGGCCATCTTTCTGTTCCTTAGGAAGCAACTTTGGAGGCGGTGGAAGCTACAATGACTTTGGCAATTACAACAATCAGTCTTCAAATTTTGGACCCATGAAGGGAGGAAACTTTGGGGGCAGAAGCTCTGGCCCCTATGGTGGTGGTGGCCAATATTTTGCCAAACCACGAAACCAAGGTATGATGTGCAAGTAAACATGGGAGTCTTCCAGGGGCTCACTCGAACTGTCGTACCTTAAATACCACAGCATTACTTGACGTGACGCTGTCAGGAAGGTTTTAAAATAACCCACTCTTGTTTCTAGGTGGCTATGGCGGTTCCAGCAGCAGCAGTAGCTATGGCAGTGGCAGAAGATTTTAATTGACTGCCAGGTAAGTACACACCTTTTTTTTTGTAATTTGATTTTGTGATTTGCTCAAACCCTGTAACCCTAATATAGCTGAGCAGTGTGGCATAGTTAACATTATAATCTTACAGTAAAATTATGGGTATTAAGCTCAGATGATTTGGTAATTCAGTTGAGCAAAATTTGTGGGAAAAAAATTTAAATATTGGATTGTAGCCTTGAGTGTTAATATGTTTAGATTAACAACTTTATTCCATATTGTTCAACAGGAAACAAAGCTTAGCAGGAGAGGAGAGCCAGAGAAGTGACAGGGAAGCTACAGGTTACAACAGATTTGTGAACTCAGCCAAGCACAGTGGTGGCAGGGCCTAGCTGCTACAAAGAAGACATGTTTTAGACAATACTCATGTGTATGGGCAAAAAAACTCGAGGACTGTATTTGTGACTAATTGTATAACAGGTTATTTTAGTTTCTGTTCTGTGGAAAGTGTAAAGCATTCCAACAAAGGGTTTTAAATGTAGTTTTTCTTTTCTTTTTTTGCACCCATGCTGTTGATTGCTAAATGTAATAGTCTGATCATGACGCTGAATAAATGTGTCTTTTTTTTAAATGTGCTGTGTAAAGTTAGTCTACTCTGAAGCCATCTTGGTAACTTTCCCCAAAAGTGTAAAGTCAGAATTTATCAGGGTGATGCCAGGTTCCGATTGGAACCTTTACACATTGCTTGGGTGGAAAAGCCGTTGTCCTCATCCTGATAGTTTTCTGTTGTGACCTCCTGAAGCTAACCATTAAGAGCCACCCAAGCAGAGTCTCGGGATTATTTGGTTATAAAAGTGATTGTTGGCACATCCTTTGCAATATATCTAAATTGAATAATGGTACCAGATAAAAGTACAGATGGGAATGAAGCTGTGTATCATCCATTATCATGTGTAATCAATAAACGATTTAACTCTTGAGTGCAATGACAACTGTATGGATTTGGGACTGGCAGAGATTTGGACTTTTCCCCCACCCACTACCCCTGTTAATGTTGAATGCTTCTACCCCCAATGCAAGTTCAAAACTCTGCCAGAGAATAGAAGCCAAATGCTGGCCAATCCCACCCCACTAAGTCCACAGACCAGAAGTGTTGCAGACATTGCTTAAAATGACCAATGCCAGTAAGAACACAATAACAGGTTCATGTTAAAGGAAAACTGCAGTGTTGGGTCATGGGTGATGGGTGTATTGTATGTGTATTTATGTTGAACATAGTAACTGGTGGGAGTTTATAATATTAAACCATAGGGGTGACAAGCCATGTGTTTTCTATGAATTTGTGTCAACTGCAGTTTTCCTTTAAATCTGGTGCAAGATCACACAACCACCTGAAAAGTGTTAATTGTATAGAAAATGATTTCTAAACCTTTAATATTTACCCAATAATTGTTATTTGTACATAGGTTCTTTCAAGCCTTTGTGTTTGGTACCCTCTTAATTTCAGTGCCATTGTATCTAGTAGCATAGATGTTTGTTGAACTGTAGGACTGTATATGCCATCCAATGGGGGTGTGTTGGAATTTGGGGGAGGAGGTGGAGTGGGAGGCGGTGGGAGGGAGGGGTGGTGGTGGTTGGGAGAGCATGGACCATAGTTCCATGATACTGGCTGAGTTTGCAATGGCAGGTGGAACCTTTAACTGTTGAGGGAGTTTGCAGATACCTCAGGATTCCTGACAATGCCTTTAAAGACCCAAGAGAGATGTTCAGCTACTAGGAACTGCTAGCAAGCATAGCGCGAATGGCTCCAAGCTCAGACTCTGCAGCTGAGAGTAGACACTTGTGGTATGTGGAGTACAGATCAGCCAGGGACAGGCCACGGCACCTTCCTTGACAGCTAGGAGGAAGTGGAGTTTGAGTGACCATCGCCAGGAAGGAGGCAGACGAGAGTAAGGCACACCTGACTCTTAGGACTAGCAGGCAGAACCAGAAGGAAAGGTTTTTTTGCTATGCTGGTAGGTAAGAACAGATTTTACTTACATCCATAAAGTTAACCTAAAATCTAGTATTGTTAAATTTTCTTTAATATATTGAGCCAAAACTAGTCCAGTTAAGCTGAATCTGGTTTTTCTGGAGATTAATTATAAAAAGCCATTTTTAATTCAGATCCTATGGGTGGCTCCCAATTGAAGCAAGCAATTAATTCTTAACTATGATTATCCTTGCCCTTTAATTTTACTGTCCTTGTACACATTTCTTTGAAATAATGGCTCAACTTAATTTATTGGAATTTTCCCAAAATGGGAGGGGGAGGTGGGTGGATGGACCACTAGAGGGTGGTGGGTGGTCTAGTTTGAGGTGGGACTTGGTCTCTAAAGGGCTAGTTCTAAAGGTTGTTTACTTTTCTAGGGAAGAATCTGCTACATGCTTATCACCTCTTATTTAAAATAAAAACAAAACACAGAAACTCCTGTCCATGGCTAGAAAGGTAAGTTTCAACCAAGAGTGTTTCCAAAGAATTGACACCAGGAATTCAGGAGATCAGACATTGGCAAGTGTGTTTGGTCCACTTTGATATGGCCAACAAAGTTAGAGCAGCAGGCTTCCAGTGGTGGCAAGTAGCTGATGGGAGGAGGATCTTGCTGGGTCTGCTTCACCACCTCTTTTTCCTTTTGCAGGAATATCCTTGTGAGGACAACCTTTTTCTCAGCCACTACATATATTCTCACTGCTTTGCAGTTGATAGTAGCTGTTGTACAGCTGATCAGGTGTTCCATTTTGTGAATGGACTTAATAAATAAACTTATTTACTTTATCTGCTTCCTGTTCATTCTTTTCTTGGTTGTCAGAACCTTAACCTACCATTATGTCAGTGTGACATGGTTTCAGCAAAATCAGATGTTGACTCTGCCAGGAGGGAATGGGTAGTCATAAGTGTGGTTGCATTGTGTTGTGCCACATTCTTGCTCCATGGTTGGGGTCATGGCTTAAAAAACAGATGCACTGTATAGTAGGCCCCAGTACTAAGGACCAGAAGGGGTTATTAAGTAGCTTGGGTTTCATGTGCTTGGTTTATTGCCTTATCGATTACCAGCTTGTCCAAATGTATACTACCTGCAGATCTGAACTTTGGAGGCAGTGGGTATTTCTATTTTCCCAAGTTGAGGATAGGAGGTGAATTTTTGGATTGCATTTGGGTGAATTACAAAATTCTCAAAAACTGTTCCTCAGAACAAGTACCTGGCTCTTGATGTGGAGTGAGGGTGAGGTCCTGCATGGATTGTTTCATTGGCCGTAAACTAAGGGTTGGAGAGCTGCATCAGGACATGAATTGGGTGCCTATTGGATGCTAACACTGCCAAGTGGTACCTTGACTGACACTACAGCACCTGCTCCTTGCCCCTGCACTTTACATCCTGCAGTGTGGGAACATTTGTGATCCCTTGAGACAAAGATGACCTTAAACTTTCTAGAATGAAAGTAAACTATAGTGGCCTAGTGGCTAAAGTCCTCCCCTTGAACGCCCCGGGATCCCATATGGGCGCCGGTTCTAATCCTGGCAGCTCCACTTCCCATCCAGCTCCCTGCTTGTGGCCTGGGAAAGCAGGAGAGGACAGCCCCAAGCATTGGGACCCTGCACCCGCGTGGGAGACCCAGAAGAGGTTCCAGGTTCCCAGCATCAGATAGGTGCGCATTGGCCCGTTGTGGCTCACTTGGGAAGTGAATCATCGGATGGAAGATCTTCCTCTGTCTCCTCTCTATCTGGCTGTAATAAAATGAATAAATCTTTAACTACAGAATGCAATTTTCAGAATATGCATGTGAATTCCTTGTCTTAGTGTATCATTACTGTCATGTCTTAAAATTGCTAGGCTAATTTACGGACAGAAAAACAAGATTTTTAGTCTGCTGGTTCATGGCCACAATGGTCAGAGCTGAGCTTAAGCTAGGAGCCAGGGCCCTTATTCATGGTCTCCCACGTGTGTACAGCATCCCAAGTCTTTGGGCCATCCCTCCATTCATCTCAGGCCACAAGAAGGGAGCTGGTTGGGAAGTAGAACAGCTGAGACACAAGCTGGTACCCACATGGGATGCAACACAAGAAGGTGGAGAATTCACCTGCTGAGCCGTGGTGCTGGCTCCCAGTTTCTTAGGCCTTAGCATTTATGTTTGTGTGGACTTGGGAGTAAGAATTCCTGTGTGATGGTGCTACAAGGGTAGATAGAGGTAAAGAATTTCAAGAGGGAAGCTGTGTTAAGTACTGTACCAACCCGGGAAGATAGGAAACCTTGACAAGGGGATTCTGTAGAGCAAGGTGTGATTGGACTTCAGTTGGTATGCCTGAAGAACCTCAAACTTGTCATGCATTGCGTTGCTGGGGAGATGGGCAGATGAAAAGGCACACCTGTCAAGGTGGAAAAGGAGGGCCTGGCTAATAGAACCAGAGTTTCACAAAATATGTGTATGTTATTCCACTGTGGGATATGTTTTACCAAACCTGTGGTGTGGCATGCTCGTAAGCTTTGGCGTCTGACCTCATTCTCATTCTGGTGGAAAACAGTTTGCTTGGTTTCCTGAAAGCCCTGACACCCCAAGCTCCAGGCTGAGAAGTAAGCAGGACCAGAATGAAATGAAGGTCTGTAGACCCTTACAGGCACTTTGCATGTCTGTTGCAAGGAGATTTTACATAGAGGCATGTCGGTGGCTCTCCCAGCTACCGACATGAAGGGTCTCCTGAACCCTTTACTCTGTAAAGGGTATGAGTGGGTAGATCACCATCCTACTCAAGGTCATATCTCTGCATTTCATGAGAGCACTGAAGGGAAAGAATGAACTTGCAGGATCCTACCCCCAGAACCCCAACCCAGCAGTGTTCTGAGGAGTATTCAGCTTTGGCGGTCATCCTGGGAAAGGCAGACACAGTGGGAGGCTGTTTGTGCAGAGAGCTTTATAGACCAAAGTTTAAACAGGAGGTGGTGGCTTGGGAAGGCAAATGAGGGAAAGAGTCCCCATCCCAACCCTTCCACAAGGCAAGCCTCAGTGAACACACTCTGGAGCACCAGTGGGGCTCCCGTGGTTGTCCTCATTGGACCTAGAGAAGTCTACTCTGGGTCCCAGAGTCAGGGAGCACCTTTATCAGAAAACCACAAAGGAAATCACCCTGGGCCACCTCAGTCTGTGGCCTCGGCCTTAGTCCCCCGGGGCATCAGGAAGACTGCTCCGTCGGCATCATGCTGCAGTACATACTCTTCAGGGGAGTAGCTGTTGCCTGACTCATCCCGCAGGTGCTGGAAAATGTCCTGGTATAGCTCAGCCAGCTGTTGGCGCATGAGCTCCAGGGTCCGGTCGGCCTCCCCTCTGGCCCTAAGAAGCCGCTCTCTTTCGCTGCCCAGCCTCTGCAGCTCCCTCTCCAACTGCACAATGGTCTCCAGCTTTCTCTTGCGACAGTTCTGGGCGGCCACCTTATTCTTGCCCCTTCGGCGTATATCCCGGACCAATGCCAGCTGGCTCTCCGTTAGCGGATAGCGCGCCAACAGCTCATTAAAGTCATCTACTGGCAAGTTGACAATCTTGTCCGTAGGGAAGGGGATCTTCATAGCCAGAGCCCGGCGCTCATCCCGGCTCCCGGCCTCCCCGCGTGCAGTTGGCTTTGCCCGCACAGGACCCGAGGAGGGCTCTAGGGCCAAAGGGGCCTCATTGGGTGGCAAGGTGTAGCTGGGATGCGCCAAGGAATTGGGCATGAGTGAGTAGGGGTACTCCACCGGGTACATTTCCACATACTCGCTGCGCCGACGGCCAGCCTCTGTCCCCTCCAGCTCAAGAGATTCGGCATCGCTGTAGTTGAGGGATAATCCCGAGTCGGATTCTGGATCTTCTAGGGGCTTGGGGGGGCCCACTGGCAACCCAACGTCCAGGAGGGCTAAGGGGTCTGACAGTGGCTCATTGAGCATGCCTGAGAGGGTCAGAGGCTTGGAGACTGGACCAGCCATGTTGCCATAGGAGTAGGGCTGCGGGACATGGGATGTAGATGCTGGGAGCTCGTAAGGTGGTGGAGGAAGGGAGAAGCCAGCATCCTGGTGGATGGTGCAGGGGCAGTAAGATGGAGGAGGCAGGGGTCCAGGGAATGGGGCTGGGGCTTGGGGCTCAAACGATGGCTCACTAGGAGCATTTAGACCCTGCAAAGGAAGATGTAAAGAGGAAGTCAAGGTAGGCTAAGGATGTCAAACTGCTCTTCAGACAAAACTGCACTTCCAAAAGAGCCAGTAACAAGGGAATGGGTGTCAAAAATCAGTGGACGCTTCCTGCAAAGTTATGTTACAGCCACACAGGAGTAGAAATGGCTTAGGTGGGGCTCGGCAGTGTGGCCTAGTGGCTAAGGTCCTCACCTTGATCCCATATGGCCGCTGGTTCTAATCCCAGCAGCTCCACTTCCTCTCTATCTCTCCTCCTCTCAGTGTATCTGACTTTGTAATAAAAATAAAATAAATCTTTAAAAAAAAAAAAAAAAAGAAATGGCTTAGGCAAGAAGGCAAGTCACAAGGGGGTCAGACTTCAGAAAGGTCTACCTGACGCTGGAACAGTTCTTAGAGGCTGAAATAGCCCAGATGCCTTTGTTTCTTTCAGCTGGGGGGGGGCAACCAGGAGGTGGGAAGAAGTGTTGTTATCCTAATTGACCCTTGCCCCAAGGCAGTTATCTGGAGTCAAAGGGTCAAGTGCAGACCCCAGCCACGCCCTGGGTGCCCAGCAGAGGGAGCTGCAGCCTGGGAGAGGGCCTAGGGCAAATCCTGAGGACTGCGGACCCAGTGGCAGGGATAGGAAAAGAGGGCGGGGGCAGAGCTGGGATTCCGGGGCTGAGAAGCACCTTGGGGAACTGGTACAAGGTCTGCCCTCTCCTCTTCGGTCCCTCTGTCCCTGCCAGGTGCAGCGAGGAGGGGAGAACATGTTAGAGACAAGGCCCCCAGCCCACATCAGGGAGCCACCCTGCTCCTATCCAGCTGGGGACAAAGGCATCATTGTTAAGCCAACAGACACGCTTTTGTCCAACTAACAGGGGGAGAGGACCCCAGCATAGCCAGACTCCCCTTCCTGAGGCCCCTGAACTACTGCCCTGCTACCTGGGAGAAAGGCTCCATTGCTAAGAGCAGGGGGAGGCCATGAGGGTAGAAGATAGGCAGGATTGGAGGGGGTGGGGCAGAAGGGAAGAAGGTGAGAGCAAGCCAGCAAGGGAGGGCAGAGAAGGAGGGAGTGTAGAGATGTGAGCAGCCTGGTTGCACACACTTGGGGTGCACACTCCATTCCATCCAAATCTCCCATAGAAACTTGGAACAGTTCCAAGCCTGGGTCCTGCCTTAGCTCAGGCCAGACTCCCCACTGTATTCAGCTCTGTCCCCTCGCCCCTGCTCACCTGCAGTTCAGTGATGGACATGATCTCTTGCCAAGTCAGTTCCATCTCGCCCAACTCTGGAGTGGGCAGCTGTGGCAACCTGTTCCTGCTTTGCAGGGGGGGACACGGCATCCTACTGGGCCAGGGTTTGGTTCAAACTCCCCTGAAGCCCAAATGGCCCCAGCAACCTGTGTCAAGGGAAGAAAGTTGTTAGAGGCACCCCTGCTGGGCTCAGCAGGTTTGTCCTTCCCCCCATGTCCCTCTTGGAAGCAGAGAGAACCTTATCCAAGCTGGACTCAACCACCTAAGGCTGCAGTCTTTTTCAGTGGCAAGACCTCCACCTTGCCTGCCCCACGGAGGCTGCAGTCAGTTCCCATGGGAATTTTTACCCATAAGATTTTACCTTTTTTTTTTTTTTTTTTTTGGCAGGTAGAATGCCTTCTCTCTTGCCTTTCCTTCTTACTCCCCCAAACTGGATTTCTAACCAGGGCAAAATCAGCTCTTCTGGGAATTTTCTGGTTTAGCTTGGTTTTCTGGGGCCAATATCAGGGGGGTCAGCCCTGCTTTCCTCATCTGTCTTCAGTGGTAAGATCTCAGTCTCTTCTCTCCCAAGAGGAGAGTGAGTTGCTTGCGGGAATCCCAAAGGCGTATGTTGTGGGAAGAGGCAAGCAGACAGCTTTCTCTAAAACGTGGCCCAGGCCTGGGTGTTGATAGCAGTCCTGCCCTCTCCTGCCTGGGCCAGATAAGGAGCTTATCATGAGCTGCAGGCAGCAAGGGGCAGAGGAGGAATGGACTTAGGAGACACTGGACCTCTGCTTCGAGTCCCCACACGGTCATCTTGGCCACTCTATCCCCACTCCAACCAACCCTTACAGCCAGGATGCTTTCCTCTTGCAAAGTTAATGTAACAGTTGGGAACAGGGATGACAGAGTGTTTAGCACCAGGGGCTCTGGGAGAGCTAGTTTAGGAGCCTGGCTCTCCCAGAGATGCCATCCAGCCCATCACAGATGCGCACCAGCTCTGAGCAGCGGCATGAGGTCAGAAACTTGCCTTGCTTTTCTAGGTGCCTTTCAGGCCTACTCCTGGATCTCCATGCTCTAAGCTCCTATGGACATTGATGATATCAACCCCTCTGATTTTTTTTTAAAGATTTATTTATCTATTTTTATTGGAAAGGCAGATTTATAGAAAGAAGGAGAGACAGAGAGAAAGATTTTCCACTTGCTGGTTTACCCTCCAGCTGGCCACAAGGGCTGGAGCTGAGCCCATCTGTAAGCCAGGAGCCAGGAGCTGCTTCTGGGTCTCCCACGTAGGTACAGGGTCCCAAGGCTTTGGGACGTCCTCGACTGCTTTGCCAGGCCACAAGCAGGGAGCTGGATGGGAAGTGGAGCAGCTGAGATGCAAACCAATGACCATATGAGATTTTGGTGCTGCAGGTGGAGGATTAGCTAATTGAGCCACCATGCCAACCCCGTGGCACTTCTTTCTATGACCTTTCAGGAAGATACCGTTCCTCCTCTGGACAATGTCTCTTTTGCCCCTATAATAGGTACTCCCCATGAGCCCTGCCACTTCCTATCTGGGCTCAAGCTGCCACTCTGCCCAGCAATGGGATGTTGGGTAAGCCGTGTCATTTCTGGGCCTGTTTCCTCTTTGTAAGACCAAAAGTCAGACCAAACTTGAACACGGAGCTCTCTTCCTGCCAGGACAGAGGTAGAGTTCACTCCTGCGCTTATCTCTTCTCTGTCAGTCCCTCTTCTCATTCTACCTCCTAATTCCCTGCCACCTGTCACTTACTGCATGTGTTCTTGTCTTCAGCATGTAGAACACGAGTCTAGAGATGGTTTGGTCTGGGACCTCCTGATCACTTAGGGCCAGACACTGCACACGTACATACGCATACACCACCATGTGAGGATGCAAAGCAGGCCAAAGGTGAACAAAACCTGCAGAATGGCAGACCTCAAATTGCAGGAACTGTGGCCTGCCCCAAGGATGGCTCGCCACAGCTGTCGGCTATGGAGCCTATTCTTTGGCTTGACCACAAAATCAGAGGAGCTTGGCCTGGTGGAATGGCTCAGTGGCTAAATCCTCACCTTATAAGTGCCTGGATTCCATATGGATGCCGGTTCATGTTCCAGATGTACCACTTCCCATCTAGCTACCTGCTTGTGGCCTGGGAAAATAGCAGAGAATGGTCCAAAACCTTGGGACCCTGCATCCAAGTGGGAGACCCAGAAGAAGCTCCTGACTCCTTGTTTTTGATTGGCTCAGCTCTGGCCATTGCAGCCACTTGGAGAGTGAATCAGTGGATGGAAGACCTTTCTGTCTTTCCTCTCTGTAAATCTGCCTTTCCAATAAAAAATAGATAAATAAATCTTTTTTTTTTAAATGATCTTTTTGGAAGAGGGCCTCTCAACCCCATGCCTCTGACCCCTTGATATGTTTCTGTCCACAGATCTGGGAGGTGGTGGAAGCACAGTGGGTGGGGTGTTTATGTGTTTCCAGGACGCCATTTCAACACCGGAACCCCGCCCTCCCCCACCCAGGTTGTGGCGGAAATTGCCCAAAGCCAAAGTGAATGGAGAAGGGGTGAGGGGGGCAGAGACAGGGGTGAGGGGGGCAGAGACAGTCACTCTTGCCTCATAGTCCCTACACACCCTCCCTCCACACACACCTTTTTTTTTCCCCCTTGCCTTCTGTCTTCCTGGATCTGACACCAAGATGCTGTCCAACAGACTCTGCTCCAGGAGGCAGAAAACCAGGTTCTCTGTTTCTCCATGGCCTTGGCCAAAGCAAGCACTTTAAGTTCATTCTCCTCCATCAGACAGATATAGGATGTAAGAACCTTACCGCCATAAGGCTGCATCTATCTCAAGAAGTCTCATACTTAATCATGTACCACATGAACCCGTGTTCCATGGAAAGGCATGGATTCTATAGAGACACCTCAGACCTACTAAATGGGATTCCCAGGTGTGGGTAACCTAATGCCTGGAGATTCTGATTGCAACGGCCAAGTTCACAGTGAGAGCTGCCACACACAGAACCACCAAGAAGACAGAAGGTGGTCTTTAGGTACCTTCCAGCTTCAAACTAGCTGGAGAAAGTTTGCACCAGTCTGGGGGACAGGGAATGGGATGCTTCCACTCCCCATTCAGGTGTGGGAGCGGTCTATCTATCAGGGAGAGACCACCGCGGAGTATTGGGGACCTGCCTCTGCGAGGACAAGGTAGCTGGCAGTTGGAAGGCTAGATCCTGGAGGGAGCATGGTGAGAACTGGCTCAGCCATACTGGGAAAGAAGAAAGGGTTTGCCCATTTGCAATAAACATCTCCCATCTTGGAGACGAGTCTGCATACTGGGGTCACCATCCCCAAACCCCACTCACATGGCTTAGCTGTTATTTTCCTTCTTTCCCAATGTTGTGGACCAGGTAGAACTGGAGCCATCTACAGGAGCTAAAATCTATCCTCCTTGCTCTCCTCCCGATTGTCCCTCCCCTGAGAGATTTTTCTCACAAGGCTTAAGGAATTTCAGAATTAAGGAATTTCAGATCCTTATATTTAGGGGCACTGAGTGAGGATCATCTGGAGAGGAGTCTGGGGGAGACTTTTGGTTTACACTGGTTGACAAGAGAAGGATCTGACTTGAGGGTCTCTCCAAGGTCTCTGAGACCAATCCACCTCTTCAGCTGACAGTAAGGTGTCAGTGAGAGGATGGGAAAAGGAGCTGTCGGGAGAACATTTAAAGGAAAGGCACACCAAGATGAGGGAGCAAGAGGCAAGCAGATACAAGGAAAAGAAGGAGTTTGATCAGAGGGGGTTCGAGTCCCTCCACCCCATCTGTGTCTGTGAGAGATAGAGAGAGAGAGAGAGAGAGAGAGAGAGAGAGAGAGAGAGAATGAGGGATAGGAACCCAGTTCCTGCCATCCTGTCACCCCAATCCCTTGACCCCACACTCCAGGCCTTTGGGACTATGCCTGGAGAATTCCAGCACGCCTCCCCTTTTCTCACCCTCTGCTCCTCAGGTCCTTGTCTCCCAGGCAACCAGGAGCACCAGGGGGAAGAACCTACACTGGGGTTGGGATGCTCCCTCTCCTGCCCAGTTCTAGCTGACCTCCACTTCCCAGAGAAGCAATGGCCAGAAGCCACTCAACAATGCTGCTCCTAAGTCCAGACGACCAAGCCCTTAGCTTCTCCAGTCCCCAAACCTCTCCAGCTGGCTGGACAGGGCAGAAAAGTGCAATGGACCGTGGGGAAGGATGGTACCTGGAAGTCTGTTGCCCCACCCAGCACAGCCCTTTGGAGACCACCGGTCCCCATCCACTCCTTCCCACCCAGAAGCATCCCAGAACAGTAGCTGCAGGTCTTTTCCCAGAGGAATTCCCAGAGATGCAAATTCCTAACCCCTGTAAGTGTGGAGAGTTCCAAAGTCCCCTAAGAAAGTTGCTTGCTGTCTCCCTCCCTCCATTGCTACCCTCTTCCCAGCCATTCCCTCCACCTCACAGTAATCCCTCTCCTACCCTGCCTTTCAGGCACCTGTGGCTGAGTCCGGGCAGGCAGGCGGGCGAGGAGAGAGTTGAGGCTCCAGGTGCTGTCTCTGAGCAAGCTGGGTCTAAGCTGACACCTCTGGGGCCAGGATCCCTGTTATCCCTGAGCACCCGAGAGGGCCGCGCCCCGCCCCCGGGCCATCGCCCGGTGCTGAGCTGGGAGGCTCCGGGCTGAGCTGGGCGCAGGGAAGCCAGAGGCGGGCACACCAGCTTTCTCTCTGAAGCTCTTGGCCTTCGAGGTCTTCGGTCCTTCCTCCAACCAACCCTCCCCTTTCCCCAGGCCCTCCTCTCCTCCTGCCCCTTCTGGCCAAGAGAGGAAACTTGAGCCTGGTGCGGTTTCTGCCCGCACCCCGCCCCCACCTTGCTCCCAGCCAGCGGGGGCGCACAGGGCTCCCAGCCTCTTCCAGCCTCTCCCAAGCCTGTCTTTCGGCCCAGGAACCCCGCCAGGTCTGGCCAGGTCTGTGTCCAACTCCACAGTCCACTCCCAAATGACCTCTACACTGTATACAGGTTGCAGCCTCTTTCCTCTGGCCCCGCAGCTCTCTTTCTGGGTCGGGGAAACTGAGTCATGGCAAGGTAGAGGACTGCTGATAGACCAGATGTTTCACTTCTCAACTGTCAGCAGGTGAGCATTGGGGTTAAGGCCTTCTTAGGCTCTGGGACTAGAGAGGGTGCGACTGGTTGCTTTGATGTGTCCTTTCACCTACAGCCTATCCCCTCCCCCTCAGCCTCAGCTAGCCTAGGACAAAGACCTCTTTCTTGGCCCAGTGCTTTCCTTTCCTTGTGTGGGGGCTGCCCAGCAGGCAGATTATTCATCTCCCTTAAAGGGGACCCCTGGGTACCCTCTGCCACCCTTTTTGCAGCCTAGGCACCTTAGACCTGGACAGTCAACATATATGTATAGAATGTCAGGTGTATCCCCAAGCCCCCACAGCAGTTCTGGATCACACCAATACATACTCCTGAAGCTGCATGATTCCCCCCTTTGGCCTCCAAGCCCCAAAATGTAAACCACAGGTCAAAACTGATCAGCTCCTGGAGGCTTGGGAGAAAGGAATTTTCCCTCTTCTTGGCTTTCGATGACTTTCGGCTTTAAGAAAGCTCCTTTGCACATCTAGCTGCAATTCCTTTTGTCTGCAGCTGGCACTGTGTATTTCTCCCTTCTCCTGGGGTTCGAGATCTTTGGAAACATGAACAGATTGGGGAAGTAGGCAGGTAGCACCCTCAGGCAGAACTGACACTCAATCAGTAAGGCCCTGATAGGATTGCGTTCCCTGTTCAAATAATGGTAAATGTTCTCTCTTCACTGATAAAGAACAGACGCTGTGTGTGCTCCAAATGTTGCTAGTCCTACCACAGCTACTCCAGTTTTACCCTAAGAAGTCAACACACACACACCCCCCCACATACACACATTCAACATGGTGTTGGCAACCACAAGAAGCCTATCATGCAGCTGGCATGGGTTGGCACTGATGGCCATGCACGGGCAAACCACAGTGAAAAGCACTGAATTCCAGTAAGTGTCATATCGACTCCTCTCTAACCTGATGTCATGGTGTAATCAGCCATAAGAGTGACGGTCACTACCCCTTATTCTAAGGGGGCCTGAATAAGGATGCAAGCACCATCTGAATACAACACCATTGAATGTGGAATGAACCTTATGTCCAGGTCAATAACAGATTCTGCACTCAGTTGTAACACGCGAGGTCATCCAATCAGGCGTGCAGCGCCTTGGTCCCCTGGGATACGCATATGAAAACCAGCAGTTCAGGACCCCATTTGTGGCATTGCTACTGTTGGGTGACTTGAGCTTCACCCTTCACGCATTCAACACATTTATGAGTATCTACTTCCTGCTGGCATTGAGAAAGATGCATAAAGCCTGGCTGTGGTCCTCTCTCACAGTGTAGCTGGGAAATGACCTGAAGAAAGATCTCAATGAAGCGTCCTAGGAGCAGTAGAAGAAATACATCCTGCCTAGTGAAAATCAGCAGACTTCTTGGAGAAAGTGTGCTGGGTTGCTAGGAATCTGCGAGATTTCCCAGGCCAGCAAAAGCATGAAGGCAAAGAGGACAGAACAGAGTAAGCCTGTGGTTTTACTAGGGCAGGATAGAAGGTGAGGGGCGGTAAGAGGTAAGTTTACCTGAGATCGTGAAGGGCCGTGGAAGCCAAGCTAGGAACAAGGATCCACAGAAGTGTTTGAAGTCTTTTGCTGTTTATTTGGGAGGTAATGGGGTGCACACAGAGAGCTAAATGAACATACAGCTATCACCCAGGCTCTGGCCCTGTGCAAGTGTCTCCCACCTGACCCCTGCAGGAAGAGACCTCCACTGGTTCCCAGGCTGTGTTCTACCTCCACAATCCTGCGAACAGCCCTCAAGGGCTTCTTTCTCCCCATCTTCTCAGGTTCTTCAAGTCCGGGGTCAACCCCTTCTACCCAAGTCTCCTTTCCAGTTAGTTTGCAGCGCATTGGGTACATGTCAGCCAACGGGATTGGGTTTTCCTTCCTTGGGATTCTCTCATACCAGGTAGCAGAGATGGGACAGGTGAGAAAGGTGTGGCCCCATAGCTTTCCCTGTCTCGTTCCTCTCCATCTGATCAGGTCCTTTCCCCCCTTTGAGGTTGACTTGCTGTGTCTCCCCTGGCGACCCCACCCCTCCTCACCCACACGATGCATGTGGACACCAGCATCGGTGTCAGGTCAAGCCACAAGCAATGTTGCCAAACGCCTCTCTGGGTTATGCAACCAGCTTCCCTAGAAGGGCGGGGTGGGCAGAGGTAGAACCAGGGGAGGGCCCTGAGTCCCACAGGGAGCTGGCTGCCTTGCCTGCCTGCCTGTCTGCCTGCCTGCCTGCCTGCCTGTTGGTCTGACCACAGTGGCCCCAGAGGGCGGGGGCAGGGCTGGCTCTTTATCAGTGCCCTGCAGGGTTGCACCCGCCTTCCACTGGCTTCCTCTCTCAACAGACGGAAAGGGGAGTCAGCCACAGGGGGCAAGGGGAGGGCTGGGCGTTATCCTAGGCAGCAGAGCCAGGCAGTTACCCCGATGGCTGGGGGTTGGGTGGGGGTGGAGAATGTAAAGGGACAAGGGAATAGTGAGGTTCCCTTTAAGGAGGGGGTGGCATAAACTGAGGCCCAGATAGGATTTTTGTTTAAATAACTTTTTTTAAGGCTTTATGTGAAAGGTGGAGTTATAGAGAGAAACAGATACTCCGTCTACTGGTTTATTCCCCCAAATGCCATAAGGGCCAGGCCAAAAACCAAGATCCAGAAGCTTCATTTGAGTTTCCCACATGGGTGCCAGGGACCAAGCACTTGAGCCATCTTCTATTACTTTCCCAGGGGCATCAGCAGGGAGCTGGATCAGAAGTGGAGCAGCCAGGACTCAACCGCTGCTCATATGGGAGCCACTGTCACAGGTTTAGCTGTTATGCTATGATTATGGTCTCCTATGTTCCTTTTAGTATTCATTTCTTTGAGAAAGAGAGAGAGAGAGAGAAGCATGGCTCCCATTAGGTAGAAGAGCAGAGTTTGGGGTGAGGTACAGTGAAGATGTGACCCAGAAATTCAATCAAGGTCCCCTACATGTGCAGCAGGAATCTTATTACTTGAGCTATAACTGCTGTCTCCCAAGGTTTACATTAGCAGAAGGTGGAGTCAGAAGCTGGAACTGGAACAGGAACACATACACTCCAGTGTAGGACATGGGCACCCTAACCACTAGGGCGAAGACCTACCCCAAGGATAGAATTTTTTTTCTTTTCATCTTTATTTTGAAAAGCAGAATGACAGACACACACAGAGAAATCTCCTATCTGCTAGTTCATCGCTGAAGACCTGCAACAGCCAGGGCTGAGTCTGACACTCCATCAGGGTCTCCACACAGGTGGCAGGGTTCAAATACTTGAAGCATCACCTGCTATCCCGCAGGGTGCCCATTAGCAGGAAGCTATACCAGATTCTCAAAACTAGACACTTGAAGGCCCAGCGCAGTGGCCTAGTGGCCAAAGTCCTTGCCTTGCATACTCCGGGATCCCATATGGGCAACAGTTCATATCCTGGTGCCCCCACTTCCCATTGTGCTCCCTGCTTGTGGCCTGGGAAAGCAGTCGAGGACGGCCGAAAGCCTTGGGACCCTGCACCCGCGTGGGAGACCTGGAGAAAGTTCCTGGCTCCTGGCTTCAGATCAGCTCAGCTCTAGCTATTGCGGCCACCTGGGGAATAAATCATTGGACAGAAGATCTTCCTCTCTGTCTCTCCTCCTTTTTGTGGATCTGACTTTCCAATAAAAAATAAATAAATCTTAAAAAAAAAAAAGACACTGGATACGGGACACGGGAGTCCCAAGCCATGTCCTAACTGCTGTGGCACAACAGTGCCTTAAGGATTGGAGTTTTTGGAAAGGCTTTTGAAGAGGTTCTTTCTGTCAAATAAGAAATCCTATTACTTTTTATTTTCTAAGATATATTTATCTGAAAGGCAGAGTGGTAGACAGAAAGGGAGAGATACGGACAGAGACAGAAAAGGAGAAAGATCGTCTATCTACTAGTCTATTCCCCACGGTGGTCGTGGTGGGTCCAAGCTGAAGCCAGGATCCCAGAATTTCATCTGGGTCTCCCACATGAACTAGATTGGAAGTGGAGCAGCCAGGATTTGAACTTGGATTAGGATATGAGATGCCGATGTTACAGGGGGACAGCTTAACCTCATGTGCCACAACATTAGTCCCAGATAAGAATTCTTAGAGGTAAGGGGAGACTGAACCCCATTTACTATGTGATCTTGGACAACCCAAGCTTTCTGAATTTAATTTCAGTTTTTCCCCTGAGAAATAGAGATAGTGATGTTAACATGGAGCTGTTTGGAAGGTAAAACGGAATCATTGTAGATGAATCTGTCCCCATGAGGAGATGAATGCTAAGATGCCTGGAAGCCAACGTGCTCAGGCGCTTGAGGATGTCAGAGGGTCTTATCTGGTAGGGAGGGCTGGGGACAGAGCTGAGGCTGGTGAACAGCTGGATTCTGGAAGAGGACCACAATTAAGATGCAGCAACATCAGGGAGAGCCATCCAGGATCCAATCCTCTGTACCTTTTCCCCTCCCAGCAGTGTTGGGTGGGGCATCTACACACAGAAAAGGCACAGTGTCAGTGTGGCAGACCTCAGTCACCTTCCACGGACCCCAGAACCCCCACCCCCTACTGTTGTAATCTGCAGTGGGTGGAGCTGAGCAGGAAGTTCCATCCTCTGCTTTTTTTTTTTTTCTGTCTTTAAGATTTTTTTTTTTTGGGGAAAGCATCTTTTAAAGGGTCCCCTCAAAGATGTTTCTCCATCAACAAAAAAATTCCTGGTTTCCATGGTTCCCCACCATTAATACGGGTTTTTCTCTCTTGCTTTTCCTCCTGCCACTATGGCAGGGGACTAGGGTCTCTCTTTTTGCTTTTCCTCCTGCCACTATGGCAGAGGGCTAGGGTCTTTTCTATCTCAGAGCCCCCTCCCATCACTAGGACGGGAGTCTCCTTTCTCAGCTTTTCTAATAAGTCTTACTTTAAAACTGAAAAAAAAAAAAAAAAGATTTATTTTATTGGAAAGGCAGATTTACAGAAAGAAGGAGAGACAGAAAGATCTTCCATTTGTTGTTTCACCCCCCAGCTGGCCACAAGGGCTGGAGCTGAGCCCATATGTAAGCTAGGAGTAGAAACCTCTTCTGAATCTCGCATGTGGGTACAGGGTCCCAAGGGTTTGAGCTGTCCTCGACTGCTTTCCCAGGCCACAAGCAGGGAGCTGGATGGGAAGTGGAGCAGCCAGGACACAAACTAGCGCCCATATGGGATCCTGGCCCTTGCAAGGCGAGGATATAGCCACTGAGCCATTGCCCAGGACCCTCCCCATCATCCTCTACTTCTTAGAGAATGGACAGCTGGCTGCCTGTCCCTATGTCCCTGCCCATGGGTATCTGTTCCTGGCAGCCTTGTTTCTTTTTGTTCGTAACCACCTGGAATGCCCACCTTGTCCCTGTCTGCTTCTCAGAGGCTGTGCAGAGTGGAAGACAAATCTGACTTTCAATGTCAGCTCAATGCATAGGAGTGTGGACTTGAGCAAATCATTTAACTTGCTTAGGCATCCCTCAACTTTGCCTTGATAAAAGGGCTGGCATTGAGGCTGGCATCCTATCCAAGCACCACTTTGAGTCCCAGATGCTTCACTTCTGATCTAGCTTCCTGCCAATGCCCCTAGGAAAAAGCAGCAAAAGATGATCCAAGTGCTTGGGCCCAGCATGTTAGAATAGTTAGAATAGTTGTTAAAGTCCACACCTTGCATATGCCGGGATCCCATGAGGGTACCGGTTCATATCCCGGCAGCCCCACTTCCCTTCCAACTCCCTGCCTGTGGCCTGCAGCTCCCTGCTTTTGGCTTGGGAAAGCAGTCGAGGATGACCCAAAGCCTTGGGCACCCCCGTGAGAGAGCTGGAAGAAGCTCCTGGCTTCTGACTTCAGATTAACTCAGCTCTGGCCATTACAGCCAGTTGGTGAATGAACCAACACATTGAAGATCTTCCTCTTGGTCTCTCCCGATCTCTGTAAATATGACTTTCCAATAAAAATAAATAAATCTTTAATACATATATAGCTACCACCTGTGACGTTGGCATCCCATATGGGTGTAGGATCAAGATTCTGCTACCCTACTCCAGAGCCAGCCCTCTATATTGTGTCTTGAAAGACAGTAGGTGATAGAAGATATCACACTCTGTTCTCTCTTCATTTCTCTGTAACTCTGCCTTTGGATGAACAAATAAATCTTTTTTTTTTTTTTTTTTTTTTTTTTTTTAAGATTTATTCATTTTATTACAGCCAGATATATACAGAGGAGAGACAGGGAGGAAGATCTTTCGTCCGACGATTCACTCCCCAAGTGAGCCGCAACGGGCCGGTGCGCGCCAATCCGAAGCCAGGAACCTGGAACCTCTTCCGGGTTTCCCACGCGGGTGCAGTGTCCCAATGCATTGGGCCGTCCTCTCCTGCTTTCCCAGGCCACAAGCAGGGAGCTGGATGGGAAGTGGAGCTTCCGGGATTAGAACCGGCGCCCATATGGGATCCCGGGGCCTTCAAGGCGAGGACTTTAGCCGCGAGGCCACGCCGCCGGGCCCAAAGCTGGTATATTTTTAAGATTTATTTGTTGGGCCCGGCGGCGTGGCCTAGCGGCTAAAGTCCTCGCCTTGAAGGCCCCGGGATCCCATGTGGGCGCCGGTTCTAATCCCAGCAGCTCCATTTCCCATCCAGCTCCCTGCTTGTGGCCTGGGAAAGCAGTTGAGGACGGTCCAAAGCTTTGGGACCCTGTACCCGTGTGGGAGACCTGGAAGAGGTTCCTGGTTCCCGGCATCGGATCGGCGTGCACCGGCCGTTGCGGCTCACTTGGGGAGTGCAACATCGGATGGAAGATCTTCCTCTCTGTCTCTCCTCTGTGTATATCCGGCTTTCCAATAATAATAAATCTTTTATATATATATATATATATATATATATATCAGCTTTAAAAAGATTTGTGTATTTTGGGCCCAGTGCAGTGTCCTAGGCTAAAATCCTTGCCTTGAACGCGCTGGGATCCCATATGGGCACTGGTTCTAATTCTAGTACGCCGCTTCCCATCCAGCTCCCTGCTTGTGGCATGGGAAGGCAGTCAAGGACGACACAAAGCCTTGGGACCCTGCACCTGCATAGGAGACCCAGAAGCGCTCCTGATTCCTGGCTTCAAATCAGCTCGGCTCCGGCTCTTGCAGTCACTTGGGGAGTGAATCAACGGATGGAAGATGTTCCTCTCTGTCTTTCCTCTTCTCTCTATATATCTGACTTTGCAATTAAAAAAAAATTTTATATATTTGAAAGTCATAGGTACAAGTACAGAGTGAGGGAGAGAATCTTTCATCTGCTGGTTCACTCCCCAGATGGCCAAAATGGCTGTACTGAGTCAGGGCAGAGCCAGGAAACAGGAGCTTTATCTTGGTCTCCCACGTGGACGGCAGGAAATCCAAACACTTGGATCATCTACTGCTGCTTTCCCAGGTGTATTAACAGGGAGTTGTAGAAATAAAATAGCCAGGACTCAAACCTATGCCCATATGGGATACAGAGCATGCCAGTTTAACCTACTATGCCAGCCCAACTTATTAACTTTATTAAGAGGGATGATGGTTTATGTCTTGTCTGTTAATACATACCTCAGGGTGTCTAGTTTAAACTTTAATGTGCAGTTATGCATTCCACAAATGTTTATAGAGAATATACTAATTGCTAAATTGAAGGCATACCAAGATAATGAAGGTGTAACCCTTGCCTTTGGGCATTCGCAAAGGAGCAGACACACATACAAACACATAAATGGATGTGGCTACTAGTGATGTGCCAATACACAAATCACTTTTTCTGAGAACAAAGGAAAGGCAAGAGGTAGTCTTTCAGCAAGTCTTGAAGAGTGAGTGGAGGAGTCTGATTTCCTAGGGGGAAAAAAAAAACCCAAGCAAACAAAAATAATATTCCAGGTAGAAGAAAAGATCTATGCAAATGTGCTACTGTGGGGAGAAAAGTCTGGAAATGTTTTATCAGCCGCAGGATGGTAGAGGCAGAATTGGGTGTAGAAGCAAGTTCCTGGGACTGCAGGGTGAGTCATGGTGACCAAGCCTCAGGGACACCTCCTTGGTAGGAACGTAGGTGCTTTTCAAGGTTCTTAGCAGTTGATGGAATGGTGCAGTGGGTTAAGCTGCCTCCTGCAACACTGGCATCCCATGTGAATGCCGGTTCAAGTCCTGGTTATTCACTTCTGTTCCTGCTCCCTGCTAATACCCCAGGAAAGGCAGTGAAAACCGGCCCAAATGCTTGTGCCCCTGCAGCAACTTGGGACACTGGACAAAGCAGTAGCCTTTTGGCTTTGGCCTGACCCAGCCTGGCCATTACAGCCATTTGGAAAGTGAGCCAGCAGATAGAAGATTTCTTTCTTCTCTCTGTTGCTCTGCCTTTCAAATAAAATGTATTCTGGAATAAGTTTACTATTTGTCAGTGCTTTGTGCTGCATCTAGAGTACGTGTTTATACATGCTTCTCCAGTAGGAATCTGCCTCCGTAACTAGACTGGGACCTCAGGGTGAGTCATGGTGACCAGGGCTCAGGGACACTTAAGTTCTTTAAG